>NC_139243.1:71224777-71613539 GCF_977018435.1 Lepisma saccharinum | reverse complement strand
CACAAATTTATTTGTATGTGTGTGACATGTACATTTGTAGCTGTAACTTTTGAATGTAATTAGCGGAGACCTATAATTGGGCAGCTAAATGCCTGTTGGTCCCCCCCAACTTAAATAAATAAAAAAAATAACAGTTCCATTAGCTTGTTAATTCTGAAAATTCGTTAATAGGGTCACCAAGTTACACATAATTAGTCCACGTCTCCTTGAATACAAAACATAAGTGATTACCAGTACTGTATATATAATGTCCATCATTGTATATATAATTTCATGATCAATTGTTGTTACAGAACTGAATGAATTCATTTTTGATCCTTCTGTATTTTTAGTCATGATATTTTACAAATGTGTTTAACTTGCAAAATTGCAAAACTACCAACTTGACAACGCATGCTGAAACCGAAAAATATTTCCAACAAAGGATACCACCTTCCGACTCGCCAATTATTATAGATTATGTATAACTTCATCACTATATACGAGGTCAGACAATTAAGTAATGGGACAGATTTTATATTGTGAAAAGGAAACAAAATAATTGAACATTGCTTGTTTATTACTAAAAGTGCATCCCTCCTGCATCAATACAGCAATTGGCACAGTTGGCCAACGATCAATACAACATCCGCAAGTCTTCATGTGGTATGACTTGAAGATTGGACGTCACAACGTGTTGGCTGGTCTTGTGTTCATCAAAAGTGTGTAATTTCAGCAGCAGCTTCACTTTCGGGAACGGGAAATAATCACAGGGGAATAAATCTGGAGAGTAAAGCCGATGACTCAACACATTCACTTGTTTTTGGACTAGGAATGTATAGACAACCACTGCTCTGTTGGACCGTGCATTATCGTGGAGCAGGAACCAACTGCCCGGTTCAGGATACTGAGGTCTGATACGTTCATGTTCTCTTCCATAATCATTCCGAGCACTACGATAGTAACAACCAATTACACTTTCACCCTCTGGAACAATTTCATGATGAATAATGTCTTTGCTATCATTCATTAAAAAAACACAACATTGTCTTCACCCTTGGCTTTGAGAGCTGCATTTTCTTGTCTCTTGGTAAAGTTAGTGACTTCTATTCAGCGATTTGTTAGTTCGTACAAGGTCCGTAGTAAAAATGCTCTGTTTTGTCCTCCACAACAATAGAATTCAAGAAATGTTTATTCCAGCAAGCAGTTTTCAGAATGTCCTTCATGAAACTTGATGTTCGCTCCATGCTCCATAGCTATTACGTGATGACATCCTTGCACCTCCTTCACGACATGGTGGCATAATTCCCAGCATGCCTATCGCAAGTTCATGACGTGTTGCCAGGTTTTGGATTATGGACCACAGTACATCAGGAAAGCATTACTTCAGAGATAGAATGCACATGTGGGACAATATAAAATCAGTCTCATTACTTAATTGTCGGACCTCGTACATCAAGCTACAGCCGTGTAATTTTTCCATTTGTTAAATTTTTCACAGGCAACCAACAATCAAAAGGAACTTGCCTCTTTACTACTACTGCCTTCTTGTGTAGATGCACTTGCAAATTTTCAGAACCGATCCTTTGATCAACACAGTCTTCAACGCTACCAGCTTTATCTGTTTTCGTTTATTTTGAAGGTAGATTCCAGACATTGCAGAGTCTGGAACTCATAATGCTCACTTTCTTACTAACATTCTAGCTTCACAAAGAAACCTAGCTCATTGCTCTAAAAAAAAAACACACTTATCTTTAAAAAATGACTTTGTAAAGGACTATCATGCTCGTATCAAAAATTCCATGTAGGCTATCTTTGTGCACTACTGTTCAAGTACTTGGCACTCATACAAATACAGACGTTGTGTGGTGACAAGTTCGAGTCACGTGACAATTCATTTGCAACTTTCACATTCCTGCCAAATTCCGTGGACAAAGAAAAGGGAAATGGGGAGATGCTCTTCAACTTCTTCGACAGTTTTAGGAAAATAACAGCCCTTGAGGCCACATCTGCATTCGCCAAAATTGGATATTACAGTTGTCTGACAGAAAATGTTGCAATTGAATGGCAAAGTGGGGAAAAAATAAATAAATTGCCAATTGTTGTTTCCCCCCAAATATAATTTCCCCAGGGATAAAATTTAACAAGCAGAGGGCAACATCTTAGCCAAAACTTGAACAAAGGAAAGGCTTATCTTTTGTGTATTCTCTAATGTTTCCTAAGGTAGTCTTCACAGGCAAAATTTCTGTTGAAAATTACACACTTGAAATATTTTTCTTTTGTATGTGCCTTCCTATGTATTGGGTTGATGAAAAAATAATGGCCATATTGTTTTGCTTTGTGTTTTGCAAATATATTTCCTTATATAAAGGGTGGGCACAAAGTTGCTTTCCCCAAAACAAGTAAGGAAAGAAAATAAATAAGCGAGGTATCACCGAGCGTCTTTTTTGTACTAGGACTGGCACTACTGTGTCTCTAGGACTGGTAACCATGTTTTCGTACGTGTTTTGTTTACTGTTTGTTGAAAAGAGTTGTTTACTGAGTGAAGTTGTTATCTTGCATTGCAGGTGTTGAGATGAATCACAAATTAACAAAGGAACAATGTGTTTTCATGCTACAAGCTTGGTGGAAACACAACAAAAACACAAATGTAGTGACAGTAGAATTCAGGAGAAGATTTCCAGGTGTGAAACCACCATCACGTCAAGCCATGAGAAACCTGAACCAACAATTTGAGGCTACAGGTTCTGTGCATGATCTACAGCGAAGAAGACGACCCCGAAGTGTATGAAATGACGAAAACACTGCACAGACTTGTGTGTGCAGCCCAAAGAAGTCTACCAGAAGGCACGCAGGGGACCTGGGAATGTCAACTACCTCTGTAAGGAACATGTTAAAGGATTTGAACATGAAACCTTACCGGCCAAAGCTTCTGCACGCGTTACATGAATGTGATCCGGACCGACGTGTTGAGTTCTGTGAGTGGTGTCTCATTTGGAACGAAGCTCACAGAGACTTCTGGAAATGAATTTTGTGGACAGATGAGGCCTCATTCAAGATGAACGGTCACGTAAACAGACACAATTGTGTTTATTGGTGTCACTGTTTGGGGTGGTATTTGGAGTGGTGGTGTCATAGGACCATTCTTTTTTGAAGGAACTGTTACTGGTGACACATACCTTCAGATGTTGCAGGACGTTGTGATTCAAGAACTTGTCAATAACCCTCGTTTTGAAAACATTCCGTTCACGTGGCAACACGATGGACAGGGTGGCTACAAACAAGGTGAAATGAAATTCCCTGACTTTTCCAGGTTTTCCAGGACAAAATTTACATTTTTCCCTGACAATTACAAACTAAACTAAATCGATGTTTTTGCAAATAGAAATAATAAACTCACACAGATCCACGTATGGTTTTGTTAAGTACCAATATTATCTTCTATTAAATTGACTTATTTTCTCTATTTTCTATGATTTGAATTCAAACTGCAAAATAGTGAATTCGTAAAATTATTACAATTCACAAGCTAGGGAAAGATTTCAGAATTTTGTCATACGCAGTAAGTTTAAAATAAAATACTTAATTTTTTTAAAGTTACGTCTACATGAGATAAGAGTGAAGAGTGATTGATTAAGAAATACAATTTGTAATTTATCAGTCTCCTTATACATTCTCGGTATTATATGTTGATATTTCCACTGAGGTTTGGAACCCTCTGCTTGCAAAAACTATGAGTGTGGACTCATTTTTCAATGTATAAAGCTACTTCTCTCTTCTCTGTAAAAGAAACAATTTAACTCTTGCATATAAGTGAAACAATTGAAGAAAATAAAGTGTCATATTTCCTTACATTATCAATGGGATTTCTGCTTCAGTACAGTATATCTAAGTGAAGCGCTGAGAAACTGACAACATGCAGTTATACCATTGATGCTGACGAAAAGGGTATGTAGGTATTAGAAACTTAACGCAAGGAATTTATAGAATTGCATTGTATAGGTACCTGATTTAGCTAACCACACATTAAAACGGGAACACACTAATAATAAAAGCTTCTGAAAGTTTATATATGAGGGGCATCCTGAAAAAAGCTCCAATGGTGTGTATACGCAGCACTAGTGGTCGGAGAGCGACACACACACATGCAGGCAGGAAGTAGTGGCATGTAGCTGTAATCTGGTACAGATGCAATGCAGCCGTTTTAGGACAGTTCTAGGTTAAAGATTGCAGCTCTCATACAGTCTCCCACCGACTGCGATGTAGCCTATATTGCACGCTCAGAATTTGGCACAGAGCCACCAGCAATCGTGAGAGGTATGCAGACCGGACGTCGTGAGTGATAGTATGGTCAGACGATGGTGCAGACAATTCACAGAAGGCCAATCGAATGTGCACAATCCCATACAGCTGAGTACACATGAGCCCTTGGCATCACTTCAGGTGAGAGATCTTGGACCACTCCCTGTACAGCCCTTGCCTTGAATGTACCAACTTTCATTCTTTGTTTAACTGAAGAGGTTTCTGGCAGAGCAAGGATTTGACAGCTACACTGCGGTAGAGATAGTTCCAGTCTTTGCTGTCAGACACATATACCATGGGCATACAACCGTGGTGATTATGCCGAAAATTAGGTTAGGACTCATTGTTACTAATGCAATAAATAACAACTAATATTCTTGTTTTATTTATGCCTAATCTGTAGGGACCTTGATATTTTTTTATATTTTTTTTAAAATTGGTGTATCTTCTTATTTTTATTATTTACTATACAGTGTTATTTTTCCCAAACTTCACATTTTCATTTTAGCGCATTTTCTGGCAAATATCTGAAATTATACCTTCATGGTGTTTTTAAACTGCTGTTTCAAATTGTAAGTCACATGGCTTACACCTCTCCATGAGAGTTTGATATCTTGAAAGTTATTTTGGGAAAGTTATTTTCCATACCCCTTTTTTAATTTTAAGGTAAGTATTTTAGATAATGGAATTTTCTCCATATATACTGAAGGGTGCATAATGACCGTAAGTGACGACGCACACAAAAAATCAAAATCAATCAATCTCACGTAACAGATACCGATATATTATGGCACCAAAAATTGGCATTATCTTTCTTTTGACTTGTTAGTGTTACGTTTCCAAAAATTCGCGATTTTGTTTTAGAACATTTATCTGCCAAATATACCGAAACATAATACTCCATTGTGCTTTTAAACTATTATTTTAAATTGTAGGTCACATGGTCTACGAATTTTTGTAACAGTTTGATATGTTGGAACAGATGTTTGAGGAAGTAAAAGTAAAGTGTTCCCCTGCACTTTTCAATGAAGGTGTATAGTAGGGGTGTGGAGTTAGGGCCCCACACTTTCTTGATCACGGCTGAAGGTAGGGTTGATGTGATCAGCACCACACTCCTGGCTACCTTTATGCCTCAATGTTTCCTCAAGGTACCAGCTTCATATGATGCTGGGTGGGCTCTGGAGCAGTTTGAATAGGTGGAAAATATCACAGTTCTCCGCCGCAGGGGATCGACCCCGGGTCTCTCGCATAGTAGTCAGACGCCCTAATGACTGAGCTCCATTATTACTCACTCGACAAATGCCGATTGTGCGCACTTAGCTTGATAATTCAAAACATATCTCGTGCGACAAATACGAAGATGTGGCTCCTGTGTGACGGTTATTCGCACTCGATCTCCTGTTAGAACCCTGCCACTTTGCTCTGTGATGCAAATGGTTTTGATGGAAGTTGAAAAATTCATGGGAAATACATGATTTAATGTGGCTGTCGGAATTATTCCATGTACGTATAACTCTATAGTTTACTCTTGAGTAAAATGTTGGAAAACTTGCATGTTCTATGTACACAAACATGGCCTAGAAAAGACAAGAATGTTGGATTTCATGGAATTTTTCGTTGTTTTTGGGACATTTCTTTTAAAAAATCTCTGAAAACGCCAACAATTCGCAGTTTATGCCAAATTCACAATATTTCGATATTTTGAACGGGCGAAAAATGTGTCCAGACATCACTGCACATTCCTACATAACTTCGCAGCAATTACCATTTTTCACGGTTTTGACGTTTGCGAAAAATCAATGTCCCTACTAATTGGATATTACTTTCTGGCCACTCCTCGTATAAATCAGTAGATGGAAAGTGAAAATTTAGCAGGGCTGGCAGAGAAAAGTCAACTCTTGAAGAAAGTTTTTTGCTTTTATGATTGAATGATTCGAGTAAATATGATATTAAAATATTTACGTTATTATTATTAGTATTATATTTCATAATATTGGACATTAACCTTACTCGGTGAGAGATTAATGACCATCTCTCGTGAGTTTAAACAGACAGGACAGAGAATGGCATTAATTTCATTGCAACGCTAGTGTTGCAGTTGGGAGCATGCACTTGCCAATTTTTATAACGTTCACCAATGCAGATTTATGTTTCACTTTTTCGTGTTAGTATTCAATATATATATCCCATTTGGTTGGATTCTTCTTGATATCTAAGAATAGTGCAATGTCATCAGGGTGTTTCTAAAGGTCGTTTACAACGCTTGGGAGGTGATTCCTCACACGAAAACAAGCAAAAAGTCTAAGTTCCATTTTTACGACTGAGGCTTCGTTTCCGAGATAGGAGCCTCGCAAAAGGTGACAAAGTGAACGTCACACCTAACTGGGACGAATACTATAACAGATAGAGAGGCGGTTCCAAGGGAATCATAAAGGAATCGTATGTGCTCAGTCCGGAAGTCACTATGAAAAGTTCACTGCACGCATGCGCAATGGAGTCCTCAAAGGAATTGGAGATTTCCAGCAAGAACAATGCATGGAAAGGGTATGTATCGCAGCAAGAAGGACCGTGACAATGAGAAATGCGTTCAAGACAACACATCCCGACCTCAAGCATCAAAACATGAGCACCGAACACAAAATCCGAAAAGTTGAGCAAGGTTGCATACCCCAGTTACACGCAAGGAATGAACGAATCATGTCATGTGGCATACGAGTGACACATTACTCCACCAGGAGGAGGGAAAGAAAAACACAATATCAGATGATTGCGACAACGTGTATTTTTACACGCGACAACTACGTAATATCCCCCCCCCACAAAAAAAAAACAAACAACAAATGCTACAATATCTTACGCACAGACAGTGCGTGTCACTGTACACCAACTGAAGATGTCACTTTCACCACACAAAGGGGGTTAGGAGCAATACCAAAAGTGTTCGCACGCGATCATTGTGACGTAAAAGAGACCAGTTTTGGAAGCGCTGCACAGGCAAGTCTGGCTCTCGTAGTCTACGTTTGACCTTCATGACTGCTGTTCCCGCGAGAGGAGCTCGAAGGGTTGGTTCTCTCCGGCAGTCGTTCCAGTCGTGTTGCAGGTGCTGGGATATGATCAGCAGTTCGCTCTAGGTTGTCATACGCTTTGAAGAGTACTAGTATGTTGTATTGAAAGAAGTTGACGTGGTGGAGTGGGCAAGTCAAGTATCGCAACAATTGGTCTGTGGTGTTCGTACGGTGATACGGCCAATTTGTGAAGTGTGCCAGTGTTAAACAAAAACAATACTTTGCAGTTCCAGCTCCCTATTACACAGATGGCTGCGTATACGACCCAGCAGCTAGCACACATGCATCTCATGTATGGGGAGGCACGTGGTAATAGCCGTGAGGCAAGGCGTCCTTATGGAGAACGCTTTCCACATAGACGTTTACCGTCTCACACCTTCTTTCAGGTAATGGACAGTCGACTGCGTGAAACAGGGTCAGTTTTACCACCGCGGCAAGAAGTTGGAAGACCCCGAAGTGTACGCACACATCAGTTTGCAGAAGATGTGTTAACAGCGGTCGCAGAACATCCTGGCACCAGTACGCGAGTGCTCGCTCGGGCACGAAACACGTCTCATGTGAATGTTTGGCGTGTGTTGTCAGAGGAAGGAATGCACCCTTTTAAACTGCAGAAAGTACAAGAACTGTTACCTCGTGACTTTCGCCCTCGTATGGAGTTTTGCCAATGGTTGTTGCATCAGCTGGAGACAAACCCTCACTTCGGGGCAAACGTATTGTGGACAGATGAAGCCATTTTCACCAGGATGGATGTCTTCAATAGTATAAACAGTCATGTATGGGACTTTGACAACCCAGATGCACTTTTTGTGGCCCATGACCAGCACAGGTTTTCAGTGAATGTGTGGTGCGGGATAGTACATGATCATTTAATTGGACCATACATTCTCCCTGTTCGCCTGAATGGTCGCACGTATCATGCATTTCTTAGTGAGGTTTTGCCTGAACTGTTGGAGGCCGTACCTTTGGCACTGCGGCAAGAAATGTGGTACCAACACGATGGTGCACCAGCTCATTTCGATTGTAATGTACGACATTTCCTGCATTTCGCAATAGGTTCATTGGTAGGGATGAGCCTCTGCCTTGGCCACCGAGGTTGCCAGATCTCAACCCTCTCGATTTTTCTTCTGGGGAGAAATGAAAACCCTCGTATACGACACACCTCTCACATCAGCTGAAGACCTCGTTGCTCGCATCAACGTCGCCGCCGCGACGGTAGCAGATACACCTGGCTTGTTTGCTCGTACTCGACAATCCTTGATTCGTCGCTGTCATCTCTGCGTAGAAGTAAACGGCAGACATTTTGAAAACCGTCTGTGATTATTGCCCTCGGAAAATCTCAGTGAGAACACTCTTGGTATTGCTCCCCACCCCCTTTGTGTGGTGAAAGTGACATCTTCAGTTGGTGTACAGTGACACGCACTGTCTGTGCGTAAGATATTGTAGCATTTGTTGTTTGTTGTGTGTGTGGGGGGGGGGGGGATATTACGTAGTTGTCGCGTGTAAAAATACACGTTGTCGCAATCATCTGATATTGTGTTTTTCTTTCCCTCCTCCTGGTGGAGTAATGTGTCACTCGTATGCCACATAACATGATTCGTTCATTCCTTGCGTGTAACTGGGGTATGCAACCTTGCTCAACTTTTCGGATTTTGTGTTCGGTGCTCATGTTTTGATGTTTGAGGTCGGGATGTGTTGTCTTGAACGCATTTCTCATTGTCACGGTCCTTCTTGCTGCGTTACATATCCTTTCCATGTATTGTTCTTGCTGGAAATCTCCAATTCCTTTGAGGACTCCATTGCGCATGCGTGCAGTGAACTTTTCATAGTGACTTCCGGACTGAGCACATACGATTCCTTTATGATTCCCTTGGAACCGCCTCTCTATCTGTTATAGTATTCGTCCCAGTCAGGTGTGACGTTCACTTTGTCACCTTTTGCGAGGCTCCTATCTCGGAAACGAAGCCTCAGTCGTAAAAATGGAACTTAGACTTTTTGCTTGTTTTCGTGTGAGGAATCACCTCCCAAGCGTTGTAAACGACCTTTAGAAACACCCTGTATATATCCCATTTGGTTGGATTCTTCTTGATATCTAAGAATAGTGCAATGTCATTGTAAAAGTATGTTAACTTGTGCAAAACCAGTAATACGTCAGGAAGATGAAAGAAAACCTTCGTAAGCACTGCTACATTAAATAAGGTGAAGTGAGCCAGAAGAGTAACAAAATTCCAGCAGCATATTTGCAATCTAAAGCTTTTCTTGTTTATGCATGCGATTTTTGTTAGATGTTGCAGTACATGCAATTTCTGTCGGGTGGCGATATTCGACAAAAATCGTGTGTATCAATGGAACCTATTTGTTTTCATGTTCCTTCAGTTTGCCCAACAAAATGCCTTACTACGACGTCCAACAACTATCGGACGGCGCCACCCGCACTTATCCCCTTCATCTGTTGACAAGTCCCCTTACTAGTCCCATACGGACAAGAAAAAATGATAAATCAATGCATTTTCCACGTAATATTTAGAGGCTTAACCTTTATTTGATTTGATTTGATTTAGTTTATTTTACTTCGCGTTTTGTGCCTCTTGGCTAATTTGCGAAGATGGGGATGAGTGATGAAATGATGAAATTGATGAATGGACATTCACAAACAACCAAGCCCGACCGGGATGCGAACCCGGGAGCCTTGGCGGCTTAACCTTTACTCCCTCGATGATACCATATGGTATCATCAGAGTAAGGTCGTACTGGCCCGATGATACCATATGGTATCATGGTGCTGATTACGAAATGAATGTGCTATTTGGACTTTCATACTCTTATGTTTGGTGGGGAGTCTGACACAGGTCTGGAGCAAGCCTGGGAAATTCATATTGATGAACAACTTCCCCCTCTCTACAACATAACTATGCCACATTTCCGAACAGAACTTCACATTTTGGCTCATTATGTATGGCACCCAGGAACATGAAACATGTCACGTTCTCTTGAGAAATGTCCATTCTTTGAAAAGAATACTAAAGTTTGGGCCTTCTTCCCAAATAGCGGTAGAAGAGGGGGCAAACTCCACATTTTTATGTTTTTTTTTCAGTGAAATTCAGGGGTCGCGACCCCAAACTCCCTTCCTCGGTTCGGCGTTCTGAATTGTACACGGTTGCATGCTATGATGTTTTTACTGCAAAACAAAACTTATCCGAAGTAGATTCCTCAAAGAGTACCGAGTTATAACAATTTTCCTCCAAAAATGCAAATTGCCTATTTTTTGTAAAAAAAAATAATCACATTTTGGCTTATTATTCAACTTGTATGGCACCCATGAACGTGAAACATATTTCATTCTCTTGGGAAATGTCCATTCTTTGCAAAGAATACTAAAGTTCGCACCTTCTCCCCAAACTCCAGATTTTTGTTTTTTCCATTAAACTTCGAGGGACATGCCACACTCAAGACCCCCTTCCTCGGTCCGGTGTTCTGAATTGTACACGGTTGCATGCGCTGATGTTTTAGCTCAAAAACAAAAGTTAGCCGAAGTAGATTGCTCTTATAGTGCCAGAGTTATAACAATTTCTCTCCAAAGAGGGTTCGATTTTAAAATTCCCGCCGAGAAGCCAGGGCGAGAGAAATTTCTCTCTCTCTCTGCTCGTGCCATCACTGGTTTCTGGCGCCGTGCTTATGTTCCGCATAAAAGGGGCCTAAAATTTGAGGCTGAAACTTATGAACGAGATTTCCTGTTCCCGTGCAGAGTTCCATAAAGATATCTTTAAATAAATAAATACATAAAGAAAAAAAGTCAATGAAGACGAAATTCCCTGACATTTCCCTGACTTTTCTTGACACCTCAAATTCCCTGACTTTTCCCAGTTTTCCAGGTCTGTCGCCACCCTGGATGGAGCACTGCCTCATTTTAGTGTTGTTGTGAGGGAGTTCTTGGATCAATATTTCGATGAATGGATTGGTTGTCGTGATACCACAGATTGTCGCTATGCACGGCCTTGCTCCAGAGATATATGGAACAAAGTATAAACATTTTGAAATGAGATCTAAAGCAACAGTGAAGAAATTTATAATGGCTTTTTATAATTTTGATTTAGTGACTGACACACATGATACAGGAAAAACAAACTGTACTAGTTATTTTTTTTTAAAAAAAAGGAATGGAAAATTCGTTAAGCAAACTTGGATTTTTTGAAAGAAAAAAAATTAGAACTGTATTTGAAAATTCAGGCAGTCCGTGAAAATTTTCAGGCACCATGGTGACTGGGCACCCTGTATTTTTCTACCCCTGCTTATACTGTCCTAGTCTTGTCTCTTTGTACGTACTTTCATCCTCATAATATAACGTCGCTTTTCCATCCACTTTTGACTATTTGCGAAAATAATGATTAGATGGTATTGATGAAAGACACACTCTTAACGCACAGGCTAGGATTCGAACCTGGAATCTTCCGTACAGAAATTGTGAACACTCGGCAATCAATATAGCTCCAAGTCTAGTCTCTTTCGATATTTTAGTAAAAATAATGATAAGGTTATTTATTTTAACAGATAAATTTGCAATTCGTTCTGAATTCGGCTAAAATCAGATTTTTTAATATTCTATAAGTATAAAAAATTTGTAGTAATTCACTGCATTCAACTAATTATATTCACTTTTGAAATGGCTTTTTTGTAACTATAAATATTAGAGCCAAAATTTAAAAAAATGAATATGAAAAATATATATGCTGACCAAGGCAGTAATTTATTTTATTAAAAACATAAACTAAATGTAACGTTTCAACCTTCTAGCAAGGTCTTCTTCAGACTCTGTATCAAGTACAAAAGTAACACGATACAGAAACAGGGCATTATATATACACAAAACATTACTCCCTCCAGACCATTAGAAAGTTGTTCTGGAACTTTCTAGCAGGTGGCTTTCACTTGTGAACTGTACTTTAACCTAAAAGGCTAAACATATTTACTTCGATATAGAATGTGGTTGGGCTTTATATCTCACGCTCTTTTTCCTTCATTTTCTTCCTTCTTCTCTCTCTTCTTTCTCTCTTGTCCATTCCACTTTTTCTAACACCTTCTTCCAATCTTTGTTTAACTTCAGTCCCCCATTCCAGTTCATTGTGTCTTCTTCACCTTTCTTCTCTATTTCCTTGGCTTCCTTCCATTTTCTCACTAGCATTCTCTTCTCCCTTCCTATCTGCTTAGCCTCATCCCACTCTATGTCATGTCCTGTTTCTCTCGTGTGTTTAAATATCGAATTTCTCTCTCTCTTAAGTCATACATCATCCCTATGTTGTTTCAACCTGTATTTCAGCCTCCTTTTCGTTTCTCCTATGTACACACTCTGACATTCTTTACATTTTACTTCGTAGATAATCCCTTCCTCTTCCTCTTCTCTGTTCTCCTTTTTCTTGTTTGCATTCTTCACTATTCCTAAGATGCTTGTCCCTCCCTTCCTGTAAGTTTTAATGCCCGCTTTCCTAAGCACTTTGCATATCTTTTCTGTGGTCTTCCCAATACTCCTTATTCCAAACCTTCTCTCTTTTTCTTTCTCCTCCAATTCTCCCGTTCCTCTTTTCTTCCTTCTTCTGTTTATGTCCAGTCTATCCTGCTTCTCATAGCCATTCTTTTCCAGCTGTTTCCTTAGGCAATTTATTTTGCCTTCTTTTTCACATTCCTTCGTGCATATGTCTTTATTCTGTCCTCCATATTCTTTATGAATTTCTTTTTGTCACCTCACTTACATCACTTCTTTTGTGGCAGAATACCCCTGCTGCACACTTCTTCTGATGCCAAGCGGTTTCAATTTCTTCTCTCTCTTCCTTTTCATCAATATATCAAGGTAGCTTAACTTGCCTTCTTCTTCTATATCAAGTTCCAATAATATCCCTCTTTCTTCATCTTGTATTTGTTTGGCAAAAATGTCGAGCTGCCTCTTCGTTCCCTTCCATATGCCAAAACAATCGTCCGCATATCTGCAAAACAGAATTATTTTGTCACCTCCTTTTTCTATCACTTTCTTTTCCCATTCATTCATAACCAATTCAGCCAATGCTGGGCTTAGGCTACAACCTATATTCAGTCCTTCACTCATTAACATTATTTTATCTCTTATTATACTGTAACCGATATTCCAAATGGTTTCCAGCGCCTTCACTACCCTTTCACTATCCCATTCTCCTATAATTTCTTGTCCCATTCTCTCTTTAAAAATGTCCAAAGCGTGTCCCCTCTTGATGCTCGGGAAGATACTTTTTACATCTAAGCTAAACATTGTCGTCTTCATCTCATTTAACTTAAGGCCTTATATGAGGTCAACTACTTGTTTACTGTTCTTAACTGCTCTGCTTTCTTGCTGTGTTACTAACACTTCAATAACTTTCTTTAATTTTTTTACAAAGGTTCCAAAATATTTTTTGGCGGTTCATTACTAATCTTAACTTTATCTCCTCTTTGTGTATCTTTGGAAAGCCCTTCAAACTTGGTAGTCTTCCTGTCTCCTTTATGCATTTCTTGAATCCACTCCTCCTATAGTCTTGTATGGCGCTTTCTTTTATAGTTTCTTCTTCTTCTGTTCCACAAATCTCCTCATATCCGTTTTCTTTTAGGTCTTCAAACTTCCTCTCGTACCATTCTCTTTCCATCACCACAATTGCTCCTCCTTTATCTGCCTGCTCTATCACCACATCATTTCTTGTCTCATTTTCTTCATCCCTTCCCTTTCTTTTTGACTCAAATTATCTACATTTCTTTGTTTTCCCATTTCTTTCTTCACTATGGCTGCTGTTCTTCTTCTAATCTTGTCTCTTGATGGTTCTTCTTTTATATGGAGCATTGCTTCTTCAATGTCATATATAACTTCCTCATAATCTACATTTCTTTCTTTAACTTTGAAACCTCTTCCTAGTTTTAAAAAAGCTTCCTCTCTTTTCATAGGTCTACATTCCCTATTACCACAACTCTTCTTCTTCCTCTTCTCACCTTTCTTCTTTCCATCCTAGACCATCTCCTTTCTTCTTCAACTTTATTATTATTTTCTCTCTAAATTTCTCCTCCCAGCTTTTCATTTCGTAAAATGTATATTCTCTCGTAAAAATGGTGAGACCATCTTCAATAAAGTTCACAAGTGAAAGCCACCTGCTAGAAAGTTCCAGAACAACTTTCTAATAGTCTGGAGGGAGTGATGTTTTGTGTATATATAATGCCCTGTTTCTGTATCGTGTTACTTTTGTACTTGATACAGAGTCTGAAGAAGAACTTGCTAGAAGGTTGAAACGTTACGTTTAGTTTATGTTTTTAATAAAATAAATTACTGCCTTGGTCAGCATATTTATCTGTTCATAATCATTGAAACAAGGCTTAATGGTGTTATAATTGGACATTTTCCAAGGCTGATAAGGAAAATTAAGAACTGGAAGGAGTTGAAGAGGAAAGAAATACACAAAGACGAACAAGAGAGGTTTCTGAGAAAATGATTGGAGAAAGGCACAGCGTCTAAAGGATTAAAAATAAGTAAGAAGGGAGTGGTTTGCAATACCAGGAGATGGAAGATATTGGTTCAGAAAATGGAAAAAGAACGGATATGGAATGAAATAAGGGCAAGAAGAAAGGAGATAAAAATAATAAAGGAGAACCTGAAAAGAATTGAAAAAGCTATTGAAGATGGTCTCACCATTGTTACGAGAGAATATACATTTTACAAAATGAAAAACTGGCAGGAGAAATTTAGAGAGAAAATAAAAATAAAGTTGAAGAAGAAAGGAGAGGGACTAGGATGGAAAGAAGAAAGGGGAGAAGAGGAAGAAGAAGAGGATACCAGAAGAAAAGTTGTGGTAATAAGGAATGTTGACCTATCAAAAGAAATGGAAGCTTTTTTAAAACTAAGAAGAGGTTTCAAAGTTAAAAAAGAAATGTAGAATATGAATAAGTTATATATGACATTGAAGAAGCAGTGCTCCATATAAAAGAAGAACCATCAAGAGACAAGATTAGAAGAAGAACAGCAGCCATACTGAAGAAAGAAATGGGAAAACAAGGAAAAGTAGATAATTTGAGTCAAAAAGAAAGGGAAGGGATGAAGAAAATCAGACAAGAAATGATGTGGTGATAGAGCAGGCAGATAAAGGAGGAGCAATTGTGGTGATGGAAAGAGAATGGTACGAGACGAAGTTTGAAGACCTAAAAGAAAACGGATATGAGGAGATTTGAGGAACAGAAGAAGAAGAAACTATATAAAAAAATGGCCATACAAGACTGTAGGAGGAGTGGATTCAAGAAATGCATAAAGGAGACAGGAAGACTACCAAGTTTGAAGGGCTTTCCAAAGATACACAAAGAGGAGATAAAGTTAAGACCAGTAATGAACTGCAGAAACAATATTTTGGAACCCTTGGAAAAGAAATTAAAGAAAGTTATTGAAGTGTTAGTAACACAGCAAGAAAGCAGAGCAGTTAAGAACAGTGAACAAGTAGTAGACCTCATAAAAGGACTTAAGTTAAATGAGATGAAGACGACAATGTTTAGTTTAGATGTAAAAAGTATGTTCCCGAGCATCAAGAGGGGACACGTTTTGGACATTATTAAAAAGAGAATGGGTAGAAATTTTGTGTGTATTTGTGCTTTTTACTTGAAGAAATGCCTAAGGAAGCATCTTCTCTGAGAACCAAATTGAGCAACTATGAGAAAGAATTTGGGTCCAGTGTGTTTACAACTGATGGATCGGTGTTTATATTGTAAGTTATGTGAAAATACTGTGAATTGCACAAAATGATATTATGTTACGCAACACTTAGAAACTGCTAAACACAAATCGCTTTCTATTGAGAAGCAAAAGTCATGCGAGGTAAAACCGTCACCAATTACATCATATGCTATTTCTGCTAGGCAGTCTCAGTTTTCTGCAGATTTGTGTAAGGCATTCATAAAGGCAGACATTCCTTTGTGGAAATTGCAGAATGCCTCTTTAAGGGAATTCCTATCGATGTACACAGGTGAGCATGTACCGAATGAGTCACCACTGGGTAACAATTACATCGAAGGGTGTTACACATGGGTGTCATTGAAAGAATTAGGGAGGAAGTTAGAGGGGAGGGAAATTTGGGTGTCTATTGATGAAACAACCAATGCTATGGGAAGGTTTCTTGCTAATGTTGTAATTGGTACAATGGAACACAATGTAGAGCCCAAAATATTTTCATGGTGTTAAGCATGAAGATGTGCGTTTGTTTGTAACAGATGCAGCGCCATATATGAGAAAAGCAGCAATGGCCCTTAAAGCTATTTTCCCCGCTATGCTGCACATAAGATGTCTCGTGCATGCTCTCCATCGAGTTGCAGAGGAAATTCGTGTTTCATTTCCCGAAGTTGACTCTTTAATTTTCAATGCTAAGAAAATATTCCTCAAAGCACCATCCCAGGTTCTTTTGTTTAAAGAAACAGCCCCTGAACTTGCTTTGCCTCCACAGCCAATACTAACTAGATGGGTTACTGTGATATCTGCTGCAGTATATTATGCGACCAACTATCAGAAGGTGGCTGAAGTAATTAATTCCCTATCTGAAGATCATGCAACATCAATTTAAGTAACACAACATCTTTTGAAAAATTCTGTTGTGTGAAACGACTTAGGATTCATCACCACCCATTATTCAAATTTGCCAGACACAATAACATTACTGGAAGAGAGAAGTGAAACACTGATAAATTCTATGGACCATTTTCATTCTGCAGTTGACCAAATTTGTGCTGTACCAGGTGCTAAAGGCCAGGCTGTTCATCAGAAATGTCAGCGAGTTATTGCATCTAATAAGGACTTTGACAAATTAAATTAAGGGCAATTCAACAAGTTCTGAAAGGTGAAAATATACAAACTGAGTTAGATCCACATGTTCTCGCGTGCTTTAAGTATGCTCCCGTAACATCTGTGAAAGTTGAAAGGTCTTTTTCAATTCTAAAAAATGTGTTGTCCGATCGCAGACATAACTTGTCGGTTGATCACCTGAAGAAATACCTTGTTGTGATGTACAACCGCAATTAGTGCTTATTCAGAGACTGGCAAATCATACAGTTCAAACTTGAAATGAATTTAAACAGTTTAATAATTCAAAGTCCTGTGTGGAATATATAGTGTAAATTTTTAAACTGAAATAACCCTGTGTGCAGTGATAAAGTGTATATTTAAATAATTTGCGTACTGGTTGGAAGTAGCCAACAATTTCTTTTGTCAGACTATTGTGTGTAGCCATTATACAATGGAAAATTTTGGGCTGACGTGACTCCTGTTTGCAGTGATTTATAAATTAGAATAATGGACTGCTGTCTCTAATGATGAGCTCCTGGTTTATTTTAAGCAACTATAAAGAATGTACAGCTATGTTTCTATATTTTTAAACATCTATTTCTTTTCGTATGTCTATCTTCATTATTTTGAGTTAAATTTCATTGCCTTTTTTTGCCTGTTTGTATTTTAATGCCTATTTCGAAAATTATAAGTGCTTATTTGCCTGCCTATTTTGTATGTTTTTAGGGCCTAAACATCCGGTCTCTAGTGATAGCCCTAAGGTTAGTGTTTTTTGTTAGCAAACAAAAATGGTACAGCCTGTTCTTCTTCCAGGAGGCAAACATAAATGGTATCGTGCATCTGGATATACTACAAAATTTTCTAATTCCTCACTTCGACAAGGATGACCAAGATGTAGACCTTTACTCGGCAAGATGGGGCACCACCTCACTACCACATAGCAGTCAGAGATTTTCTTGATACCCGATTCCTAGGTCGGTGGATTGGTCGTACAGGTCCAATTGCATGGCACCCTTGCTCCCAAGATTTGACCCACGCTAGATTTTTCTTGGCAGGTTTCATTAAAGATCGGATTTTGTACAACCTTTACCTGCTGATCTTCCTGAAATGAGACTTCACATTACCACTTGCCACTGCAGAAGTGATGCCTGACTTACTGGTGAAAGTCTGGAATGAAATTGACTTCAGGTGGGATGTATGTCACATTACAATTGGTCGCCACATCGACCCAACATGAATGTTGTATGACAAACTTGATGTGTTTTGCTTTGCAATGGCACCTCAACAGACTCTGTAAGTTATCTGAATAAATTTCAATATACTTTCAAAGTTGTAAAGTACTTTTTGAATCACCCTGTACTTGTTATATGCCAATTTAGTACAAAATAAATGTTGGTAAAAATAAGTTTTGATCTTTTCTCACATGAAGAATTACTGAAACATAAATGAAGGTGTCCTACAGTAGTTGTAGATGGGGAAACGGCGTAGATAGTAGAATTATAGTTAATGCATGATTAAGTGTTAGAAGTGCGGTTTTGCTAACCCTGAACTTTGAATTAATTGAATGTTGGATTTTGAGTAGGGGTGAGTCGATACCACTTTGAACCGATACCGATACGTGTGTAATTCCAAATTTAAAATAACAAAGGTTATATTATACTATATATACATACATATAATATATATATATAAATCATGTGTGTGTGTCTGTGTAATTATTAAAATTACATTTTATATGTACGCCTTTCTGACGAGGGGCGATGAATAGATTAACCCATCAAACTATGCTCTGTTGCAACAATGCATCTCAACTTTACATTTTTTTAAAGTGACAATCGATCAGATGTTTCAAATATTAGAGAAATATTAAGTGGAGTTAAGAGCAAAGCAATCGTGTGGTCATCATCCTCCTCTCCCCCAATTTTGAAAAATGAGATCATGCCTCTTCAACATACGCTAAAACTAAAAGATCACTCTTCCAAATCTAACATTAAATCATCCGTGAACACAAGAATTATTGACAATTTTCCAGCCCGGACACGACGTATAAAACTAACAGTAAAGCTGTAATGTGAAACCAATCTCGCCTTATTTTGTCCTTTAACAAAGAGAATAATAATTATTAGTAAACGAAATGTAAGGGGAGAATGAAAACTTACCAGTCTCTTGCTTCTATATCAGGCGATTGACTTCAGAACAGTGATATTCCGAAGTGACTTTCCTTTCGATATACTTTCAGCAAATGATTTCTAAGAAAAATTAAATGCATAGTTCTATCGTTTGGCGTGGGAGGAAATCCAAACCCATCACTACACTTTCCAGAAAGTAACTGCCATCATCTGTGGTTCAAAGAAAATTATTCCCCTGCCTCGGTCCCTGTGTTGAAACCAAGTTAATCCAGGTCGGGACAAACTAAAAACTAAAGTTGGAAAGGAAAAGGGGGTTAGCCCAGGTATTTCAATTTCCAGGAAAATGCTATGTACCATGTCTGAGACACGTCCACCACTTTCATGGGCGATGACCTTTTTGACTGCGGGAGGTCACTAAAGAGAAAAATGTCCGCAAACACCAAAGAAAGTACAAGGATTACCAACAGGTGCATCGTTGGCTTTCAGGACCTCATTGGGGTTATTGTTACACGAGACCACATTTGTAGGAACAAAGCCTGGTAGACTTCGAAGAGAACTAAACAGAAGCAGCAAACTCCTATGGGGACAATTTCACGTTACCCTTCATTTGCAAGATACTTGACTGCAAGTCTTATCTGCGTACAGATCTTTGTGTCACGTACTTGTTGTTCCCGGAAATTTGAGTACAGGTTCATTTAACAAATGCACAACTATTTTTCATTTTCTTCAAAACCAAAGGTAAGTTTGAAAAGGTGATCGAAACTTTGAAATGGAAAAAGACAATTGGTTTTGGTTGTGCCACTAGCAACTCATAAACAATGGTATTGGTGCAAAAATAACAACTGACACTTACTGATACAGATACCTCCAGTACTGGCCAATACCTATACCCCAGTATTGCCTGATACCGATATATCAGCATCGGTATCAGTTCATACCTTATTTTGAGTATTCTTCAACATATTCGTGTTTTGGGTTACAATATCCCAATTCCTGGTGAAACTCTTAAGTTTTGAAGCGGTGCATTAACCGCAAACCATTGCTTCACAACAAAGTTATTTCTGTTAATGCTAGTTTGGGATTTGACATCCACAACCTCAGTTGCACTCCAATCAAACCCTTGGTCCCAACTAGTACATTATAACTATATATTCTTTTCTTAGTTTAGTGCATTAATTTGAATGTTAATCTGACAAAATTGACATTTGTGTCTTATTATTTCTCCCCCTTTTTCAGACGTCAAACAGATACTCAGTGGCGATGCCAGGATTAAACATCTGGGGGTGCTGATGGGGTGCGGAATGAAATTTAGAGGGTGTGACATTGAAAATAAAGAAAACATGAAAATAAACAAAACATGAAATATGCATGCACGTTGTAGTCCCTAAATCAAATATCTATCAACTTTTAGTATAGTCATCTATGATAATATGCTAATGAAACTGAAGAATAACAGCAACTTTCTTCATTTTTGCCTGATTTTAGCCAATTGAGGTACTGGACCTACAGTTTAATTGATTGATTTGATTGATTTAGTTTATTTTACTTCGTGTTTTGTGCCTCTTGGCTAATTTGCGAAGATGGTGATGAAATTGATGAACGGACATTCACAAACAATCAAGCCCGAGCGGGATTTGAACCTGGGACCCTTGGCGTCGCAGTGCGATGTGCTAACCACTCGGCCACAGGGTCCGGCGGACCTACAGTTTAAGGTGGGATCCAAACCACTATGTGCCTCCACCGATTATCGAACGTGGGATCCGTTGATTACAAGGCACAACCAATTGTGGTACAATATTTAGTTATTAATCAATGTCAAACGCATTGTATAGGTGACAACAACTGTTGAGTGTTCAGTTTGTGTGCGTTGGGTAAAAGAAAGGCAGCCTAAAGTTCTGCAATTTGAAAAAGAAAATAACACAATAAATACAAAACTATGTAGACACTTTCATGTAAATATCAATTCAGTTTTTTTTGACTGCTTCACTTTTCTGAAAATGTTCTGTTGCGTTTGTTATACATAGCCTCCCTTCCATCTAGGCAGATGCTGTGATGTAAGGACAAAACGCTTCTTAGTTAAAATCCCTTGGGTCACACTCTTTCCAACAACTAAACACAACATTTCTTCGCAAATTTTTGGCATCTATGTACCAGTCGTTGAAAAAGTCTGAAATGGTACATTGACTAGAAAAAATTAACAAGGAAACAACCGTCACGATACAACTCACTCACATTAAATAATTGCCCGAGAACGACCTCATGATACTCGGAAGCAACTGTTTTTCTCCCAATGCAACTTAAGAAAAGAGGAAGAACAAGCAGGCGGACAACAAAACCGTGTATCAACAGTGCAACAACAACTGACACTGAGCTACAAACATTTATTGAAAAACACAAACAGACTACTTGAAACACAAGAAGAAACAATTCTGAAGAAATAAAGACAAGGGGTGCTCATCTTTATAGACTGCGAACAGCACAGGAAAATGTGGTAAATAATAACAACAGTCTCACTTCAGTACCTAATGTTCGGCCCTCGATATGACAATGACATGGCATAATATGACACTGAAAGAGGTAATGATTTCGGTAGAATATAGGTTTTGGATAGGGGTGCTGAAGGGGGGGGTGGAAGAAAATGAAGGGGTGTGCAAGCACCCTCTCGTGCCCCATGGTGGCGCCTTTGCAGATACTACAAGGACTGTATCATCAGCATGCAAGATATCCCAATTACACTCTACCTCACTAGCTAACTAATATGTTCTCTTTGGAACATACTCAAAAACGTAACATTAAAATAACCTTTTAATAATTTATTATTTAAATGTTCTATTAACATTAAGTACGATAGCAGTAGCCAACAAAATTAATGAAGAAAAATAAAATAAAATAAACAGCTTCGTGGAAACCATGAGTAACAAGTTTCTCTGTCATTAAAATCACACTGTTTATAATTGTTTTTTTTTTTTAGCAATTTCATTATATTCTAGGAATTAGACAGATTAATCACCGCTATTTACATATCACTGATAAAGGCATATAATTTTATTTGTATGGTTGACAAAACACAAATATTTGCAGAATACTTACAAAAGAGAATACTTAGAATACACATTTTGAATTGTGTTTCTCATAAGGGACATAGCTAGAAAGGGGACATTGCCCAATTTGAGTCAGCACTTTGCCCACCTTGAAGGGACAGAGTCTTCTTATTGGAATTTCCAGAAAAATGATGTTTCATGATGTCTGTATTTCCCTCATGCTAAACAGTGGAGACTTCCATCGGGATCTTGGTTATGATTAGTAAATGAGAAATATATTTTGTATTTAATTTCTATTATCATTGTAATAACATTGTTTGAACATGAATAGGCATTTCTTTTAATGGATACCACTGCACAGTTGAATATTCAGAAAATGAATGATTGGTAAATTCTTGGAAAATCTTAGCATAAAATGTTAACAATCGCATTGTATAAGTGTATGTATATTTGTTATTTACTATTGGTTTTGATTTATTTTTGCATAATCAGGACAATGAAGCCTGCAACATTCTGTAATGAGATCATTTGTCACTCAACCATCAAGGTGGCATTGTGTAGTTACCAATACTGAAGGGGCTGTATATATTGAACGGGAATTCTCTCAATTCTGGGAATTATGTGAAGTTTATTTTCAACAATTCATCATTTCTCCACATTGTTGCAAAGTTATCTAGTTATAGAGACTGCAGTGATAGCAACATTATGCAAAATAATTTTTCGTTAGTTAGTATCTTGAGATGGATGCAAATAGCTGGCAGTCTCCATACACACACACATTTTAATAAACGTGGAAGTGAAAAGAAAAAAAATGTAGTCAAACTGAAACCAAGAGATGATTTACGATTTCAAGACCAGAAAAGTTATGTATAATAAGCTAAACACAAAAAAACATATTTCAAATCTATCACAATAAATTTTGAGAATACGTATGTGATGGTGAGTTTTTTATAATCGTGACATATTCTTATGAAAAAATAGTGAATGTAAAAGTTACAAAGGCTAAGCATTTATAATCTCAAAGTCCCTGTGACTAACATGATTTGAATTTCTTGATGCATATGTGAAATTAATTCACATTGGCAACATTAACAGTGGTGCTAGCATTGAACTGAGAAACACCGTAAATTTTCAAGTGACATTCTAGTTCTTCTGTAACTACCATGTAAAGAGAAAATCTTTGTGTAAGGCAGAATGCTTACACAATCGCCAACACCTTGCGTGACATGCTTCTGTTTATTATTCATACTAGGTGAAACTTTTTGTAGATAAGTGTCTTCCAGATATCATGCAGGCCTCAGGTAATGACTCAACTCTGTTAATTTTTTTATAATTAATTTTAAAACTTTGCATGTAGTTACATTATTGCAGGCGGTAGCCGATTGCATTTTATTAAATATTTATTATTATATTTTAGGGAGTTTGAACATCCAAAGTCATAGTTCTGTATTTAAATTTCAATATTTTTACATTAAAATAAATTAACGTAAATTTGCCCGACCCTGTGGCCGAGTGGTTAGCACATCGCGCTGCGACGCCAAGGGTCCCGGGTTCAAATCCCGGTTGGGCTTGATTGTTTGTGAATGTCCATTCATCATTTCATCACTCATCCCCATCTTCGCAAATTAGCCAAGAGGCACAAAACACGAAGTAAAATAAACTAAATCAAATCAAAATCAAATCAAAATTAATGTAAATTCCTGCTGATAGCGGACAGGAACACCACACTTAGATTCTCCTACTATAACAGGGCACGTAGCAGCAGCCTGAAAACTACAAACAATAAAAGCACACCAGGCAACAGTACAACAAGTTCCAACGAGGATGGTGGCAGTGGACACTGAAATTAATAGAACAAAAAAAACAACAGATTTGCAGATAACCTGAGTACTGGTTTCTCTCTATTTATCTACTACCGTGTTTCTCATTTCCCAGTTATGAATAAATAATTTATATGACAATATTGTGAGTTTTGATATGGATAGTACCGCATGTCTGAATAATCAGATGATTGTTGAGTTTATTGAGCAATTTTCACACCGAAAGTAACCCTGAGGGGCATTGGTGCATGTACATTACAAAATACAACATGTTGACATCGCACATAATATATATCTATACATCAATTTGGCAGAACTTTTTTATAATATAATAGTAAAACATACATTGACAAATTATTTCTTGAAGTGAACTAGTGCTGTAAAAGTACATATTATATAGTGTATACAATCTACATTTATTTTATAAAGTTATTTAATTCTTGAAATTCTTGAACTGAATATAATGTGTATTCCAATAACAATTTTTTTACTTTACTTTTAAAGATTGTGGATCTTTCAAAATTTTTTAACTTTTTGGTAATATATTGTATAACTGGATGCCTGAGTAAAAAGGTCCCGTTTGGAATGCAGTTAGCCGCACTTTGGGAATGTGGAAGTTATCTTTTTGTCTGGTATTGTAATTGTGGGTGTCTATGTTCTTTGGATAGTTCGATTTTGTTTCGTGTATGAAAGTAAGTGTTTCAAGTATGTACAAACTTGGAAGTGTTAATATACGGAATTTTTTGAAAAGAGGTTTACATGTATCAGTTTTGTGTGCATTTGCCAAAATACGCAATGCTCTTTTTTGAATTTTAAAAATCCTCTGCGATTGAGCCGAGTTCCCCCAAAATTGGATACCATACCTCAAAATACTTTCGAAGTTACAGAAATAGATATTTAGCATACATACTGTATTGAAACAATTTTTTAAGGTTCTTAATTGGTAACATACGGTGTTTAGCCTCTTGCATAAATGATCTATGTGAACTTTCCAGTTTAGACACTCGTCTATAAATATTCCAAGAAATTTTGTATTGTTAGTAGCTGTTATAACGGCATGCCCTACTGTGAAATTATCTTGCTTAATAGAAGAGTTTTTGGCTCTAGATACACCAAATTTTATTATATTAGTTTTTCGTTGTTCATAGAAAGTTTGTTTGCTGAAAACCAGCTTTGTAGTTCAGTAAGAGCTTCTTCCGTTTTTTTAATTAAAGTTACATCGTTAACAGAATCTAATAAGCCGTAGTATCATCAGCGAAAAGAGTAACTTGGGCAGTATCAACATTTGCTGGAAGATAATTTATGAACAATAAAAACAATAGGGGTCCTAGTATCGATCCTTGGGGGATTCCAATAACCACATCTTTCAATTCGGAGTAATATGTTGTTTGTGTCCCATTATTGGGTGCAGATTCTCTGGGTACATAAAAAATTCTATACAGTTGAATTAACAAAATTTCTGCGTGAAGACAGAATTTAAGACAGGTTTGGTATCATTCGATGACATGTACGGCTCTGATTGCATAATTTATTTTTATTCTTTTGATTTGTTCAACTTTTCTTTAATATCATTAATTGATATGGCAAGCTATATAAGCTATAAGCCATTATAAGACAACATAAATTCACACACACACCCACACACACAAACTTCTTCTAGTATGTAACATTTTCTAGTTGGGCAGGATTTGCACAGTGGTCCAAGCGAATTCACCACTAACTAGAAGTTGTGAAAATAGATTCAGTACACTTGTGGTTCAAGAACAGAAAGCTACTACTGGAATATAAGAATCCCAGAATTGAAAACTACCTGTGGTTATAAGATGAGAGTCATCTTCTGATGATGTGATCTATTTTAATTTGTAATAGCGTAGACTTTATCATCCAGTTAGCCTTATGTCTTTATAAACCTGATGCCAATTCTGGTTTGAAACTTAGGTTTTGTACTTCTAAGACCTAATTTTGAAGTGATCTTATGTAGTGTTGCATTCTTAATATGCCATAACTCAAGTTTGTGAATAGAATAACTAAACAACAAACAAGAAGTAGTTAAGAATGTTAGCATAATGTCTCAAGTTTGAAGATTAATTAATTCTTGCGTTTTTAATAAAATGTAAAATGCTGTACATGATATTTTTCCAAGGAAACTGCTTGTTCGTATTTAACACCTCCATCAGTCATTCAGCAAAACATGATCTTCACATAACCAGGCTCTGGAATCCATAAAGAGTTGCTTATCCTGAAGGAGTTCATGAAAACTAAATCACATGTTCAAGTTACCCTTCAGTCAGGGCTAGACCACAAAATCCAGATAATGGGTATAGATATTCAAATCATCTGATATTCATTTTGGATGCAACAGATAATCTGAATATCCTGATAATTCGGATAGTACAGAGCTGATGGATGATTTGTATAGTGGAACCACCAGCAAATGAACCTACGCAGACCTGCGACTCCTGTTCACTACACTTCGACAAGGAGAGGAAGAGCAGAGGGGTGCATGCTTCCTTGTGGACGGAGATGAACAGATCGAGGGCGGAAGTGTTTTAGCAGAAGGTTATTTTCTTTATGGTCCCTCTATAAGGAATTTGTACAGTGATATACGAATATGATAAATAAAAGATTGGATAGCGTGTAAAACAGATAAATGGTAAAACTGCCCAGATAATGAACACATTTGATTATCTAGATAATCCAGACAATTCAGATATCAGAATAATCGGTATATCTTCATATCAGATTATCTGATGTTTGGATATTGGAAATCCAGATAGAACATTTTCCAACATCCGGATAACATTTTATCGGGATTTGGCTATCCGTATTCCAGATCGCACTAGTATGTTGTAGTAGGTGGATACAAACAAATACATAGTGAGAGTGAGTGTGACTTGCACTTTGAGCAATGAATAATAAATGTGAGACGGGTAGAATTTCTAAATTTATTAAAACGAATTATGGCAGAAGTCCATAATTTTTATAATTTACAGGGTGTATTATTCAAATGTTATACTAGAGAATATACATAGTATGTGACTGTAAAATCATGTGCAAAAATCCCTAGAAGAAGTATAAAAATCAAAATTGCAAACGTACTAAGGAATACAATAAGCAAAATAATCTAACACAGTTATTTTTAGTGGTTATTATTTTATTTTATGTGCGACGTTTCGTTCTGGTTTCCGAAAACTTTCTCAAGCTACACTAAGAGATACATACAAAAACAGAATCACACTTGCCTAGTCACTTTACACTTCTCTCACTTGGGGCTCTACAAAAGTGTAGATTGACTAGTCATGTGAGGTTGTGTTTTGGTATGTATATCTTAGTGTAGCTGGAAAAATTTCTGGGAAACCAGAACGAAACATCACAGATAAACTAAAATAATAACCTCTAAAAACAACTGTGCTAGATTATTTTTCATCTATAAAAAGTGGTTATGCGAATCTTAAATAAGAACATAGGAAAACAATATGTAGCCTACCTTATAAAAAGTAAAAAAAAAAAACTATGGAAGTAGATTTCCATGTCCCATGTAGCGCTCGAATGTCAAACACCATGAGGTCAAATCCCATCCTTGTATACCTACTAACCCAATTTCATTGCTACAGTTAACACAGCATTACAGATACATCTTCATAGTCAAGTGTATACACAAAAGAAAGTGATATTGTCATGAAATTATCAACTAACATGGAAATCAAATTGTTCCTTTCATCACATGACTTACCCACCTTAAATGCGATGAAGCAAGTTTATCAAACATCCTTACTTATTGACTGATAGACAACCCACATGGGTGCTTGCATACTTTCACAATTCTTAAAGATCCTTAGTCTAAGGGCACAGTGCAGGTGGGTAGTGTTGGCTTGAAAACTATATGATAAGTGGTGAAGTAACCAAAGTGCCATCCTAGAATCTGTCAATGATGAACTTACTCCTCTCAAAATTTTAATAGAAAACTTCTCTCCTTTGACAGTCCTTAATTCGAGATATTTTAGTCCCATTAAGGAAACAAGTTTGAGTTCAGGGTCAATGAATTTAGCAGAACTGTTACTATTGTACAGAATAACACCTATTTGACAAAATCATATACAAAATATGACAAACCCATTCAATTGCATCCTACGTAAGTACTTTGTATGCAGCACAGCACACGTACTAGGGTTTAGTTAACACTAGCCTGAACGAATACGAATAGTACTCATACAAAATTCTGCTGATATTGAGACATACTTGGAAATTTGGAAATTTAAAGAAGTTCAAAATATATCTTTATTAAATGTGGAAATGAAAGGATCATCTTGCAACCATACCATTTCACGCTACCATATTTCCATATCCAAAAGTTCATGTGATATTAATTTTCTCACATTTGCTTTTTTCAGCCATTAAGATATTTTGTGTACCCTGTAGTATGTTATAATAATTTACTACAAACAAGATTTATGATCTGCTACAAATGGCCATGATCGGCTGCTGCGAAACATTGTTGGATGGGTAGATCAGTGTCACAGATTGGTTGATTGATGACATACTTCACCCACTACCCTACACAAACAAGCACTGTGGCCTGTAGCGATTTATTGCAATTTAGATCGCAAAATCGTACAACTTCCAACTCTGCGTGTTGGAAATTGCTCTGCTCAAAATTAAGTGATAAAAATACTCATTATTTATTTCCCTGAACTTCCGACAGATGGCACCACTAACTATTCACGAGATATCTCGTCGTAATCACGCCATCTGGAACTCGGACGTAACCAGGAAGTGAAAGAGCAGTGAAGTGTGCGTGTGCACAGCGGCCAGTTGCGTCTTGTGCTTGATATTGCCAACAGACATTATTCACGCGCTCCACTGCAAATGTTTCTCGGGCACGTAGTTTGAATTTTATCGGCTGGACTTACTATTCAGAACTCGTGATGAATTGCCGAAGTTTGTTGAATGTAAATCACGGGGCTTCGATGTAAAATAGACGTCGCAACATTTCAAATAAGGTACCAGTTGCCAAATTGACGCATGGAATGGAACGCGCCATTTAACAGTTTGCAGCAGGAGTGATATTGGAAATGGGCAAATGAGCTACTTCAGATTCTAACTACGAGGTACACGCACCCATGTGGATTTGTCTACCCAAAAGTGAAGGAAGTCGTCCCCTTTCAGAACCCAGAACTTTACCACACATAAAACGAAGGTAGGCAATGGATATTGTTGCTTTTTGGTGAATTATAGTGTGAGTGAAAAATGCCCATTTTTGCTTGACAAAAAAACTACGCAAATTACGTAAGATTTGCATCAAGTGGTAAAAATCACTATTTTGTCAGCGAGGAAGTTCTATCTTACGTCATACATAAATATGTATATGTGTTTGCTAGATAAACGATAATTTTGAAACTTGTAAAATATCACGAAGCCGTAATTTGATTGCAGCACGTCGTAAAATTATTGGTATGTCACGTGCTTGCGATGAACCTCGTCCACTTTGAACATATAGACTAACGTTAAAATTGGTGATGTTAATACGCAAGTGCAAAACTGTTTGATAATTGTAGTTCTTCAGCGTGTTCGTTTTTTGTGGAGAGACTTGTAGGATTTTGGGAAACCCGTCACAAATATGTACTTGGAGTAATCGCGACGAAGTCCTTCAACAAAACAATTTCCCCCTTCCCCCACTTTTTTTGGATTCCGTCAATTTACTGGCAAATTGTGCGATGTAATTCAATTACTTAGTTCCGAATGAGCATCTAGGGCATCTTCGACAAAAAAAAGGAATAAAAAGGGTTTGTGTAAATTTGTCTCATATTTCTAAGTATGGGTCTTTTTACAGTTTAAGAATCTATAATAATAATGACGACGGTTTTTAAAGAGTAAAATCATTTCATTTAGTCTACATCACAAAAAATGGTTGAAGCGTAGATAGGAAAGCAAATTAACAAAAATTGTAGATGCTCCAATTTTTCTGATTTACAAATTTTTGAGCCCTTTTATTGAATAGTTGCTTAAGATTATTTGAACTACAAACATAAGCATACTGATAAATGTGATAAAATTGTTTAAACAAACTGTACCTAGTCAACGTCAAAAAGGACGTAATTTGTTGTTCGATTTGGATTTGACAATATTATCCTAAATGTTAATGAAGAACGTTGTTAATGGTTTTCTTGACGTAATCTTGTTATGGTAATTAACAAAGGATTATATTCGTTTGTTGTTAACCTTTAATGTTGAATAAATGAAGTCATTGAATTGTTAAAAATTGGACATCTGTTTTTAGCTTCATTTGCGCTGAATTTTTCCTTAATCACTGAGTGCTTCGATGATAGAAAACGAAGAGTAAAAAGGGGGATTTGTAGCTAGAAACAATTGTACTTTGGTGAAGGTAAATAATTCTAGATTATCATTAGGTTTACTGTAGCATATAACGCATTTTGGAAACTTGTGGCAGTACTGCGTTCTTAATTTTCAGGATCAGCTTGTAAACGGCAATATTATTGTGTTTATCCCCAAATTGGAGTTAGGATATCGTGAAGTTCATAAGCAACTTTGAGGTGTCGCGAACAACGTGACAAGTAACCTCCACCCAATTGATTTTGTAACTTATTAGCAAGATACTTGAACCAGACCATGGCCTTTGAGGTAGTAGAACAACGATCAAACCAAGTCACGACTAAAATATAAAAGCACCTTGCGAACTTGAACGTTATAGGCCACTGAAATCCTATTGGCCCCTATAGTCCCTTTCCAGTCAGACACATCAAACAAAAGACAAAACTAAACACTACAACACCTCAAATATCAGACTAAAAATGAGCATCACAGTCAAAATTTGGTTTGCTTTTGTATTTCAGAAATCTCTGCTAGTTAAATTGATTGTTACTGTGTGAAATCTCACAAACTGCTGTTTTACCCATTTGTTTATGATGAAAGGATGATACCAAAAGCTTCCTCGTAATTATATGAGCCAGCATTGGCAAAATCTGGTGAGCTTGAAGAAGAAAGTCAGCAAGAAGGGGAGAGAGGGGAGGAAGGGGAGTTGACTTTTGTTGCACAATCCATGCAGGTCACTCAAATAAAGAATATCAACCTGAGGCAATGGTTGAAAGAAAGGAGTTTAAACATTTGACATATTAATTTTGTAATGAAGGGAAGGATGCAAATGTCCACAATTATTTCTCCACCCTCTTGTAGTAAACTGTATGCTCTTCCCTATAGCACTCAGAGTTGGATGGGTCTTTTTAAGTACTTTGAGGACCAACGATTGTCAAAATGTGGAAGAATTGAAAGATAAAAAAAATAAAAAAAATTAGAAGAGCTTCCAGCACTCCAAATAATTAATAACGTAAAGTCAACAAGTTAAAGGTTTCATTCATTAGATAATTTTCCTCAAATCATACTAAACTTAGTTGTCGACAATTACAAGGAAAAAGGTACACATTTCAAGAATAAGGTTAAACAAAGTTATAATTATGAAATAATTTGTGTGGTAGCACCTTAGTTACCAGTCACTTCCTCATGTGGGAACTTTAGCTGAACATCATAGTGGGTATGGGTGGATGGCTGAGAGTGCAAAAAGGAAAAAGTCATGTATTAATTAACTACAATAACTACTAGGGCTGAGAAGATACAGATACCGATGTAATCGTATTGGCTGATACCAATGGTATCGGTAAGAATAGGTTGAAATTTTCCAACGGATACCATTGTCTTTGAGTTGCTAGAATCAAGGCAAAGAGCAACATTTGTCCTTTCCAAGAATTCGCTCACTCTTCCTTGTTGCAGATTAGTTTTTCAGAGAATTACTGAACAAACCCTCCACCTCCTGGGAAGCAGATGTTTGACAAGATCAAAGGCATGGGTAAAGGGAAAGCTGTGCCTAAACTTCTCGAAGGCATATAACTACCTGGAAGGTGTAAAGGCTGTGTGGAAATAGAAGATATAATTCATTTAAAATTCCTGCTTGCACGCTCATTGTGGATGTTTTCAAAATTAGCATTACTACCATCCTGGGCTGTTTCCGGGTCAGATGATTTCGGAGTTCTTGCGAAAGACGTGTGAAGGCTGCTGTAGAATTCAATTTGTTTCATCTACATTCAAGCAAGGCAGGATAATTTCTGCTAGCACTATTCCCTTCTCTTTCTTTTATGTCCTAATAATCCACAAATAATGGAAATATATTGGTACAAAAGAACTTCCAAATCCCAGACACTAGCTATCACTTTCCAGCCAGGAACTCAACAGTAAGGAATGCAGTGTCAGATGTTACCTAAGCTTTACTGGGTCACCAAAGGCGTAAACACATAACAGGTGTAACCGAGGAAGAAGTTGCAGGTGACTGACTCGGCATTGCTTAGCAAAATACATCGCAATAAATATCTAGGACAATGGGGGTCATCAGTCAGAATTACGATCAAGACATCCAAGTAAAGGAGAGTGAAGTCTGAACATTCAGACTAGTATCACAAATGGACACCTCGTTTATTAACCAGTCCGTAGATCGACACCTCTTTTATTAACCAGACCGTAGTTCGACACCTCGAGGGAGCACCTCCACGCAGTGAGAGTCAGGTATTTCCATTTAGCATGGTGATCCAATTTTAAAGGTTATAAAAGCCAAGTGCTGAGTTTGCTATACAGTGTGTATGTCTTACCTCTTGCATGTTACCATTAAGCTCTCCATGAGCAGCGAATATGCCATCATTAAAGATGATGGCATACATGAGCTACGCCACCCAGATTCGATATCAGTTCCTTAAGGAACGTTCCGCAGTATCTTTTGGTGTATCAGCCTATAACGCAGACTTGTTTTTGTTGCAAATGACAGTGAATGATGGAACGCATGGCATAAAAGAGGCATTATTTTAATAACTGTATTTGTATATATTATTATGTCTCTTTCTTCCATCTCCAGGCTAACCCAAAAGGCAGGAAATAATAGTATGTTTTAAATTATCATAATGCTTTAAAAAAAGTTCCCCGTGCATATAGCACAATGCCATGAAGGCACATTTACGGGATGTGGGGGTACGGCTGGTAACATTCTCGATCTCTACCATTTTTGTAGGTGGTGTGATCAGAACCACACTCCAGCTGCCTTTACCCACACGGGGTTACCCCCAGGTATCCATTGATTTGAGGATGGGTGAGCCCCAGAGATGCTTTAGGGGGCAGGGCGGAGAAGGCCAGAAAAATTCTGACCTTACATCACCCACCCTGAAAATCGAATCCAGGTCTCCTGCATGGAAACAGACACCCTACAGAATACACCTCCGTGGCTCAAAGTATTATAGAAATGCTGCAGGAGAGTAATTAGTGAGTTAATTAATGTCATGAAAGGAATGTGATATGCGACTTGGTAACTAACCTTTATTATTTTAAAATGGAATCGATTTCAAACACAGCATTTCCCAGCTGTGCGATGAGGTTTAGTTGTTGCAAAACGATTTTTTCCTGAAAATTGCTAATTAAAACTTGCTTTTTCAGAAGAATAATCTAGAACTGGCCCTTGCTTACTATTCATGAATCAATGGCATTGAGTATTGCTTTCTGAAAAATGGAAAGTTTGAAATATTACACATTTACAAGATACTTCATCAAAATTATTCAATATGTTAAGAAACACAAAAACTTCATGCACAAAATTGAACATAAAATATCACAATAATTTTCAAAGAGAAGAAATTAATTTCAATCACTGCAATCTCATTCAACCACAACAACATAATATTTAAACATTATTTGAAAAGAGGTAGAATTTATCAGTGCATTAAACTTTATCAGCATTAAAAATAAATTTGTCATTAACATATCACAAAATCTGTGTCCATAAGTGATTATGACTTTGCTAGTATAAGGTGGCCACTGCAGGATCATGATACAATTCAAGTATAATTCCTGGTATCCAAGACGAACTTTCTGAACATTCCAGGGTACAAGCAAATATTTTCTTTATGTCAATATTACGTATTACCGCCGCTCACCACCCTCACACACACACACACACACACAAATATATTAACAATATAAAGCATAAATGAGATTCCATTGTATCAAAACAGTCTAATGCAATTCAATTAAAAGGTTCAATTCAATATTTAAAATATTTTATTAAATATGTGAAGTTTACATTTGCCATTTCACATAATTAGACAATAAATACATCTACAAACACGAGTCACAAATGTTACAAGATATACTCATCTATAAGAAATTGTTAATTGCATATGAATTTCAAACTCAAATTTACCTAATCAAGTTCAAGATATTTTGATATCTGGTACAAATGTTTTCAATATAATTATTCAAGCATTGATTGGTTGATTTATTTTACTTCACATTTCTGCCACTTTTTCCTAATTGCAAAGATGAGGATGAGTCATGATATGATTAAATTGATGAAGGGTTGTTGAAGAAATTTTTTTCTCGTACAATTTAAGATTCGATCCAAGTTGTGTGTTGTTTCATTTCAATACAGAATTTGGACCCTATTTAAACTGATTGGGATAAGAAGATTCCTGAGCTATATTTAAATTGATCCTGGAAAAAAGGTTCCTGGACCGAATATAAATAGATTCAGAAAAAAGGTTCCTGGACAGAATTGAAATACTTCAGATAAAAGGTTCTTTACGGTCCAAAGCCCATTTATGCTTCCTGATTTTCTCTCCTGGACAGGAATTGAATTTACTTAAAATGCCTGGAGTTTAACAACCCTACCTGGGACCCCTAGAATCATAGTGCACTGTGCTAACCACTCTGCCATGGACATTGGTATCACAAGTAAATATTGCATGGTGAGGGAGATCAGTCTGTTGAAAAAACCGGAATAATACAAATGATAACAATAATTATCATGAATTAATAAAAATACATCAAAATAGGGAAGCTTTAACACCAGTTACAGGGTGGACACTCTAAGACAGTGATACAATTCAAGTATAAATGCCAGTCTTCAATGCTAACTTTCAAAAAATTTAAGGCAAAAAAATTAAGGACACAAGCAAGAGTATCCTCTGATTCAACCTTACTTATTACCCCGCCCCCCCCAAATATTATCATTAATACAAAGGGTCTTTGTGGTTAAATATTGTGGTTCATTGTTAAGTGACCCAAGTTCCAATCACGAGTTTGGACATTTCAGGTGGGAATATTCAGAAAATGTCCCTGCAGAAGAAGTTCTGTGGCTTACCCAGCCTCTCATCAATGCGTACCTGGGGGGGGGGGGGAGGTAATGATGGATGTAGTCCTGATCACGTCACCTCCAGTATGGTCGAGATCGATAATTTATGAAACTCTATCCTCCACACCTTCGGTATTCCTGAATGGCATGGTGCAACGTACAGTTACAGGCAATAAAATTGGGACACCAAGATCCTGAAATCCTTGCTTGCCTACAAGGCGTTGTGGGTGTTGCAAAAATATACAGGCTTGCCTACAAGGCGTTGTGTGTGTTGCAAAAATATACAGGACTTGTAGAAGATGCCATTGAAACTTCCCTCTTAAAATACGCTTATCGCCGTAGAGTTAGGCAATACACACAACGCCTCGCAGGGAAGCGAGTATTTCAGGTCTCTGTGTCCAATTTTTATTGCTGGTGAGTGTACAGGGAAAACTTTCCCTTACGATATTCCTTGTGTTAGAAAGAAACAATAGGGGCAAAAGCACTTAAAATACACAATATAGATAAATGGAAATTGATGCTATAGCTGGGACGAGAAATGATGAGCCCCCTCAGGCAGATTTGGCTACACGTAAAACAAGCTCAAGATGTGCATATGAGCTTATTGCTCAAGTGTGGTACTCTGTCTAATCCAAGATTTTTGTAAAAATGCCCTCGGGAATTTTCTGTGAAAGTATGACCCCCATCAGATTGATTTGCCTACACTTACAAAAGCTACATCTGTGAGATTGTTGTCCATAAGCTTGTCAAAAATATGCCCCTCTTGATATTTTTTTTGGCTACACCTAAAACTAAGCCAAAAAGCCACCCACACCCACCCACATACACACCCACACCCACACATATTTACTTCCGGTTTAAGTTCAATTGGGCACCAGACTCAACTAGAATTGCTCTGTGACTCTCTCATTTCTTACATCATAAACATATGATTTTTCACCTATAAGAATAACACTACATATGGTGTCATCAGGGAGTGTATCATGGAATTCACAGATAATTTTAATGTTTGTCCTGTCATTAACCACAACTTGTTTCCTTTTTGAAGTGTTGATGACAAACATGGGTCTCGGTGCTTTGAATTCATCTGGTGTGTAATACATGTCAGTATTGCCAGTAGTGACCCTTTTGTATGCTGTAAATGCTTCATATAATTTAAGAAAATCATCCTTGGACATGTCTAAATTATAATTTTCTCTAGGAAACACCTCATTTCTGCCATTTTTAAGATATATGTTCTTGATGTTGCAGCTATCAAACTTACTTGAATTTTTTTCTTGGTTATTGTGTCTTCGAGTCTGAAACAGTACCACCACAAAATCTGGCATGTCATATTGTATACTGGAGAATGAGTTTGTAGCATCAAATTCATAATAGGCACCAGTGGCAGGCTTCTGTACACATTGATATGTATAAAATTGTAAAGGAATCTGTGGATTTTTTAGGATATCAGCTTTGTATTTAAGAGCATAACTGGCTTCATATTCAACAACTGGCATTCTTAGCTCCATAGCCTGAATAAGGCACTTGCCCTCATCAGGTAGGGTATTAGGCAGAGCTTCCCCGGTAGAGTTTAATGTACTGTACCTCATCAAAGCATTATTATCATTGGCAGCTCTTCTAAATGTGATTCTTAAACCACCCTTCCACATATTATCTTTGTAATCTGAGAAGAATCCTGGCAACAGGCGCATAGGAAACAATACTGTGTGGCTCTTAGATATAATTTTATCACCAGCCTCAAATCCACCTATTTTGTAGTAAGAAGCCTCTGTTTTGGATAATTTTAATGTGGCCAAAGCTGTAGAGGTAATGCCAGGGTAATCTACTCTGTTTATAACAACACCATGTTTTCTGATCTCAATTTCAGAGAACAGATGTGGCACAAAATTGTCTACCAATCTTATATTTGAATTTGCCGGATAATCTGTACCATCGAGCTTTACAACATCAAATTTGATGTATAGATCTGCTCTGTGGGGGTGTATAAAGCCATCCCCCACATCAAGATCAACCTCAATCTCTGTGTTGGGTTGATTTAAATTTGCAAAGGTCCTCCTGTTTGGGGGGAATGATTGTAGCTCATAACTCTCAATATTTTCCATTTTTTTTCTATGTATTTTTATTTAAATATTAATCTCTATGATAGCAGTTGTTGTGGCTCCAGCAAAATCAACTAGTTCTTCTTTTTCATTAGTGACCATCAACTCAATGTAATCTATTCTATTATGGCACACAGGAAAATATAATGTTGGTGATGGAGTGTAGATGATGGGCTCCATAAATTCAGAGTTAGGTTTGAATGTTGCAATGATGCCAGTTTGTTTGTGAGTGCCTATGCCATTTGATTTGGTGATCACACCCTCGGCCACATTACAGTGAATATTCAGAGTTTCTATGGCTAAGAATTTAGGTATATTAATAGCAGTGTGTTTGATGGCTGGTTCAAGTTTTGTGTTGTTCTCAAAGCCTAACAGCTCTCCTATAGTACCCAGATCCACTGTTTCTGTAGCAGACACAATCTCTACTCTGTGAGTGACAGAATTTTGAGTTAACACTATACCTCTGGGTAACTGAGCATTTAGAGTAGACAGATTATACTGCCCTGGAGTGATGACAATTTTTTGATCACCAACTGCAATTGTGTTGTTGTGGTGTGTAATATTAGGGATCAAGTACATGCCATAAAATGCTCTGAGAGCTATTGTTTTGGGATACACTATATCATCATGTAATCTAAATTTCAATATTGAATTTTGGCTGGTGAGATGGAATACCCCCATGATGTTTTAAATACCACAGGGCCTTTTGAAAATCTTCAATTGATGGTTTATTTATTTGAGACAGATATCTAAGAACAGATAAACACAGATGTCCACAATTAACATTTTGAAATTTTGAACACGGGCATTATTGTAATAAAGATTAGTTGATTTTAGATATTTTACTAAATTTTCAGGTGCAACACCTCCAAATGAATCAAACACAAATGCCTCATTTTTTAAATATTTAAGATAACAGATCCAGTGAGTGCCCTGATTTTTGTACTTATCCAAATTAACTATGCCACACTCTTTGTTGAGTGGTTGTTCTGGTAAAGAATCAGACATGTACACACCTCTAAAATTTTTGATGCCCAGTGGCTTGATTAAAGCTTCAATATCATGGTTTGTAAGCAGCTCTTGTTTTTTTTAAACTTATTCATGGCTCTCTTAACACCTTTGCCTTGTTTTTCCATAGCCAGATTATGGCGCTTCAATTCATCTAATTCTGCCTTATTCTTTTTGGCATCTATTACTGTTTTTGCTATAGCAGCTGATCCCCCAGCCAAGCTCCCAACAGCCCCCAAAGCTGCTAAGATGGCCGGGATAGTAAATATGAAGCCACCTACATGTGACTTTTTCCTGGATTGCTGTAATTTTTTTAATTGGGGAGTACTAAGTAATAATTTCATACCATGGCCCTTGGCAAGACAAGAATTTTTTTTCTTGCGCTGCTTTTTGGTTAAAAGGCTATCAATAGTTTTAAGAGATTTAAGACCTGCATAAGGTATCTGATACATAACACCCTTGGCCTTCATCCTAGGTCTATTATATACATATTCACAACCCCCACCCCAGTTTTTCTTTGGTGTTCATAGCTATGGTGGTACCCAATGCTGCTATTCTCTCACTTAAAGAAGCATCTTTGCTTACAAATCTACCAAATGCAGCCTCTTCTAATTTCTTGTCTGCAACATGTCTCTTGTCAAGATCAGAATGTGTGTTGTATGCTATGTCATGGTCTCTACAAGCAGCATCTTGGGGATTAACACCAGGGTCCCCTCTGTTTAATCTATGGTCCAATTTTGTGCCTGGACCACAATACTGATAGCCTGGAATGTGTAGTTCAAATGGCAGCTTGTTTATGATGTCATTAACCAGCCCCCGACCCTCAGAGATATTCCAAAATTTGGGTGGTAGAGTATTAATAATTTTTATAAGATATCCAATCCCCTTAGTGTCATTCACTATAAAATTAGACAATTTGGTGGCTATCATGTCCATAATTCCAACCTTTTCATTGTAAAAATTGTGGTTGCCAGCATTTTCCTCCCCAGCTATCACCAGCAACCTATCTACAAGTTTCCTGACATCATCAACCCAGACAAATTCTTTAGGCAGGGTGTTGTATTGTTGGATTCCACTGCCAGTCTTGATCTGTGACCATATGGGCTTCAATAAGTTTTTGTATTTTGCTCCACTGCTAGACTTGACTCTTTTTTGTGTGGGATCATTGTTCTGGTATAGAGCATCTGATTTTATTAATATTTCTTTGTAATGCTCATAATCTTGATCTGTATAGCTGCCAGGTCTCTTCCTAGTCATCAGTTCCCACAATCCAGGTGTGCCAGGGTACTTAACAAAAGCACCTCTTTCTCCAAGATGAGATTCTGAATATACAATCAGATCATCTCCCATAAATGTTACTCTGAAATTGCCAATTCTATGTATGATGCTACCATCATGCTCTGTGTCAGCATATAAGCCAAAAACCTCATCTTTGTTGTCTTTAGGTGTGCTTAAATATTTTTGAGCAAGAAGACCCAATTCAATAGGATCCTGAGTAGCTTCAATTCTTCGAGGAGCAACAGGACTAGGTGTATGAATACTAGAAAGTGGGGTGATTGGATAATCTAATATGTTCCTAGCAGCTACAGGTACAAGCTCTGTGATCAAATTTTGATTTTGCTCTGTAACAGTTTTGATATTTTTACCTAATTCACTAATAGCATCAATAATAGGCTGTTCTGTTTGCTTGTGTTGTTCATAGATTCCTCGGTTCTCTGATTTCCATCCCTTAAATCTTTTTACAAGATAATCTCTTAATTTAAGATCATCAATGATTGGCCTTTTCATGGTTATTTATATATGTTTCAATGTCTAGAAAATTGTTAATTTTATTTCTGTATTTGCCACTATTGGGTTTCCTTGTCATATCAATTGTGACAAACCCATAGCTATCCTGGTTCCAGCACCTACTGCAAAACTTGGAAAAATCATTGTAGCTCAAGTCCCCACCTACATATTCATCATGTATGTGTTTAAGGTTGGTATGATCTTGATGAAACTCACATATAAAATTGCTGTTGTCTCGGATCAGCTGTTTGGGTATTTTTGAAAAAGTCTGTGCCAGGTACAAGCAATCAATGTTTTTGTGTCGGCCCTGTGTAAAGAAATTTCTAACCTTGTTTTGATTATCCAGTATAATGTCATCAAACACAACAACAGAGTTATCAAGACATTCATGGAGTGGCTTAACATCTGATTCAAAAGTGGCTATATCCAGTCCATCATATAGCTTCATCAGCTGCTGATATTGTAATTGTTCCAAGCTCTTAGAGAAGACATACAAGTGCCTGTTTTTCCAGTCTAATCAGTTGGGTGCCAATAAAAAATTATCAATCATTAGTGTAGTTTTACCACAAGCTGATGGCCCAACAATAAGACATCTAATATTATCAGGCAGCAGCATTCCATTTCTCTTATTCTGCTGTTCAGGTTCTGGCAGACTTTTTATAACATCCCAGGTGTTCATAGTATCACTTTGTCTGCCTCGATCCAGCTGTGTTCTGGGAGTCCTAGCCATTTCACCAGTATCTTGTTGCCTTTTCTGCGGATGATTTTTTCTATGAGATATGTGTCAGGCTGCTTAGTTTTGCTGAGTTCTTCTTCATAAAACCTGCCTTTGAGAATTTCTCCTCGGTGATCTTTTATTATATATGTGTATCGGGTCCCAGGTTTAACTTGAACCACTGTAAATAATTCAGTGCTCCAGTTTCTGGTAAAGCCTCTTTTGAATATGTGCTTATATTTACTGATTCTTACTTGATCACCCACCTCGTATTTGGCTTTTCTTGTTGTTGGCTGGTATCTAGGATAATAAACAGTACTGATCAATTTTTGCTCATCAGATGAAGTTACCTCAGAGGGCTTCATGTTGATTGTGGAATGGACCGAGTTGTTATATTTATGTAGAAGTTCTGGAAGAATATTAAGCCATTTATAATTACCTTGAAGTGTAAATTGTTTATACATATGATTTTTTAGGGTTTTGTTGAATCTCTCTACAATTGAGGCCTTGAGATCACTGTAACTCGAATAATGTTGTATTGACTGGCTTTTAATAAATTGTTGGAACACAGAATTATAGAATTCTTTGCCATTATCTGTTTGCAAATAGCGCGGTGATCTTCCACTCTGATTGATGATTGTCCTGAAGGCTTCTGTAACACATGCTCCAGTCTTGGATTTGAGTGGCACAGCCCAGGCAAATTTTGAAAATGTATCTATGACAGTGAGTAGATACTTGTAGCCCTTGTTGATCTTGTCTAAGTTTTTCAGCTGTCCCCTTGCCATCTCAACCAAGTCACACTGCCATAAATCATCTATGCCTTTTGTAACTACTGGCAGTCTCTTATAATTATGTCTGGCTTGTCTGTGTAATTCATCAACAATAATTTGTCTAGACATAGTATGTAAACAAGAATATTGCAACTATAGGGTGTTCAGCAGCTGATACTACAGGATTTTCTAAATACAGTTTGTCTCCTATTTGTATATTAAATTCCAGAGAGCCATCATCTTCAGCATAAGATGTCTCTAATGTATTGGGGTCTGTAAAATCCTCTAACTCTACACTGGTGATTTTTGCTTTGTTATCAGCATTTGTTATTGATAAGGTAGGGTAGTGGTGTGCCTGTGGCTGAAGCCAATATTTGATCTTGATTGGTCTAAGTGTGCCCCCAACAAAAAATTGGTAATAAAATTGTGCAGGGGACAGCATATATATTTTGCCACCTGGTGTAAATGGTGAATCATATTCTTTGTTGGGGATACTGTACAATTCAAGAATTACTGTATGTTTAGGATTCTCGATTATGCCAGTTATTTCTTTTTCTGCTGTAAGCAATCTACTTGTTACAGATTCAAGGTGCTCATTGATAGTCCTAACAATCTCATCGTGCCCTGGCTTGATCCTTATGTCCACAACAAGTTTCTTGTATTGTTGTACAATCTCTTGAAGCTGTGTGGCAAAAGCAGACAGAGCATTTGCTTGGTTGGATTCCATGGTCCCTAGCTGTTGCTTGATGTTGGCTACAATTTGCTGTAGATTTTCAACAACTGCCAATTTTGAATTTTGAGCTGTAAGATCATGGACTTGTATTCTGATATCCTCAAACAGGGCATGCAGTTCATTAATATGTTGATTAGTTGGTAGAGTGGCCACTGTCTGAGTAAGTTGTTTGATCTCTGTTTGGATATTCTTGATATCTTCTGATTTCAATATGCGATTCACAGCTCTCTTTATATTTTAAGTTCCTGTGATGTAGGCAGATTTGATACAGTATTTTGCAAAGATTCAAGTGCCAATTTCACATCATTTAATTCAGAAGCATCAACCACACCACGCATAGCATCTTGGAGCAGGGTTATGTCTGCCTGAGTGGGTGTTGATTGTTGTAAAATTTCAAGCTTTGTTTGGATATCATCGATCAAGTGATGAAAATGAGATAGCTCAGATTCAGTGTTGAGGTTTTCAAGTTTTGTGATCTGTTGCTGGACACTGACAAGGGTGTCTACAATACCAGGCAAGCGGGATTCTAGACATTCTTGTACATTTGTCAAATCACTTTGCACTGCTGCTATTGTACCCTCAAGATGGGTTATGGTACTTTGAATTTTTCCAAAATCTTCATATGTTTCAAGTTGCAGCTTAATGTTGGCAACACTCCGAGTTATTGCACTCAAAGCATCAGAAGATGGCAAGTTGTTCATAAAATTTTCAAGTGTCTCAATTTTATCTTTAACCTCGGCTATGGCATTGTTCAGAGGGTCCAGATTAGGTATCTGGAGTGATTGAATCTGTTCCTTTAGAGTGGAAATCACTAGATCAAAATCTTCTTGTGACTTTATGCTTTTGACAATTGTTTGGAGCTGTGTCTGGACATTATTTATCTGCTCTTCCAATTGTTGTTTCAATTGCTCAGAGTTGGTGGCCTGGGTCTTAAATTTGGCTTGAAGAGCTGCTACAGCCTCCTCTAAACTTTGAAAATTATCCAATGTGGCCAAGCCAGTATATTTTTGAAGCAGCAATTTGAGTTCTGAGTCAATTTTAAGAGGGTCCATGCATTGTGATTGCAAATTTGTAATTTCTAGTTGAAGACTGGCATTGAGTGTGGTTTGTAAAGCTTGTAAATCACTTCTTAATTTTTTGACTCTGACATCAAGCATCAGAATCTCATCACTGTGATCTTCATGTCTTGTATGGCCAAATATATCATTAGGCATTTTGATTTAGTGGTTATTTATTATTGAATATCTAATTCTTAATTCTATAAAAAAAGGTATAAGCTTGTCATAGGATCCCGGGACCTCAATATATAAGCAGTCACCAGCAGAAACAGTACATACAGTGCCAGAAATCATGTTTGAGTGCTTTATCCTGTAAATATTTTTGCCTATTGAAATCTTGACATTACCCTCGGGGGTTGTAATAAATTGTAATTGACCACCTACAGGTAATTGGTAATGATTTAAATTATTGTTAAATATGTACAATGTTTTACTTGTTTTATCATCAACATCTGTAAGTATGCTGTTCAGATGAATAATTAACAAAGCACTTAGTTTAGATATTATATCAGAAGAGGGTTGTGGTGTTGGCAGGTCCATAATAGCCTGTTTTTTGAACCCAAATAAGTTCATAGGCATGTTTATTTATTTCAAATCATGCTCTGTAATTGGGCATTGATTACCACTTTTCAAATCACAATGATCCCATGGTAGAGTATGTATGCCACATGATAAAATGCATCTCTTATCATCATGTGGGTCCAGAGCCACTTTTCTTACAACATTTGTAGTCAACAAGTGATCCACACTCTGAATTCTGGATTCTGATGTTCTGATTGTGCTACATGATTTGAGGCAATTTTTGTAATCTTCAAATTGGAGCTCTTGGTCTACAATTACTCTGCCAATGCCCTTGGCCTTTTTGGCAACAACGCCACTACATGTTTCAAAGCTGTACATCTTGGCCCTTAACCCAGCAAATGCCACAATAACATCACCAAGTGTCTCATCTTTTAACTTGCCAGGCACTTTTTTGTTGTGGGGTTGAATCTTTGTATGTTCACTCGTATCAAAATATTCAAGCAATGCAGGCTGTGACATATCTTGATAAACATCTTGTTTGAATATCAAGAATAAAACTATCTGTATCCATGTACATCAGTTTTACACGATCCTTATAAAAAGGCTTCAACACATCATAATAGAGCTCCAGCATGTGTAATTTGGCCAATTCCAATATCACAGCCCCTACATAAATAGGCTTATCAAACTTAATTTTTGTTTTTTTCATGTTGAATAGTGCCATATTCTCATCATAAATTCTTCTATAATTGAAATTAGGCTTTGCAATCAATTTTTTGCTCAGGCTGGGGTCAGTAATTAATTTAACATCAGTATATTTTCTGACATTTTCTATGGTTTTGCCATACACTGAATTGACCATTAATTTAAACAAGGTCTTATCAAATTGGCTCATTGCAGATGTTCGAAGCTCTGTGTTTGTATCAATATATGGCTTCAACCATCTTGAGTGCCTGAACCTCAAAACTTTGGTCACTTGAATACCATGATGCATCAGGAACTGGAGGTTTTTGTAATATATGACATAGCCTTGTTTTGGCTCTAGAGTCATCATTAGCTTCTTCTGTTTAGAGCCAGGTGAACACTTAACCTCAGGAATTGGGGGCAGATCAGAAAATGTGTTGTGTAAATTATCAGGAATTGTCAGATCAACTTCTAAGAACAGGCCATAGTTACTGTCATCAAAATCCTGAAGATCTTCAATATTGAAATCTTCAACCCACTCAAGCCCTGCATATGGCAAATTATCCATCATAGCATAACCATACAGGCTGTTGGCATCCACATACAGTATATAATTTGATGGCAGTGCTGGATCATAATCAGAAATATATTTGTTATTTGCTCTGGCATATCTCTGAGAACATTGCACCATGCCTCCTCTTATACATTGTTCCATGAACAGATACATATCTTGATCTTGGATCAGATCCAATTGCATTTTAGTGTTTAAAAACATTGCAGACCATGCTAGGCCTGGAGCACTGTAGAAATACATTACATCCAGTTTATAATTTTCCATCGATGATTTTCTATAAGCCTGAAGTATATCAGCTAAGAGAGTGACATCAAGTTTTAAATATGCCTTGTTATAATCACCAAATGTCTGGCATTTTAAATTGTTCCACATCAACTGAGCATGGTCATCATCAGTGATTCCAGATGCTCTGATTTTGCTGTAGAACTCTTGTTGTGGTGGCAGAGAACACTCATCAAATTTAGAAAAATCTGTAACATAATCATATGGATATACACCCTTCCGCCTAATTAATTTCAGGTCCTGATTTGGAAACATAGCACATGTGATTTTGAATTGATCATCAGATAATTGACTGGCCAATGTAGCCAGGCTAGCAGACAGAATTCTGTAGGAATCAAGAAATCTTAAGTGAATAGGAACACAATTAACTTTAATTATCTTGCTAATAGCAATATATTTCTCATTATTTTCTGCTAAAATATTTAAATTCTGCTTGTCAAACCCCTCGTACCTGATCAAATGATGAAAATCATAATTGGATGCACCATGACAAAATATAGGGATAAATTTTGGTCTCTGGATCTTAATATTACAGCTATTACACAGGGCCATTAAGAATTTACCATCTGTACGAGAATGGTGTTTCACCTTGATATTTGTATCTGAAAATTCAGAATCACATACCGGGCATTTTTCTGCATTGTTGAAATCTTCAATCTGATCCTTTGTTAAAGACAACATGGGTTTTGATTTTAATAAGACATTAAATGCTATGTCATGGCACTCATTTTCTATTCTATCTGCAAATTTTTTGATGGCATCTGATCCCATGTATAAATATTCTTTACTAACAACACCATCCTGTACAACAACATAATAAAAACTAGAAGGTTCATGTAACTGGTATGATGTAATTGAAGATTCATCAGGATCTGGGCTGCAGAATGCAAGGGGTTTGAGGTTTGATTCAAAATCACAGACTATATATGCTGGGTGTTCCAACAAGGCTTCAAATTTTTTGAATTTGGCATTTTCACTTGGATTAGGCATAAGCATATGAACAGGTTTATGGTTGCCACAGTAGTTTAAATGTTCAATTAACTTGTTTTTAGCAATTTCTGCATTTTTTTCACGAACCCCATTTACCATTTTTTGACCATCAAATACAGTTAAACATCTTCGGCACAACTTATATATTCTATTAAATTTGTCTAGTTGTTTTCTTACTAAAGCTTCAAAATTATGTATCAGAGTGTAATGGTATGTGCCATCCCCTTCAATTAAGAGCAGATCAATCGGAACAGCAGAATCATCATCAAGTGTACTGATTCTGAGATGATCTATCAAGCAATTGCCACGGCCAGTAGAACAAATAAATACATTAATGGATAATTGTTTACCATTGATATCCCTGGCCTTTTTTTTCAAATTTATCAATATTCTGAACTGACATTGGATATTCTAAGCCCTTCATTGCTTCATCAAAGTCATGTTCGTGCTGTATATAATAATTTATTCTCTCTGGATGATCTAAAACTGGAAACAAAGCAGCTAAAATACACCACAGAAAGCATTTCTCATCATTATTTTTTATGTTAACCACAGCTTTTTTGTTTTTGATATTGTCAGGTAAAGACACATATGTGGAACCTTGTAATGGGCTGAATTCAGAAATATTAACATAGAGCTTGTGTGGAGATCCACATAGGCTCCATCCTGATTCTTTTGCTGCAAATTCAGAGTGTTTAATATTCAATTGCTCTATCAAACTGCTTATTATTTTGTCTAAATTTGCATTTGAATATACAGCTACAGTTTCTGTTATGTGGGGCTGTGTAAATTTTGTGCCATTTGGTTTCTTATATTGTGTAAACAATTTGAGGGATAGCTTATAAGAGCCATTTTGTGCATTTAGAATTGCCTGCACATCAGGATTTATACTGTTCAAAAAATTCTTAATATCACATTTTTGCTCTGATACAAACCGGTAATCCCTAAGTTGGCCATTAAAACTGCTATGGATGGGTTCATAGCGTGGCTGCTTTGCTGCTCTAGCATTAACAGGTGCTTCATGCTTCCTTTTCAGACCAGATGTAGATGGTTGTGGGGGCAATGTTGATGACTGTGCAGAACAAGTACCCTTATGTTTATAAGTGAAGTATTCCATGCTATATTTTCTATGGCATTTAGGGCATATTTTAGTGGGAGTTCTGTATTTGTCTGGATTACAATTCCTTTGGTGCTTAGCCCAATTAGGGCTGGATATATTCTTATTGCATTGATTACAATATTTTTGATTTGGCATTTTTGTTGTTTATTATATAAAATTTCTTGGGATTCAAATCAAAACTCTATGCTTAATAAAAAATATCAGTTGGGTTCAGCAGTGTGCTTTCTATACCTAGTGTGTGTATATGTGTGTGTGTGTGTGTGTTAATATTTTTGGCTTTGATATTTATATAAAATTTCTTGGGGTTCAAATCAAAACTCTATACTTAATAAACCTATGACAGGTTGTATAAAGCTGATAGCCTACATGCACAAAGGTAGAATAAGTACAGAAGCACTGCCCTAGCACAAATGCATGTCTACACAGGCATGTCCTAGAAAAACAATGACCTAATACCATGTGTCATGTATAACAAACTGGGGCAGATATAAGCCTGACTCCAAATATGAGTGGATTACAACAAACAAGCAAGATGTGTCAAATATCAGACCTGTATGAGGAGCAATGCAACAACACATCTGTACTCCTCAGCCACTCTCACAATACTAACTGATATGTAATACAAAAGCTCTTGCATCATAATTTGTTGCATAATATTGGGTAATAATTTGTTGCACAACATAATGCAAAAGCTCTTGCATCATAATTTGTTGCATAATATTGGGTAATAATTTGGTGCACAACATAATGCAAAAGCTCTTGCATCATAATTTGTTGCATAATATTGGATAATAATTTGTTGCACAACATGATGCAAGAGAAATAAACCAGAAGTAAACATGTGTGTGTGTGTGTGTGTGTGTGTGTGTGTGGGTGGGTGTGGGTGTGTATGTGGATGGGTGTGGGTGGCTTTTTGGCTTAGTTTTAGGTGTAGCCAAAAAAATATCAAGAGGGGCATATTTTTGACAAGCTTATGGACAACAATCTCACAGATGTAGCTTTTGTGGGTGTAGGCAAATCAATCTGAGGGGGGTCATACTTTCACAGAAAATTCCCGAGGGCATTTTTACAAAAATCTTGGATTAGACAGAGTACCACACTTGAGCAATAAGCTCATATGCACATCTTGAGCTTGTTTTAAGTGTAGCCAAATCTGCCTGAGGGGGGCTCATACTTTCTCGTCCCAGCTATAGCATCAATTGTATTTCTAAAATGTTAAGTTGTTCAATAAACACGATTCAGAATCATATGTTTTGGAATCAGTTTGTTCGAATATACCTAGAATGTACCCAAAAAATTAGGTTCATCCAAGATTTAATATGGACCCTATTGCATTCAAGTACTGACCAGCGTGAATAAACCCACATTGCTGTTTCTATCCTAAAGAAATATCAATGATCTCTGATATTGTGCTCTGCATAAACGTTCACAGTTTTAGAAATGAAACATGTTTCAAAAAAATAAGTTTGAAACCAATGACACTTAGCAAGGCAAGTAAAAATAAGGAAAGACTGCACGAGAAGTTAAAATAGGAATCTATACGTATTCCATTACTATACTGTATTTTCCTTTGGGACCTTTTTTGCATTTAGCAATTATCCTAGCCTACCAACGTTATACATTTGTCCTACCAAGAGTTCAGAAAAGAATTCTGTTTTAATATATTTTCCAATGCAGCTTCCTTTTATATCCTTGACAAACATAAAATCTAAACTGTGAAAAAACATGCCTCACAACATTTATGAATATGTATAGATAAATTTGAAATCTGGATTAATAAAAGTTGCAATTTTTCACGTTCAAGGAGCAAAATCCCCGCATAATTCCCGGAGCCAATACTTCACGCATAATTCCTGGAATTCAAGGAATTCCCAGTGAGTAGCCACCCTGAGTCACTGCTACTGGTGATGAAGCTTCTTTCTTTGCTTGGTACTTTGGCTAAAAAACGTACTTAAACAATGGCTAGCTATTTAAAAAGCCCACATCCTGTTATGAATTGTTATTTTCTTACAACTCCTTGCTGGAAATTTCTACTGTTTTCAGTTGACAAATTCTACTGTTTTCAGTAGACAAATTCTACTGTATTCAAATATCTCCTACTGTGTACTGTGAAATCTACTGGAACCATATTGCAGATTACTGTACAGCTAATGTACTCTGCAGTAGGACTACTGTACTGAAGAAACAATGTGAATAATTATGCATAATACTTGCTACAATATATTATAAAATCATTTATTGATTCCAAGAATAGGCAAATTCATTCTTGACACCATATATTCAGTAATTTTGAGATTTTGAAGTGCATTGGAAAAAAACAGTACACAAACTGAATTTCTACTGTTTTTGTACTGAAGTCAGATATATCTTAATGAATAAGTTACTACAACTCTTTCTTAAGAAATAGCTCAGCCATAAAGCAGCTAGTAGTTTTAATACATTATCATATCAGTTGATTTTCTTTTCAGCATTGAATTTCCATGGTTATTATTATGTCTGTGTAGAGCAATTGCAGAAAAGAGCCATCTCTTGATCAACATAGTCAACAATGTTTGCTTATTTTGGTTTATCAAGCATTGAGGATCAGGTCTTGTTCAAAATAATTTTTTGATGTTTTCGTGTGAATATATGAAAAACAATATGTCAATTTATGTATAAAACAGTATGTTTTTCAATTTTCTACAAGTGCATTAACCACAGTGAAGCTACACACTTAAAAACATGTTCACTACACTTAATTTTTTGTTGTGTGGGCAAATTCCTAAGTAGCAAATTCCACATGCTTTACATATATTCATTTTAGTTGTTTATACGATTTCTCCATTGCATTTTCAGTTGTAATGATAAGAAATATTTCATTACTGATAATAGTACTGTTTTTATAAATAAATATGCTGAACACAATAATAAAAGATCTTGGATGTATAATTAAGTTACTGAAAACATAAAGAGTACAGTTCAGCCACAGCCACTTAAGATAGGAGAAACCATTGGACTACCAAAAACAGTAGAAAACATTAGTAGTACATGAATAGATTCTCCCGGGCTATCGACCAGGTGAGTTGTGGAAAATATTCCAAGCTTTTCAGAGCTTTGTCACTCTCATCTTCAGGGTTGAAGTGAGATAACTCGAGAGAATCTATTCATCATTCGTCGCCAGGAAAGCTTCAAGTCTTACTATTAGTAGTACAGTTCACCTACTGAAAACAGTAGACACAGTTGGGCTACAAAAAACAGTAGAAAACATTATCAGTACAGTTCAGCAATTGAAAACAGTAGACACAGTTGGGTTACTGAAAACAGTAGCATTACAGTTCACCTACATAAAACAGTAGATGTTTCAAAACACCCATTCATCTACTGAAAACAGTAAACAGAATTTTCAGAAGGGCTATCAAAAAAAGGTTTGCACAGTACCATTGGAAAGGATGGTTGAGATCTCAATTAATAAAATGGTTGCACCACAGTTGTAAACATGAAGTAATGATTTGTACAGTACAGAGCTCGGGATTCCATCCCAAATGATATATGCACAGAATGACAAGAATTTCCAGAGATTTCTACTCAGAAACACCATTCCCTGTGTGCAAATTGTTTTTAAGTTCTATTTGCTATGCACCCTCTTCACATGTTTAGTAAGTATATATATTTATGGGTAAAATACTTGTCACATTTTAAACAATTAAAGGGTTTCTCCTTGTGTGTAACTTCATGTGTGTATTAAGATGATGTTTTTGGGCAAACTCTTTGTTGCAAATTGAACACTTAAAAGGTTTCTCTTTGTTGTGAACCCTCATATGAATTTCAAGGCTAGATTTATGGGTAAAAACTTTGCTGCAAACTGAACAATTAAAAGGTGTATCTTTGGCGTGAACCCTCATATGATTATTAAGGTTTGATTTCTGGATAAAATCTTTATTGCAAATTGAACACTTAAAAGGTTTCTCCTTAGTGTGAATCCTCACATGCACTCGAAGATCTGCTTTCTGGGAAAAAGCTTTGTCACAAATTGAACACTTAAAAGGTTTCTCTTTGGTGTGAACAAACACATGACGATTATAACTTCCTCTACAGGCAAAACCTTTTCCACAAATTGAACACTTAAAAGGTATTTCTTCATTATGATACCTCATATGTAGATTAAGATAATTTTTCCAGGCAAATTCTTTTTTGCAAATTGAACACTTAAAAGGTTTCTCTTTGGTGTGAACAAACACATGACGATTATAACTTCGTCTACAGGCAAAACCTTTTCCACAAATTGAACACTTAAAAGGTATTTCTTCAGTGTGATACCTCATATGTAGATTAAGATAATTTTTCCAGGCAAATTCTTTTTTGCAAATTGCGCAAGTAAATGGTTTATCTTTGTTGTGAACCCTCATATGAATATTAAGGGTTGATTTATGGGTAAAATCTTTGTTGCAAATCGAGCAATTAAAAGGTTTATCTTTGGTGTGAACCCTCATATGATTATTAAGGGTTGATTTCTGGGTAAAATCTTTTTTGCAAATTGAACACTTAAAAGGTTTCTCCTTAGTGTGAATCCTCACATGCACTCTAAGATCTGCTTTCTGTGAAAAAGCTTTGTCACAAATTGAACAATTAAAAGGTTTATCCTTGGTGTGAACATTCATATGAATTTTAAGGTTTGATTTCCGGTTAAAATCTTTGCTGCAAATTGAACAATTAAAAGGTTTATCTTTGGCGTGAACCCTCATATGATTATTAAGGTTTGATTTCCGGTTAAAATCTTTCTTGCAAATTGAACACTTAAAAGGTTTCTCTTTGGTGTGAACCCTCATATGATTATTAAGGGTTGATTTCCGGGTAAAATCTTTGTTGCAAATTGAACAATTAAAAGGTTTATCTTTGGTGTGAACATTCATATGAATATTAAGGTTTGATTTCCGGGTAAAATCTTTGTTGCAAATTGAACAATTAAATGGTTTATCTTTGGTGTGAACCCTTCTTTGTGTGTAAAGGTTATCTTCAGGAATAAATTTTCTCTTGCAAACTGAGCGATTCAAAAACTTCTCCTTTGCAATGACATTTGAATGAGCAAATAAATTTCCTTCATTGGAGAAAACTTGGTTGAACATTGAAGAGATATGTTGTTTTTTCGTGTTACAGTGCTTGGTACCTTTAATATCTGCCTTGGTTTTGGACCATTTTGGTGAAGGTTCAGGTTCAAAGTTACCTTCTCTATTGACACATTCTGTATTGTCTGTTGCTTGTTCTTGATCACTTAATTTTCCTGAAGGTACTAGTGTAACTGACCTTGAAATATCTTGGCTCTGTCCTTCCATGTAGTTCTTGTTCAGATATCTGGAGTGGAAAACAAAAAGAATTTGTCACAGATTTACATATCACTGAGTAGAACAGACTGTCATTAAGAACATACTTGGAAAAATGTAAATATGCTATTGGTTCAATAATAATTGGTTCAGCTTTTCCCAAATCTATTAAGGTCAATCAAATATTATTCTCACTTTTGCAGTAATTCACTTTAGGCTGGCCTTATTTATTTCTGCATATCAACAGATTGTACATTATTATTGCATTAGAAAGTGAATGGAGTGAAAATTCCTAGTTGGGGGATGCGTGGTGAAATTTCAGGATATGCATGTATGGATTGATATCACTTATTAAATGGCGCTACTTACATACTTTGTAGCACATACAATACGTGTATGAAAGGATAGGTGCATCAAGGAGCAGAAGAGGGGGGGGGGGTCAGATAACCTAGGTCTTCATCTTGCACAGCAAATTACTTATTTCCACAATTTTATGATGGAGATTTTCTCATCCTTGTGGCATTTTCAAATAAGAGGATTCATTTTTTGGAATGGTACAGCAGCATGCATCAATTGTTGGAACTTATGGTAACCTAATTCACGATTCGCAAGTATACGTAAATTTCAATATATACACCCATTGAATGTTATAGTGTTATTTAATAAATGTGTCAATAGTAGTGCGAAAAATGAATCAAAGTGATGGTCTCGCGTTTACTCATGCAAAAGTGTGGAAACTGACAAAATTAATGGATGGGTTCAGCTTCCACATAATCACATAGAAGTCTTTTGTTCTGAAGTGAAAAGGGGACATAACTAAACAAGGGAGTGGTTATCAATAATAATGGAGAATTGTTGAAGTTCTTGGATACCTTGAAAATATGTAACATTGGCACGACGCAATTTAGATACATGTTCCATGTTCCATGTTCCACATAAAAATTCTTGCAACTAAGACAATAACCATTCCCTAATTAGAATCTTACCTACCTCAAAACATGAAGCACCAATAAGCATTCATTAATTATTCAAATTCTTTAAATTCTTTATTTACGTGGGCGAGGTTCAGCCTGAGGCTGTTCTGCCACCTAACCCGTGTCATCGATTACATTTAAATTTACATTTCTTATGTTATTACAATATTAATACAGTGTACAATAAACTGTATGATTTAGTTACAAAATCTATTGATAAAGTAATTGTAATAAATGTATGAATAAAATGATACAAAAATTGTGAAAAGACAACTACATAAAAATAAAATAAAATGAATAATAAATAAATTTAAAAAAAATATGTAGACAAAATACATAACATAAACATACAAGTTACATCATAGTATTTGAACACAATCTCTGCTCTGCCAAAAGAAAATTCTTTACTTCATTTCGAAAAGATTCTATTTTAGATATGCTCGACATGCTCTTAGGTAGGGCACTCCATATTTTTGCTGCAAAATATGAAAACGACGCCTGATATGCCTGTGTGTTGCAGAGTGGAAGGTTAAATTTGAAATTATTTCTTGTGTGGTGGCTGTGAATACTGGTGCGAGGGATCAACATGTCTGCCAGATACGACGGCTTTCCAGATATAATAATTTTATGTATAAGGCAATATGTATGCAGTAGTCGCCTACGGCACATATTGAGGATATTCTTATTATTTATGGAAGGTAAAATATGTTCACGCCTGGGGATGCAAAATATGAACTGCATGCACGCATTTTGGCATTTTTGAATTTTTGCTTGTAAAGTTTTATTTATTCTACCAGAGTATACTACGTCACAGTAGTCGAGAAATGGATATATGAGTGTTTCAACTAATCGCTGCTTGATTTCTGAAGATAATAGTTTGTTAAATTTAAACAAGAATCTAAGTGTTCCAAATGATTTATTGATTTGGCGGCTAATATGCTCATCCCATGATAGACGAGTGTCAAATATCAGTCCAAGACTTTTAACTACTTGAGCTCTAGGTATGACATCATCATTTATTTTAATTGTTGTATTAGTGTGCTCGACCGAACCAATAGCATTTTGAGTTCCAATAAATGTATAACATGACTTATTAGCATTAATTTTAAGGCCATTTGCATCACACCATGTTTTTATCGCACCCAAATCATTACTTATGTATTCAATACTTATTGCAATTTCTGTTGGATTGAATGATTTGGTTAGATGAGTGTCAACAGCATATGAATGTACGTTACAGTATTTGACAACTGAGGGTAGGTCTGCAATATAAATCGTAAACAATAAGGGATCTAGTATAGATCCTTGTGGAACTCCAGATGAAATATATAAATTATTAGATAATAAAGTAGGCGACAGTTTTACACGTTGATTTCGGTTACTTAGATATGAAAAATACCAGTTAAGGGTAGATTGTGAAAAACTGTAATATTTCAGTTTACTGAGTAGTAATTTATGTTGTACCGTATCAAATGCTTTGGACAGGTCCAATAATATTAATGCAGTGAGGAATTTCTTATCCATAGCCTGGAGGACGTCATTTGTGACTTTCAGCAAAGCCGTAGCAGTGCTGTGTGCCGGCCGAAATCCTGACTGTGAGGGTGGAAGAATATTGTTTTGGTCAATGAAGCTAAATGTCTGTTTATAGATTATTTTTTCTAGTAGTTTTGAACACACAGGCAGAACACTAATAGGTCGAAGGTTGTTTACATTAGTTGGTCGGGTCGTCTTAGGGAGTGGTGTTATCAAAGCTTCTTTCCATTTCCTGGGAAATACGGATTTCTCGAGCGAAAAGTTAATAATATGTGTGATAATAGGCAAAATAAAAGGTAGCGATAACTTCAGCATTGTAGTTGATATTCCATCTGTACCAATAGCAGTAGACTTGATTTTGTACAAACATTTTCTTACAGTATAGTCATCCACTTTTTTAAAAGCAAATTCGGGAAGCATATTATTAAATTTTTGGTTACTAAATTTTAAACATTCTTGAGATATCAGACGTTGGTCGATATTTAGACTATCAATTGAATTAATAAAGTGTTCATTTATCTCGTTCGCAGGGGAGATCATTTTTATTAGAGCCAATGCCTACAGATTTCAGTTGCTTCCATAAATGCTTTGGTTGTCTTGGTGTTTTATTGATGTTATGCTCAAAGTAACACTTCTTTCTTGACGAATAACGGATGTCGTGAAATTTCTCAGTTCTTTGTATTCCTTCCATGCAATTTCACTTCCGGTTCGTTTGAATTTACGAAACGCATTGTCCCTTAGTTTCATCAACAGCTTCACATTCTATGTAATCCACGGCATACGTTTGTTACGAACTCGTGTTTTACGGACTGGCGCGTGCTTGTCAAAGAGATCAAGTAAGTTAGCATTGAAATACACTACTTTCATATCCAAGTTATCGGTGTTATATATTTTTCCCCAGTTAATTTTTTCTGCATCCTTCACGAATTTATCATAATCAATATCACTGTATTTTCTGCGGTATATAATTCTGTTCACGTTTTCTGGTTTGGTATACACAAGTACAACGTGCGTCATTCTATGATCGCTATTGCTGACTGGCTCACCGACACCATGTTGGATTATATTTTGCATGTTGCTGACAAACGTCAGATCAATTAATGACTTAGTCGTGGAGGTTATTCTGGTCGGTTTATTGATTATTTGCGTTAATTGAAATTGATTAAACAAATTTTGAATGTAAACGACGTCAGCACAGTCTGGATGCAAGAAATTAATGTTGAAATCTCCAGCTATCACAAGGTCATTAACTAAGGGATACATTTCGGTCAATATATCTTCTAAAATTGACAACTGTGTATATGGAATATGCTTAGGCCTGTATACGGCACAAATACCGAGACGTTCCTTTTTTATTTCAACCGTAGCTGCAAGGTACTCAACGTCAAACTCTCCTTCGATTTCGAAAGACAACGAATGCAGTTTTAGTCCCTCCCGTGCGTATATGCAGACACCCCCACCCATGCTGTAATGGCGATCAGAGCGTATTAAGTCATAACCTTGGATTTTCAATGCATTATCCGTTATATTGCAAGTTAACCACGTTTCTGTTATAACAAGAATGTCAATCTGTTTCTCTGTAATTTCGATGCATATTTCCTGAAGTTTGGGGAATAATGACCTGACGTTTACATTTGCTATTTTGAGACCCAGAGAGCAGCCGGTTCTTTTGTCAACGGCGAGAGGGTGACGGAGGACATGCCCTAGAGCAGTGGAGTTCATTTCAAGGGGGGTGGTAGGTTCTGTTAGAGGCATAACGGTAGAAGTAACTCCTGGAGGGTTGCAGAGCAGAGAGAGGTTGCAAACTCACTACATTTATCCGCAGATGCATAAAGGTCACAAATACAAATAAAAGTTTTCTGCTTTTTACGCTACTTTTGATCATTAGAAACTTATGAATATGTTTTTTTTGATTTACTAACAATTAAACTTTGCTTATGAACAAGAACGTAACTCACATTTACGAAACTAAACTGTAAAATTATGCAGTTGAGATAAAATATTGAAAGTAGTAAACAATAATGAAAGAAGCAAAACACGTATATATCAAAGAAAAGAGGAACTTAAACAGGTAGAAGCTACAACTTAAGACTAAATGTGTTCCCGATAAATAAAAATTATAAGAGTAATGTGATGTTTAAATTTTATGTTATGAAAGGTAAAAGAGATTTTAAAAAATGATAAAGTTTACCGATCACTCATATCTTCCGGTAAGCGTTCAAAGTTCATCTAATTGCTTTTTGCAAGTAATGAAGTGCTTCACGTTTCCAATGTTTATTACGATATTCCCATCTTGGGTCCAACAGTTCTTGTAATTGTATTTGCTCGTCGCCAGTTTCAGAAGCTCGAGACGTGCGCGGCAGAGATCTTCTGTGATGGTGATATTAGAACCCTTCAGTTTCAGTTTATTTCGAAACACACTTGCTCTCGCACGGTAATTAGTAAATTTAACAAGAATGGCTCTGGGCTTATGGTGATTAAATTTTTAATTATATTGTTCAATGTTCATTATTTAAAATCGATCTACTCAGGAGACATTTACTGTGGTAACACATGGTTAAGAAGTATAGATCGACCACAAGGAAAAAAACCTTGGGACGAAAAGTCCCCGCACAGCTTTCCCTTCTTCCCTCCACCTCGGGCCATAAGGAAGCATGGTCCTCTCCCCCCTCCCCTACTCGCGGGGTATGGTGCACAGGAGTCGTGGGTCTGCGCAGGTTGTTTTGCTCATGGTTCCACTATAGTACTGGTTTACAGCATAAATGCACAATGCAAGAACTGTTGATTAACAACTAGCATCTAAAAGCAAAAACCTGAAGGTAATTTTGTAGATTGTCCTGGACTATTGTATTTTCATACCAGAACATATATAATTGTAAACATGTTATAGGGAATTATCCAAAAACGAACGAATGGTGCAGTGCAGAAATTATTTGAATGGCCATGAATTAATCTGATGAGTGCATGTTGAAATCTTATTAGCCAAACCACATGATGCAAGAGTAGTTACAGTCATCAGATTAAAGTTGAGTCTTTAAGATTTTCTATGTTTGTCATTATGCTATTGATAAATAAAAATTATTGTTTGATCATTTGCACAACCCTAAGGCAAAGGAAATTTTGTAACTGGGTTATTCTGGTTATATGTCTTCATCGGGCGAGTGGTTATCAATAATAATCGAGAATTATTGAAGGTCTTTGATAACTTGAAAATATGTAACCTTGGCACAGTACAATTTAGATATATGTGGCAAAAGTGAAACAATTTGTAGACGTTGATGTTCCACATGAAAATTCTTGCAAATAAGAAAATAACTGTTCCCTAATTAGAATCTTACCTCCATGAAAACATGACGCACCAATAGGCATTAATGAATTAGGATTAAAATTTTATTTATATTGTTCAATGTGCATTATTTAAAATTGATCTACTCGGGAGAAATTTACTGTGGTAACACATGGTTTACGGCATAAATGCACAGTGCATGAACTGTTGATTAATAACTGGCATCTAAAAGCAAAAACCTGAAGGTAATTTTGTAATTTGTCCTGGGGGGGGGGTCATGGACTATTGAATTTGTATGCCAGAATATATACTTAATTATAAGCATGTTATTGGGAATTAACAAAAAATTAACGAATGGTGCAGTGTAGAAATTAATTATTTGTGAAGTGAATTTTCAATTATTGGTATGGGCATGAATTAATCTCATGAGTGCATGTTGCAATCTTATTAGCCAAACCACATGATCCAAGAGTAGTTACAGTCATCAGATTTTCTATGTTTGTCATTATGCTATTGATTAATCAAAATTATTTTTTGATCATTTACACAACCCTAAGGCAAAGCAAATTTTGAAACTGGATTATTCTGGTCATATGACTTTGTCAGGATCATTTAGGGCCCGATCTATGATCAAAGTTATGTCGACCAGGAAACCCATTACATGCTGGACCATTTGTTATGGATTGACCCATATTGGTTTATTACTAGACATATAGCATAAGCCATGTGGTTATTCATCTAGTCACACACACTTCTGGGATGTAATGATCCCATTGTAAGTTAATGAAATTGTTACCACCCAGAAGTGTTCATCACTGTACTCTGGAAAAGTAAATGTTAAAATGCAGGTTTTCATTTTCGAAAACAGAAGTCTGGTTACATTCATTTATTGAAAGGGTGAATGTGTCATTCAGGCTCTTCATGGGACATGTTAAAATTTCTTTCAGATTAAGAAAATATTGTTTTGTATCAGTGACCAAATGCATCCTGGTCTTTGAACAACAGCCAATTCTACTAAAGTTCAGAGTATTAAATAAATACAGTCGAAACTGGTTATAATGACTCCGAAGGGACCGCCAATTTACGATTGTTATAGCCGAAAGTTGCACAAACCGTTCTTTTTTTCCCTAAACATTTCAAATCCATAAGTATTATGTTTTATACTTGCTGTATGTGCTATAATAGTCATGAATGAAACATCATCGTTCCAGTTACTGTATTAGAAAAACTCTGGGGTCATATTTTAAAACAAGCCAGTTTCATCTGCATTGAATAGATCATCTTCACACAAAGCTGGCCACTTCTTAGATAGCCCCTTGTCTGTTACGCCATCAGGTACACCGGCAGCTTCGCCACAAATTTTCCTGGCGACAATATCATGGCGAGTTCAGAAACGTTGTATACAAGAGGAAGAACAACTGAAGTTCAAATTGCCCAATCGACGTGCAAATCGTGGCTTTCACTTGCAGAATAGGTCCATTGATCAGTACATTACTTGTTCTTTACTGCTTAAACCATCTAAGTAAAGCTTCTTCAATGTCTTTGTGCTCAGATGATCTTGCCCACTTGATTTTTAGAGAATTTTGTTTGAAAACACACTGCATTTCCAAATTGTAGAAATTGTTGAGTGTGATACACACAATTCCTTCGCGATGCAGACGTTTGTTTCCCCATTTTCTAATCGCCATATTATGTGTGAATTTTCTTCAATATTAAACACTTTCCTTTTCTTTGGCGACATCTTAACAACGATGCTTACCTTGACTATTTAACAGACATACTGATTTGAAATCTACAATCTACTGAAAACTAGAATTTGAAAATAAGGGTTGCATTGTTGTCAGCAATCCCCCTGCCCAAAAAAAAATCAACATTGGATGTTATAGCCGATACATTTCTCCGAAAAAGTGATAAAAATATGTGAGTGATGTCGTTCTAAGAGATTTTTTAAATATAGTGTTTATATAGGTTTTAGACGGGACTGCTAGATTTCACCGTTACACTAAATACGTAGTTACAAGCAATGTTGCTATCAATGGTTTCGACTGTATTTGTATTTTTTGTTACATACTATCTGGCACCTTTGGCCAATTGCATTGATGAGGATGAATGATGATTGGATAAAATCGATGAAGTAACACCTATGACATATCACAATTTGAACCCAAAACCTTTTACATAAAATGACTTAGGTTGACCTCACAACATGCTTTTCCAACAAAGCAGAAAAAGTAATAAATAGTGGGTATGAAGGAAACTAAACAAGGATATGACATATATCACTTAATTTATATTAATATTATGTAACACTACAATATGCACTTTGATGTTTTATGAACTTAGAAGAAAGCGTAAGCATTTATTGTTGTATGAGGTTTGACACACATACTATTTTTTCCATTAACATTCCTCACCTTGTGCCAAATTTCAGGCTCCTTGCATATTTGCCTTAAAAGTATGTTATATTGTGTCCCTAAAATACATCACAAGTTGGGACTTCTGTCCCCGGCTGTGTTTGCAATTATCAACCTTTATTTGTTTGAATGTAGTTCTCGCAAACGCCCGAGAGCTCTGCTGGTCATGCCTTCCTTCTCAGCAATAGCAAAATGAGTAAACTATTCTGTCGTTACAACTACTGGAAGCAACATGACTTAGTTCCATGCACGCGTCTACAAGGCCACACACATGCACGTCGAAAGCAACGAACCTGAGAATGGGGGCAACTGCATTGAAATGCTTCTTTGAGTATTGTGTTATAACTGTGTGAAATGAACAGTGCTCAGAGTTTATTTCTTCTACAAGTAACAGTTCCGTGATATATGACGATGTTTTGGAAGATTGAACTACCAGATTTTTGTCATGCCCGCAACATTTGTACATACGTCCTCAAGTATTAGATTTGAGTTCCGATACGAGACAGACAGACAGACAGACAGAGAAGACAAGCACTGAAGCTTTCCACCATCCACCTTAACTGTCCGACACCTGGGTTCCAGTGTTGTGGAAGAAGGGGGATGCAATATGAAGACTTCATCCAATAATCCAATCACTTCTCTGGATCACAAAAGGGGGCACGTTATCAAGAAGGTATATGCAAAGTGAAAGTGACAGTGAGAAATTTACCATTGCTGCATTCTACTACACAAAACTGTCAAATTATGTCACGAGTATTTTTGTACTCAACACACACAGAAGTTCGAACTAACTTATAAGTTGCGAAAGAAGTATTTCTGCATTACATAATAATGTGTGCTTATCTTGGTTAAACCAGATGCTTGTCATCGATTGATCTATTGTTGTTTAAACAACCTAATTATTTATTTTCATTTGCATTTGTACCGAACTCACCCACCAGTAGCGCTGTCAGCATTGTTCCTCAAAATGGTTACTTTTACTGGTGCGGAACGTGTTCGCTGTGTGTTTCGGTTTCACGAGATGCAATCAGCAACTTCATTGCAACATATGTAAGTTTCGTACGGAGTATCGTAAGGCACCTAAATTTGCACCAAACCTTTGTTGAGACTGGTTGTTCTGTATGACAAGGAAAATCACCAGGACGTGCACAAGTTCCTGAAGCTGCTGTGGAACAACTCAGCGAACACTTTGCCCGGAGTCATACGAAATCATCACGACATCCATCACGTGAGACTGGCATTCCACAACCAACTGTTTGGCACATATTACATAAACGCTTGCTATTGAAGCCATACAAACTAACAATGGTTCAACACATTATGGATGCAGATAAAGTTGCTCGCCAGCAATTTTGTGTGCAAATGTTGGATAGAATTGCAGATAACAAGACATTCCTAGACAATATCATTTTTAGTGATGAGTTAATATTTCACATCAGTGGAAAGGTGAACACCCATAACTGCAGAATATGGGGTAGTGAAACCCCCATGAAACTCTGCAGCATATTCTTGATAGCCTTAAGGTCAACGTTTCTTGTGCCCTTAACAAACAAAAATTGTATGGCCTGTTCTTTTTCCAGGAGGCAAACATAAATGGTATCGTGTATCTCGAAATGCTACAAAATTTTATGTTTATCTGGATATATTACAAAATATTCTAATTCCTCAGTTCGACAATGATGACCAAGATGTACACCTTTACTATCAGCAAGAAGAGGCACCACCTCACTACCACATAGCAGTCAGAGATTTTCTTGATACCCGATTCCCAGGTGGGTGAATTGGTCATACAGTTCCAATTGCATGGCCCCCTCACTCCCAAGATTTGACCCTGCTAAATGTTTTCTTGTGGGGTTTCATTAAAGATCAGATTTTGTAATTTTGTACAACCCTTACCTGCTTGAGTTACTGGTGAAAATGAAAATGACTTCAGGTAGGATGTATGCCGGCATTAAAATCACACTGTTTATAATTTGTTTTTTTTTTTTTTTAGCAATTTCATTATATTCTAGGAATTAGACAGATTAATGAATGTCAAGCGTCGCCTGAGGGAAAGGCAAGATTGGATGCCGGAAAGGTTTACAAGTTCACCAGCGAGTACCTGGAGATGTTCTTGAGAAAAGATTTTGCGGAGAGGAGCAAGAAACATGAAATTGACTTGGGACGATCTGTACCAATCAAAGTCCCCACTCGTGTACTATGTGGAATGCAGGTAATTTGTAGAATATTCAAGCAAGATGCTTCCACAGACAATATCAAGGGGATGAATAATCTCCTACCACATTTCAAGTCCTGCTGGCAGTTACTCTTACATAACACTCTCAGGGCTCCTCAGTGTCACTGTCCTTGATTGAGTAAACATTGTTTTTTCACATAACTGCAGAAAGGGCCTCTCTGATTGTGTTCTGGTAAAGCTATCACCTAGTGATGAAGGTGTCCCAGGTTCAGTCCCTGGTGGAGGCATAGTGGTTCACCCCCTCTTTAAACTGAAGAAACCATCCCAAGTAGGTGAGCATAAAGTGGTCTTAGACCAAACAAGTTTTATTTAACTGCTGGGAAAGAAATCCTTCATTGCATTGGAGCAGCTTTTTTTCCATTACAGCAAAGTACAGAGCCATGAATGACACAATGAGACATTCTGATTTTGCACCTTACATTTCATGTCAGCATAGGATCCACTTGATGTAATAGTTTCATCAACTCTTTCCAACAGAGTTTTCATTTCTTATTTTCTATTTTGCATATTATTAGGAGCTGTGGTGGTCTAGTCATTATGGCATCTGACTACCACGTGGGAGACCCAGGGTGGGTGATCTAAGGTCGTAATTATTTCAACCTTGTTGCCGCACAAAGCAGCTCCAGGGATCACCCAGCCTCAAATCAATGGGTACCTGGGGCCCACCCTGCGGGATAAAGGTGGCCGGAGCATGGTGCCAATCTATATGCACTGCGAACCTACCTTGACCATATTATTAGCAGTATGTTCCTGCTACTTTTGTTTACCCCCGGTTCCCGTTCAATTGAGGCTGGGTGAGCCTCAGAGCCACTTTATGGCAGTCAGAGCGTACCAACTAGACCACCTTGGCTCCACGTAAGCATGCATGAGCATAATTTTAATGCTAAAAGCACCAACCTACGTAACCTACTCACAGAAGAATATGGGATGGCCCTCCTAGTAGTGTAGTGGCTTACGCTGTTGCCTTGTGATCAAGTGGTTGTCGATTTGATTCTTGGAGGAAATGTAATTTGCATAAAGCAGACTTGCAACATACTTTTTGTTAGCAAATATTGCGTTATAGTTGTGATGTGTTTGTGTGTGTCTTGTGTAGTAGTTGTGCTATCTAATGTGTTTGTGTTCGTCTTGTGTAGTAATTGTGCTGTCTAATGTGTTTGTGTTTGTCTTGTGTAGTAGTTCCTCCATTCATATTGGGGGTTAGGCGTAGAGCTGACAACTCTGCACTGTAAAAAATAATGTCAAGAAACAGCAATATAAGGCCATGGATGTTCCCAATGTAAAATATTCCGGAGGTAAAATAGTCCCCCGTTCGGATCTCCGGGTGGGGACTACTTTGGGAGGTCCCTGGACTAAGGATAAGATCTACGTTATGAATAAGGATATTAAATTAGGCACCTGGAATGTTCTGAGCCTTTACCGGCCTGGGGCATTTCAGTGTACAGTTAATGAGATAGTTAGGTATAAATTAGATGTAGTAGCTGTCCAGGAAGTTAGGTGGCCAAGAGAAGGGAATTGTAAAACTAAAAAATAAAATTTTTTCTATGGTGGTACTGAAAATCATAATTTTGGAACAGGCTTTTTCATAAATAATAGAATTATCTCGGCTCTTAAAACAGTAGAATTTATTAATGATAGGATATCATATGCAGTTTTACAGGGTAGGTGGTGTAAAATTATTTTAATAAACATACATGCACCAACGGAAGATAAAGATGATAATACTAAAGATGATTTTTATACAGAGTTAGAACAGGTCTTTGATAAATTTTCTCAGTATGATATGAAAATTCTGTTAGGTGACTGTAATGCACAGATTGGCAAAGAAGAGACATTTAAACACACGATTGGTAAAGAAAGTCTTCATGAATTAAGTAATGATAATGGTATAAGATTGATTACTTTTGCAACCTCAAAGAATTTAATTGTGAAAAGTACCACTTTTAAACATAAAGATATCCATAAATATACCTGGTCTTCTCCAGATGGTAAAACTCATAATCAGATAGATCATATTCTCATTGATAAGAGAAGGCATACTAGTATAATTGACGTTCGTACACATAGAGGTGCTGACTGTGCCAGTGACCATTATTTAGTAATTCCTAAATTAAGAGAAAGACTCTCAGTGATAAATCATAAGCAACAAAACCTAAAAGTTATAAAATTTGATACAGGAAAGTTTACTGATGAAAGAATTAAGAAAGATTACCAAATTAAACTGTCAAATAGATTTGATGTTTTGCAGGATTTAAATGATGATGAAAATATAATGAAACAGACGTAAATAAGAATTGGGAAGACATACGTAATGCAATAGAATCAGCAGCTAAAGAAAGTATAGGATACCATAAACCGAGAAAAAGTAAGCCATGGTTTGATAATGAATGTCATAATCTAATAGAAATAAGAAATCAGGCTAGACTTAGGTGGTTACATAACTCTCATGATACAAATCTAAACAATTATAATAGAATAAAGCAAGAAGTTAACCGCACGTTTAGAAGTAAAAAAGAGATTACTTGAAAAGCAAAATTAACGAAATTGAAACAAACAGCAAAAATAAAAATATCAGAGATTTATATAAAGGTGTATATGAATTTAGAAAGGGGTGGCAGCCTAAAGTAAAGTTGATAAAAGATAAAGACGGTGATTTTCTAGCTGACCCAAGCGATGTTCTAAATAGATGGAAGAACTACTTTAATGACCTTTTAAATGCCCATGTACGAGATAAATCAGAAGTAAATGAAGTACACACAGCAGAACCTTTAGTTCCAGAACCTAACTTGACTGAAGTTAAAGATGCTATTAAAAGGCTAAAGAATAACAAAGCACCTGGCATTGATTTAATACCAGCTGAGTTAATTAAATATGGTGGAAATTCATTAATATGTCAAATTCATAAATTAATTTGTTTAATATGGAATAAAGAAGAAATCCCTCAACAGTGGAAAGAATCCATAATTGTTCCTGTGTTTAAAAAAAGTGATAAAATGAACTGCAATAATTACCGTGGAATTTCTCTACTCTCAACAACATATAAAATATTATCTAACATTCTTTTAACAAGACTAACCCCATATGCTAATGAAATTATAGGTGATTATCAATGTGGATTTAAACGTAACAGATCAACTACAGATCAAATTTTTCACATCAGACAGACACTTGAAAAAAAGTGGGAATATAATCAAAATGTCCATCAGCTATTCATTGATTTCAAAAAAGCATATGATTCGGTGAAAAGAGATAAATTATATAATATATTAGTAGAGTTTGGAATACCTAAGAAGCTTGTTAGTATGATAAAAATATGCACCAGTGAAACAGAAAGTAAAATTTGTGTGGGTATTAATATGTCTGACAAATTTACAATTCATGATGGGTTAAAACAAGGAGATGCATTATCTCCATTGCTCTTTAATTTTGCCTTAGAATATGCTGTTAGGAAGGTAAAATAAACTAAAGAAGGACTAAAATTAAATGGTGTGACTCAGTTGTTAGCATATGCAGATGATGTAGACTTACTGGGGGATGATGTGAATACAATTAAGAATAATGCTAAAATATTTTTCAAAACTGCTAAAGAGATAGGTTTGGAAGTTAACAAAGAGAAAACTAAATATATGCTTACAAGCCAAAACCAAGTGTTAGGGATTAATCAAAATCTAATTATTGATAACAACTCGTTTGAACCAGTTTCCAAATTCAAATACTTAGGAGTAATATTAACAAATGAAAATTATATTAAAGAGGAAATAAAAAGTAGGCTTAATTCAGGAAATGCATGTTACTTCTCTCTTCATAAACTTTTGTCTTCTCGTTTAATATCTAAGAAACTAAAAGTTAAAATATACAAAACAGTAATTTTGCCTGTAGTATTATATGGATGTGAAACTTGGTCCCTTACATTGAAAAAGGAACATAAATTGAGAGTGTTTGAAAATAAGATCCTTAGGAAAATCTTTGGACCTAAAAGGGATGAGGAGACAGGTGAGTGGAGAAGGTTACATAATTTAGAACTACATAATTTGTATTCAGGTCCAAATATTATTAGAATAATTAAATCAAGAAGACTTAGGTGGGCAGGCCATGTGGCACGAATGGGAGAGGAAAGAGGAGTTTACAGGATTCTTGTTGGGAAACCTGATGGTAAGAGACCTGTAGGAAGGCCAAGACGAAGATGGAGGGACAACGTTGAGATGGACCTAAGGGAAATCGGTAGGGATGGAAAAGAGTATATAGATATTGCTCAAGATAGGGACAGATGGAAGGCCTGTGTTGCTGCCGCCATGAACCTTCGGGTTTAAGAAGGCTAGGGAGTTAGTTAGTTAATGAATGTTATTTACATATCAGCTGATAAAGGCATATAATTTTAATTGTATAGTTGACAAAACACAAATATTTGCAGAATACTTACAAAAGAGAATACTCAGAATTGACATTTTGAATTGTGTTTCTCATAAGGGACATACCTAGAGAGGAGACAATGTGTCATCACTTTGCCCACTCTGAATGGGCTGAGGCTCAGTCCAAAAGGTACAAAGTACAGACTTGAAGTATGGTCTTGGCGGAAGTGACGTCACCTAGTACAGTTCGAAAGCGCCAAGAACAGAAGCACGCAAGTGCACAGCACGCAGTACAGATGGTTGCTGACTAAGTCACGTGGTTTCTGCACTCATTGTTCATTTGTTTATAATCACGGAGGTAGAAAGCCAGCAACACAGGTAGGTATACGTTATGGGCCAGGAAGTTGTTGGTTATACTTCTTCTAACGTGTGGAAATGTATGTGTACGAACACTTGAAAATGCTGTGATTTCTATGGTGAAAAATAATTGTTTAAAACCCGAGGAAAACAACGAGGAGTCAGTTTTATCTACTGATCGTATTTGGCGCTGCAGTCGAAGTGCAATTCGAAAGACGTGTACTTCCAGTCGACGACTTGAAGACCGCACTCCAAGACCATACGCGGAGGATGCTCGCTTAAAGTACAGTCTTGCACCTTTCGGACACGGCCTGAGTCTTCTTATTGGAATTTCCAGAAAAATGATGTTTTATGTCGTCTGTATTTCCCTCATGCTAAACAGTGGAGACTTCCATCGGGATCTTGGTTATGATTAGTGAATGACAAATATATTTTGTATTTAATTTCAATTATCATTGTAATAACAATGTTTGAACATGAATAGGCATTTCTTTTAATGAATACCACTGTACAGTTGAATATTCAGAAAGTGAATGATTGGTAAATTCTTGGAAAATCTTAGCATAAAATGTTAACAACCGCATTGTATAAGTGTATGTATATTTATCATTTACTGTTGGTTTCGTTTTCTTTTTGGCTAATCAGGACAATGAAGCCTGCAACCTTCTGTGATGAAATCATTTGTCACTCAAAACACTCAACCATCAACGTGGCATTGTGTAGTTACCAATACTGATGAGGCTGTATATGATGAATGCGAATTCTCTGAATTCTGGGAATTATGTGAAATTTCTTTTCAACAATTCTTCATTTGTCCACATTGTTGCAAACTTATCTAGTCTAGAGACTGCAGTGATAGTAACATGATGCAAAATAACTCTTTGTTAGTTCTTATCTTGAAATGGATGCAAATAGCTGGCAGTCCAGATGCACCCACACATTTTAATAAACGTGGAAGTGGGGAAAAAAAGGTAGTCAAAATGAAACCAAGAGATAATTTATGATTTCAAGACAAGAAAAGTGGTGTATAATAAGCTAAACACAAAAACCCATATTTCAAGTTTATCACAATAAATTTGGAGAACATCTATGTGGTGGTTAGTTGTTATAATCGTGACATATTCTTAATGGAAAAAAATGAATGTAAAAGTTACAAGGGCTAAGCATTTATAATCTCAAAGTCCCTGTGACTAACATAAATCGAATTTCTTGATGCTATGTCGAATTAATTCACATTGGCAACATTAACAGTGGTGCTAACATTCAACTGATGCAACACCATCAAGTTTCAAGTGCATTTTCATTCTTCTGTAACTACCATGTAAAGAGGAAAACTTTGTGTAAGGCAGATTGCTTCCACAATCACCAACACTTTACTTGACATTCATTTTGCATATTATATTAGGTGTAACTTCTTGTAGATAAGTGTATTCCTGATCATATGCAGGCCTCAGATAATGACTCAATTCTGCTCATTTTTTATAATTAATTCTAAAAGTTTCTGCATGAAGTTACATTTTTCCAGCTGGTAGCCGATTGCATTTTATTCTTACTTATTATTATATTTTAGAGAGTTTGAAAATCCAAAGTCATAGTTCTGTATTTAAATTTCAGTATTTTTACATTAAAACAAATTAATGTAAATTCCTGTCGATGGTTGACAGGAACACCACACTTAGATTCCCCTACTACAACAGGTAGCGCTGGGAAATACCAGACGACATGGACACAGACGAACATTGAACAACAGGGCACCTAGCGGCAGCCGGAGAACTACAAACATTAGAAGCACGCCAGGCAACAGTACAATAAGTTCCAATGAGGTGGTGGCAGTGGCCACTGAAATTAATAGAACAAAGAAAAAAGGATAAAGTGAGTACTAGTTTCTCTGTATTCATGTACTACCACGTCTCTCATTTCCCAATTATGAATAAATAATTTATATGAAAATATAGTGAGTTTTGTTATGCATAGTACCGCATGTCTGAATAATCAGATGATTGTGAAATGTGCAGATTCTCTGGGCACACAAAAAAAATCTATACAGTTGGATTTTGTAATTAACATGATTGCTGTGTGAAGACAGAATTTAAGACAGGTTTGAAATCTTTTGATGACATGTGAGGCTCTGATTGCATAATTTATTCTTATTCTTTTGATTTGTTCAACTTTTCTTTAATTTTACAAATGATATAGGAAGTTAATAAGCTATTATAAGACAACATGAATTCACACATACAACTTCCAGTATGTAACATTTTCTACTGGGCCAGGCTTTGCACAGTGGTCCAAGCAAATTCACCATTAACTAGAAGTTGTGAAAATAGATTCAGTACACTTGTGATTCAAGAACAGAAAGCCACTGGAATATAAGAATTCTAGAATTGAAAGCTACCCGTGGTTATAAGATGAGAGTCATTTTCTGATGATGTAATATATTTTACTTTGTAATAGGATAGACCCTTTTATCCAGTTAGCTTCATCTCTTTACAAATCTTTATTGATGCCAATTCAGGTTTGAAACTTAGTTTTTGTACTTCTAAACTAATCTTAAAGTGATGTCTCATAATCTGTTCTTATGTAGTGTTGCATTTTTAATGTGCCATAACTCAAGTTTGTGAATAGAGTAACAAAGCAACAAACAACCAGAAGTTAATGTTTCAAGTTTCAAGATTAATTCATTCTTGCCCTTTTTAATAAAATGGGAAATGTTATTGAGTACATGATATTTTTCCAAGAAAACTGCTTCTTCGTATTTAACACCTTGATCAATCATTCAGCAATACAGGCACCCTTCATAGAACCAGGTTCTGGATGCCATGAAAACGGGCAATCCTGAAGGAGTTCATGAAAACTAAATCACATGTTGAAGTTACCCTTCAGTCAGTGCCAGACTATAGTAAATATGACCTGAACATCAGCAGGGGACCAAGAAGAGAGATTACAAGACACACACATTTACTTCTTGTCACTTGAGTCACTTCAGATATACTATAAATCTAAGAAACTATGAGAAGCTCTTTGTCAAAACTTTCGACAGTCATTGAAAGGGTTTTTAGAGAAATCAAAGTAATAAAATTTTATGCAAACAACTAAAAAATAAAAATGAAGAAAAAATAATGGAGCTGAGTTACCTGAAATATTTAGACAAAGTTGAGCCTCTTGTGGAAAATATCTTCAGAAAGCGAAATTGGAAACAAGTCAGCATTCTTCTTTTTTCAATTCAACGATTGGACAACAAATGTAGTGCTGGCAGCTGCCAAGTTGCTTCTTCCTGCTTCTATTCTTCAGGATGTAGGTGGAAATGTTAAGGTCAACTCACTCATGAGCTGGACAAAGAGTGATGCAATTCCTCGCATGGAAATGCAAAGTTTAACAATACCAGAATATCAGGTTGAAGACAGTGCCAAAATTATTGTCAGAAAAAGAGTAATGTTGTGGTTGGCCAATCCAGCTTTAGATGACTAGCCACAAAAGTGGTAATGAAAAGTCTAATTCAGAATAAGCACAAGAACTTAACTAACTAATTGTTCTAAAATTTTTAAAGATTGCAACCACTACCAGGTTAGGGGTGGCAACAAAATCCAGGTAATGGGTATCCATATTCAAATCATCTGATATTCATTCATTTTGGACACAACAGATAATCTGAATATCCTGATAATTCGGATAGTACAGAGCTGATGGATGATTTGTATAATGGAACCACCAGCAAATGAACCTGTGCAGACCCACGACTCCTGTTCACAGCACTTCTGCAGGGGCAGAGGTAAGCATGATTCCTTGTGGACAAAGCGGAACGTTTCGAGGGGAGAAGCATTTTAGCAGAAGGTTATTTTGTTTGTGGTCACTCTGTAGGATATCCGTGTAGTGAAATATGAAAATGACAAATAAAAGATTGGATAGCCTGTAAAACAGATATCTGGATAATCCAGATAATTCAGATATCCAAATTATCGGTATATCTTCATATCAGAATATCTGATGTTTGGATATTTGAAATCCAGATAGAAAATTTTCCAACATCTGGATAACATTTTATCGGGATTTGGCTATCCGTATTTCAGATCGCACTAGTATGTTGTAGTAGGTGGATGCAAACAAATACATAATGTGAATAGGTGTGACTTGCACTTTGAGCAATGAAAAATAGATGTGTGATGGGTAGAATTTCTAAATGTATTAAAACGAATTATGGCATAAGTCCATAATTGTTAAAATTTACTGGGTGTACATTTCAAATGTTATACTACAGAATTTACATATGTGACTGTAAAATCAAGTGCAAAAATCCCAAGAAGAAGCAGAAAAATCAAAATTGCAAACCTACTAAGAAATACAATATGGAAAATAATCTAACACAGTTATTTTTAGTGGTTATTATTTTATTTTATCTGCGATGTTTCGTTCTGGTTGTATGTATCTCTTAGTGTAGCTTGAGAAAGTTCTGGGAAACCAGAACGAAATATCGCAGACAAAATAAAATAATAACCACTAAAAATTACTGTTAGATTATTTTCAATCTACGAAAAGTGGTTATGCGCATCTTTAAGAACACAGGAATACAATATACAGCAGCTGAGAAAGGAAAAACATGGAGCGAGGTCAAGGAGTTGGCACGTCACAGAGCCAAATGGAGGCGTCTCACTGAAGCCCAATGCTCCTGATGGAGCAAAAGGAATTAAGTCAAGTAAGTTAGTCTAAGGGCACAGTGCAGGTGGGTAGTGTTGGCTTGGAAACTATATGATAAGTGGTGGAGTAACCTAAGTGCCATCCTAGAATCTGTCAATCATGAAGAACTTATTCCTTTCAAAACTTTTATAGAAGGCTTGTCTCCTTTGACAGACCTTAATTCAGATATTTTAATTCCATTAATGAAACGAGTTTGAGTTCAGGGTAAATGAATTTAGCAGAACTGCTACTCTTGTACAGAATAACACCTAGAAACTATGACAAAGCCATTGAATTGCATCCTACATAAGTATTTCATATACAGCACAGCACACATACTAGGGTTGAGAGAACACTACCCTGAACAAATACGAATCTTACTCATACGAATTTCTGCTGATATAATTACGGGGAAGTATGTCTCAATATGAGCCAGCATTGGCAAAATCTCTTGAGTTTGAGGAAGAAAGACAGCAAGGGGGGGAGAGGGGAGGAAGGGGGTTGAGATTTGTTGCACAATCCATGCAAGTCACTCAAATAAAGAATATCAACCTGAGGCAATTGTTGAAAGAAAGCTGTTTAGACATTTGACATATGAATTTTATGATAAAGGGAGGGAGGGATGCAAATGTCCACAATTACTTTCAACCCTCTTGTAAGAAATTGTATGCTCTTCCCCACGGCACTCAGAGTTGACTGGGTATTTTTAAGTACTTTGAGTATCAACGACTGTTAGAAACGTTAGAAAAATTCAAAGAAAAGTAAAGACTTAGAAGAGCTTGCAACACTCTAAATAATGTATACAGTAAAAGCCAAGAAGTAAAAAGGTTTCATTCATTAGGCATTATTCCTCAAATCATACTAAAATTGGTTGTTGGCAATTACAACAAAAAAGGTACACATTTCCAGAATATGGTTGAACAAAGTTATAATTTTGAAATAACGTGTGGTAGCACTTTGGTTACCAGTCACTTCCTTATGTGCGAACTTTGGCTGAACATCATAGTGGGCAATGGTGGATGACTGATAGCGCAAAAACGAAAAAGTCATGTATTAATTAACTACAATAACTACTAGGGCTCAGCCGATACAGATACCGATGTATCCGTATTGGCCGATACAAGTGGTATTGGAAAGTACTGGTTGAAATTTTCCAACCGATACCTTCCGATACCATTGTTTTTGAGTTGCTAGAACCAAGGCCAAGAGCAACATTTGTCCTTTCCAAATGTTTGCTCACCCTTCCTTGAGACAGATTAGTTTTACAGAGAATTACTGAACAACCCCCCCTTCCTGGGAAGCAGATGATTGACAAGATCAAAGGCATGGATGGCTAAAGGGAAAGCTGTGCCCAAACTTCTCAAAGGCATGTAACTACCTGGTAGGTAAAGGCTGTGTGGAAACAGAAGACATATTTCATTTTAAATTCCTGCTTGCACGCTCATGGTGGATGTTTTAAAAACTAGCATTACTACCATGCTTGGCTGTTTCCCAGTCAGATGATTTCGGAATTCTTGCAAAATACGTGTGAAGGCCGCTGTGGAATTTGAGTTGTTTTATCTACATTGAAGTGACGCAGAAGGGTTGTGGATTGTATGATTTCTTCTTGCACTCTTCCCTTCTGTGTCTTTTATGTGACTGTTGGTATGAGTCTATACCACAGTGACTTGTTTTTGTCGCAAATGACAGAGAATGAAGGACAGCATGGCATAAAAAGGTGTTGTTTTAATAACTGTATTTGCATATATTTCGACGTTGCATTTCTCCCTCTCCAGGTTAACCCAAAAGGCAGGGATGAATAGTATTTACATTAAACTGAAGAAGAGACAATCCATCGATTTTTCTAATTTTTCTTTGTAACTGCAGTATGTTAAAAAGTCCAGCAACATTTCAAAAAACCTCAATGTTTGCACCCTCTGCGTCTACAGAGAAGTTCACAAAAAACTACCAAATGTCACAACACATTTTAAAGTATCATAATAATTTTTCTTTTTTTTTAAAAAAAAAGGGAGTTCCCGGTGCATATAGCACAATGACATGAAGGCACATTTAAGGGATGTGGGGGTAGGGCTAGATACATTCTCGATCTCGGCCATTTTTGGAGGTGTGTGATCAGAACCCTGACACTCCAGCTGCCTTTACCCCAGAAGGTTGGCCACAGGTATCCATCAATTTGAGGCTGGGTGAGCCCCAGAGATGCTTTAGGGATGGGGGGGAGAAGGCCAGAATAATTCTGAAATTACATCACCCATCCTGGGAATCGAACCCGGGTCTCCTGCATGGAAAAAGACACCCTACCGACTACACCACCATGACTCCAAGTATTATAATGCTGCAGGAGAATAATTAGATACTTATTTAATGTCATGAAAGGAATGTGATATGATGAATTCGTAACTAGCTTTTATTATTTTAAAATGGAATCAATTGCAAACACAGCATTTCCCAGCTGTGAGATGAGGTTTAGATGTTGCAAAATTATTATTCTTTTTGCTGAAAATTTCTAATTAAAAGTTGCATTTTCAGAAGGATGATCTAGAACTGGCCGGCCCTTCTTTACTATTTATGAATCATGAGTCACTGGCATTGTGTATTGCTTTATGAAAATTGGAAATTTGAAATATTACACATTTACAAGATTAAACAGGTATTCTTTAAAAAAAAATACGATTAATTTTACTTACGTTTTGTGAGTATCCGGTTTTACTTGAACGACATTTTGAGAACAACTGTTCCTTTCTTCAGGTTATTACATTACATAGGCTATTCAAAATACATCATAGCCACGTCAAATCTTTTCTCCCAAAATTCCAGGAATAAGTATATAGGTTTGGTTATTAAAAAACGAAAAATTGGAGTACATATTAAAACCCCTTAAAAACTTACAAGCCCTTCGTTATAGCTAAGTCACGGTATAAAAACCATCTCAGGTTAAAAGAACACTTCCACAATGAAACTGTAAAATGTTAAAACTATGTTTTATTGTGGAAGTGAAGGTTTTATACCGTGACTTAGATATAAGGGCTTGAAAGTTTTTAAGGGGTTTTAATATGTATTCCAAACAATTTCTCCCTTTTTAATAACCAAACCTGTATCCTTATTCCTGGAACTTTGGGAGAAAAGAATTGACGTGGCTATGATGCATTTTGAATAGACCATGTAACGTAAGAACCTGAAGAAGGGAACAGTTGTTCTCGAAACGTTGTTCAAGAAAAACCAGATACTCACAAAACGTAAGTAAAATTAGTCTTGTATTTTTTTAAAAAAATACCTGTTTAGTTGTTAATTGTGAGTAATTCGCACAACAATTAACTATGAATTTATTTCCTCATCAAAATTATTCAATATGTTAAGAAACAAACATTTAATGCACAAAATTGAACATGAAATATCACAATAATTTTCAAAGAGAAGATTTAAGCCCTATTTGAAAAGAGGTGGAGATTATCAGTGCAATAAACTTTATCACCATTAAAAATAAATTTGTCATTAACGTATCACAAAATCTGTGTCCATAACTGAATATAAATTTGCTAGTACAAGGTGGCCACTGTAGGATTATGATAAAATTCAAGTATAATTCCTGGTATCTAAGGCAAACTTTCCAGAAATTCAAGGGTACAAGCAGATCGTTTCTCTACTTCAATATATTACGTATTACCGCCTCTCACCACTCACTCACACACACACACACACACACACACACACACAAATATATTAACAATATAAAGCATAAATGAGATTCCATTGCATCAAAACATTCTAATGCAATTCAATTAAAAGGTTCAATTCAATATTTAAAATATTTTATTAAATATGTGAAGTTTACATTTGCCATTTCACATAATTAGACATGAAATACATCTACAAACACGAGTCGCAAATGTTACAGGATATACTAATCTATAAGAAATTGTTAATTGCATATGAATTTCAAACTCAAATTTACCTAATCAAGTTCAAGACATTTTGATATCTGGTAAAAATGTTTTCAATATAATTATTCAAGCATTGATTGGTTGATTTATTTTACATCACATCTCTGCCACTTTTTCCTAATTGCAAAAATGAGGATGAGTGAAGATATGATTAAATTGATGAAGGGATACTCACAAAGAACATCCATTCACAGGCTGGGATTCAAACCTAGGACCAGGGTTGTTAAAGGTCCATGAACCCATTAATTTTATTGGGTTCCCCTGCAGGACCAGAACCTTTTTCCTCGCACAATTTAAATTCGGTCCAAGTTGCGTATTGTTTCAATGAAATAAGATTCCTGGACTGTATTCTAATCAATCCTGGAAAAAGGTTACTGGATCATATTTTAATTGATCCTGAATAAAATTTCCTGGACAGTATTTAAATTCATGAAGGAAAAAAGGTCCTGGACCAAATTTGAATTCTTCCAGAAAAAAAAAAGTTTCTGGACCGAATTGCAATACATCCCAAAAAAAGTTCCTGGAGCGAATAGAAATGCTCTAAATATGAAAAGATTTTACAATGTCTAGTAGTCATTTACATTTGAGATTTTCTCTCCCAGTTGGGAATTCAGTTTATTTGCAATTCCTGGACCAGGGTTGATGGATTAAAAGGTACCTTCTAAAAATGTCTATGAGTACGTTATACATTGGAATGCCACACTGCGATTGTAGAAACCATAGCGAAGGAAAAACATCATAACACTGTTGTTCTCTCGTGAGCCACATTTCAAAAACCTCCCTTGTTGAAGTGTTACAGAATGCAATGAACCATATTAGTGTGATGTCACATTGAGTGAAAGCAAACCCGTCATGTGTTGCTCAGGCATCCGATGCTATCAATGAGGTAACGTGAGGCTGCACCTATCATAACAGGGACGGGCAATGTTGCTACATTAAGGGAAATTATTCTTTATGCAAGGAAATTCGGAGTAAGTGGGGCTGTTCATTGACAAACATTTCCGGTGCCGACTCCACCTCTGTCATGTCCCTAAAGAATTTTGTTCGTCACTTGGTTGCCCTAAGATTTACATTGCAGTGATTTGGGATGGCTATTCAAACGTTCTTTTCAACGAAGGCAACAAGCAAGTGAACGACAACAAGTCTGCGCAAGTAGTGACTTGAGAGGTCTCAACCAAGAGAAGGAACACACACGAGAGAATGGGGCTACATGGAGAGGGATAATGTGACTGCAGCATTTGCATTTCGCCCATTTGTGCCACTATGCGCGGCCTTGTTCCTTAGATTCTCGAAACAGCCAGCACCTGGACAAGTCTTTCATGCTCACAAGTGGACAATTGTTTTTCGTAAGGTCCGTAATGAGAACCAGGGTTGTTGAATGAACTTTTTTCTCCACAATTTAAAATTCGATCCAAGTAGCATATTGCTTCATTTCAATACAGAATTTGGACCCTACTTAAACTGATTCGGAAAACAAGATTCCTGTGACATATTTAAATTGATCTCGGAAAATGGGTTCTTCGACCGTATTTAAATTGATTCTGGAAAAAAGGTTCCTGGACCGAATATAAATAGATTCGGAAAAAAGTTTTCTGGACCGTATTTGACCATATTTAAATTGAGTCAGAAAAAATGTTCCTGGATGGAATTTAAATTCATCCAGAAAAAAGGTTTCTAGACTGTATTTAAATTTATCCGGAAAAAAATGTTCCTGGACCAAATTGAAATACTTCACAGATAAAAAGTTCCAATCACGAGTTTGGTGATTTCAGTTGGGAATATTCAGAAAATGTCCCTGCAGAAGGAGTTCTGTGGCCTGAAATCCTCCTTTGCCTACAACGTGTTGTGGATGTTGCATAAATCTACGGGGCTGGTAGAAATTGCCATTCAAATTTCACTGTTAGAATCTGCTTATTCCGGTAGAGTTAGGCACCACACACAATGCCATGCAGGGAAAAGAGTTTTTCAGGATCTATATGCCCAATTTGTATTGCCAGGGACTGTTCAGGTAAAACTTTTCATTTACAATATTCCTTGTGTTAGAAAGAAACAATAGGGACAAAAGCACTTAAAACACACAATATAGATAAATGGCGTTGTATTTCTAAAATGTTACATCGATCAATAAACACAATTCAGAATCATATGTTTTGGAGTCAGTTTGTTGGAATACATGTACCAAAAAAAATTAGGTTCATCCAAGATTTTATATGGACCTTATTGCATGCAAGTACTCAACAGAGTGAAATAAACCCACATTGCTGTTTCTATCCTAAAGAAATATAAATGATCTCTGATATTATATTCGTACATAAACGTTCACAGTTTTAGGAATTAAACATTGTTCATACAAAGAAATTTCAAACCAATGACACTTAGCAAGACAAGCTAAAAATAAAGGAAAGGCTGCACGAGAAGTTAAAATAGGAATCTATACGTATTCCATTACTGTACTCTACTTCCCTCTGGATTTTTTTCGCCTTTAGCAATTATCCTTGCCTACCAACGTTATACATTTGTCCTACCACGAGTTCAGAGAATTATTCTGTTTTATTATAATTTCCAATGCAGCTTTCTTTTACTTCCTCATGTAGCGATTTTCCGTAAAAACCCGGTTTAATATTTATAAAATTACCGAAAATCCTACAATTTCTCAACCTCAAGTGTTGTTTGCGGTAACCCGCTCATGTTACGAAAGAAGTGACGTAGTTCTAGAAACTCGCAATAGGTGGCAGCACCTGTCTTGCTAGCTCGGCTGTTTTCATAATCATGCCATCTGGTGCATGACGCAACCAGACCTGATGTGGGAAGTAAGCTTGAACTGACACACACAATTCTAATCACGTAGCAGCATGAGGCAGTTGTAATTGCCGTTTTGGCAGTTCGAATTGGCATCGCATGGACTTTGCCTTTTTCAGCAAATGCAATACCAGGGGGGTATGATTCATGTACTAGTTAGTAACGTCAATGAATTAGAATAGACGAACATTTGACGATTGTATGTGAAAACGTAGATGTACATTTGTGAGGGGGCAGAACTTGGAAATCAGCCCCATACTTCTTAGTGAATGGTGTGCTGTAAATACGTTTTGGGAAACACGACAGATACCTATACTAGTGCATGAAACAGCGCATTGAACTTCCAAATAAGGTATGAAAATTACATTCTTAAAGTGTGCCCACAGTATTTGGTGTTTTATTGTGCTCACCCCAGTTTTCCCAGTGTTAGAACAAACTAGTGCAAGTGCCCAAGAAAATAGTTCCGGTTGCATAATGCACGTTTACTAGTACTTTAAATGCACGAAACTTATTTAAATTAACTCCCCCAGTGAAGTTGCTCACTTTGAACTTCGTGGCAAATAAGTTTGAACAGATAAATCATTATTGAATTTATGTAATCGTGATTCTTGTAAAATTGGAAAAAGTACTGACCTAGAATTCTTAATTATTTGCAAGTAGAACATTTTGGTGTTACCAGGTTGTGTTTTTTGCAGCAAAACAAAAAACATTTAAGAAAGAAAGATCCCGTCACAAAAAGTAACATTTACTAATCGCGACATCATTGATTTTCGTCACGTTACATGCGAACACTTCTGAATGAAGTAAAGAAAGTAATTACTCCCGTAACCTTCTTTCCAAATGAGCATCTAGTTTAATGCACGTCCTTTTGTGTTAGTCTTGTAATTTATCGTAAACTACAAAAAGCATCGAGGTTCTTAAACAAAGCAATGAAATGAAAGCCACGTAGGTAAACATTGTAGTGTTGTATCTTATGAATGCCAAGTGTTGAACACTTGTTGATCAACCAAGTTTTTGATGGACAAAAAGTTATAGTTAAGTTTAAGCAAACATGTACGTTATAATATTGAAGAGTTTGCTAAAATTGTTATTTATCTTTTTACTCATTTATGCAAATGTTGGAATTACTGATTGATGAACTTGAAATTGACAAATGTGATGTTCGCAAAGTAATTGTTCACTTCTTGTTATTGCTTGCTGTTCATACAAAATTTATTAATGCAAGATAATCCTGTGAAGATTAGAAGTTGTTGTTAAAACGAAATCTTTGAACAAAGTTGCCAAAAATTGTTAATACTAAACTACGAGTACGATAATTTGACCTTGCCATACCAATCAATAAGTGTGGGCATACATGACTTGTGTAGTTAGTGGTGAAGGTAATAATAGTGATAATTATACTTTCCGTTACTTGTATGCAATTTTGGAAATTTCGCCTAACGCTTATTTTGCATTGAATTAGGCACAAAATCAGAAGCCTAGCATACGTCCCTTATTAAAAAAAATATCTGTAATTTAGCTATACACATGAGTAGCATATGACGCATATTTGATTGGGTCCAGATTACTATTACAATTGTAATTGAGGTGCTGTGAACAACACTGAAAACACCTCACGCCGCTTTCCAACTTCAGTAATTTTGTAAGGGTTCTGCAACGTTAATGTTTTTTTGATCTTTGCCTCTAAGATTTATAAATTGGTAGCTTACTTATTATTTTCATTTTCTTGTACCACCAAAGCACAATGTTAAACTCGACAAACCTAAAATCTAAACTATGAAAAACATGCCTCAGAAAATTTATGAAATAAAAGTGGCAATTTTTCACGTCCAAGGAGCAAAATTCCTGCATAATTCACGTATAATTCCCGGAGACAATAATTCATGCATAATTCCCAGTGAGTAGCCACACTGAGTCACTGCTACTGGTGATGAAGCTTCTTTCTTTCCTTGGTACTTTGGCTAAAAAAAAATTCTTGAACAATGGCTAGCTATTTAAAAAGCCCACATCCTGTTATGAATGGTTATTTTTTTTACAACTCCCTGCTGGAAATTTCTAGTTCTCAGTAAACAAATTCTACTGTTTTCAAATGTCTTCTACTGTGTACTGTGAAATTTACTAAAATCCTATTGCAGATCTACTGTACAGCTACTGTGCTCTACAGTAGGACTACTGTACTGAAAAAAGAATGTGAATAATTATGCATAATACTTGCTACAATATATTATAAAATTATTTATTGATTCCAAGAATAGGCAAAATCCATTTTTGACACCATATATTCAGTAATTTTGAGATTTTGAAGTGCATTGGAAAAAACAGTACATTAACTGAATTTCTACTGTTTTTCTAATGAATACTTCTGAAGTCAGATATATCTTAATGAATAAGTTACTACAAATCTTTTTTTAAGAGATAGCTCAGCTTTAAAGCAGCTAGTAGTTTGAATACATTATCATATCAGTTGATTTTTTTTTCAGCATGGAATTTCCATGGTTATTATTATATCTGTGTAGTGCATCTTTTGATCGACATAGTTAACAGTGCTTGCATGTTTTGGTTTTTCAAGCATTGAGTATCTGGTCTTGTTTAAACTACTTTTTTCTGTTTTCGTGTGAATATATGAAAAACAATATGTCAACTTATGTATAAAACAGTATGTTTTCAATTTTCTACAGTGCATTAACCACAATGAAGCTAAATACTTAAAATCGTGTTCACTTTTTTTTTAATATGATTTTGAATTTAAAATTTTGGATGCGTCAGCACTTGGACTATCTTGCACCAGTCACATTATATGGGGGCCAGCCTATTATCATTACAAATAACAACTCGAACGTTGCAGAACTAAAAATATTAAAATTTTCTTGACTTCTGTTAAAAGCTAAGGCTGTAAGCGGAAACTCAGCACACCCAAGGACAAATAACAGGACAACACACACAAAATTATACTGGCCATACTGCCAGTTGACAGAGCATTGTTGATCTGCAAAATGCAGTCCAAAGTGTACTAACTGGAAGTGAGGTTGACTTTTGGGTGCCTACGTGGAAGGTACCCCTTACACCCTAAATTAACTTTATTTGATTTCTTTGTTGCGCATTCCTAAGTACAGGGTGTCCCACAAACGGCGCAACTGGGAATTAAGAGTGGCGTTACTTTGTAACCGAAACCTGTACATACATAAGTCATACACCAAATGTTAGCCCTGTCCAAGTAGATATTTTTAAACATAGAAACAACAAACGGGGTGCAGTGTTGCCAAATGTAAGTGAAAGTGTAAATTTATTTTTCCACAAAGCATGGAAAATTGCATGTCAAACATTCGTACGGAAATTTGGATGTCAATTTCCACCTTGGGTAGGTGGACTATTTCGCCATCTATAGTTCAGAGAAGAAAACCGATCGTTTTCGCGTATAGCCAATCCTGAAATGCCTCGTAAAGGTGTACCAGTCCAAATGGGTGTTTTAAAAAAAATATGAGGTACAGTGGCAACACTGTTGATGTTTGAGGGCAACAAAAGGTGTGTTTAGTGATGGTATATGACATGGAAATACTGGAAACAGGAAAAAAGGAAAATGAAAATTATGGTGAAAAAAGTGTTACTTACCTACTCCTGGCAAACATGCAATGTGATAAGAGCGCCCACCGAACGAGAACAAAAGAATCAGTTAGTTGTGTACTCAGAACTGTTTGAGCCGTGCATTTCACATTGTTCGTAGGGGAAGATTAGAATTGTTCTGTGAAATGAAGTACTCTTTGGAAGAGAGGGTGTTCATTGTGGAACATTATTTTTGTTCAAAATCGTACGCTAGTGTAAAAACTGTGTTTCGCGAGAAATATCCGAATAACAGTGTTCCAGAAAATTCGACGATATATCGACTTGTTTCCAGATTACATGAAACAGGATCAGTTAATGACAAACCCTACCACAGACAACCACCAGTTTTGACACAAGGTGTGCTGCAGGATGTGGAACAGAGAATATCACAATCTCCCAGGAAATCTGTTTGTAAACTTGCTGCACAGTCAGGTGTATCAAAAACAACAACTCACCGAGCATTAAAACAATTGCACCTACGTGCATATAAGGTACAGGCTGTGCAAGAACCGAAGGAAGCAGACAAAGGTGCACGTGTAAGATACTGCCAGTCGTTTAGAAATTTTATTAGAGACAATGGTGTGAATATTTTGGATAAGGTTTTTTTTCACGGATGAAGCATGGTTCCACTGAAATGGATATGTCAACAGTCAAAATTCTCGACACTGGCCAAGTAACAATCCCCACTTGTGACATGAACAATCACTTCATCCACAAAAGATCGGTGTGTGGTGCGCGATTTCGCGGAGAAAAATAATCGGTCCATTCTTTTTCAACACAACAGTTGACAGTATAGTTTATATTAACCTTATCACACAGTTTATTTCTCTGATGGTACGTGATGAATGTGATTGTTGGTTTCAACAAGACTCCGCAACACGTCTAATGAAACTTTAGACATGTTGGTAGCGTTTTTTGGCGATCACATTATAAGCAAAAACTTACGGCCCAGTCACTCCCCAGATCTGATGTCTCCAGATTTTTTTCTGTGGGGTTATTTGAAACAAACAGTTTACATTAATAACCCAAGAACACTTGATGATCTAAAAATAAACATTTGCACAGCCATTAACAATATAAACCAATCAACCTTGCATAAAGTTGCTTCCAACATGATAAAACGTGTTGACGAATGCCTCAGGGAAAATGGTTGTCATTTTCAAAATCTTTTGAAAAGCTACACTGCCTGTTACGTGCATTGCATGGTTGCCAGGAGTAGGTAAGTAACACTTTTTTCACCATAATTTTCATTTTCTTTTTTTTCCTGTTTCCAGTATTTCCATGTCATAGACCATCACTAACCACACCTTTTGTTGCCTTCAAACATCAACAGTGTTGCCACTGTACCTCATAATTTTTTTAAAACACCCATTTGGACTGGTACGTCTTTACGAGGCATTTCAGGATTGGCTATACGCGGAAACGATCGGTTTTCTTCTCTGAACTATAGATGGCGAAATAGTCCACCTACCCAAGGTGGAAATTGACGTCCAAATTTCCGTATGAATGTTTGACATGCAATTTTCCATGCTTTGTGGAAAAATAAATTTACACTTTCACTTACATTTGGCAACACTGCACCCCGTTTGTTGTTTCTATGTTTAAAAATATCTACTTGGACAGGGCTAACATTTGGTGTATGACTTATGTATGTACAGGTTTCGGTTACAAAGTAACGCCACTCTTAATTCCCAGTTGAGCCGTTCGTGGGACACCCTGTAGCAAGTTCCACACGCTTTACCATATATTTATTTTAGTTGTTTATATGATTTATCCATTGCATTTTCAGTTGTATTGATAAGAAATTTTCCATTACTGATAATAGTACTGTTTTCATACATCAATATGCTGAACACAATAAAAGATGTTGGTTGTAAAATTACGTTACTGAACACATAAAGAGTAAAGTTCAGCCATTTAAGATACGAGAAACAATTGGACTACCAAAAACAGTAGAAACATTAGTAATACAGTTCACCTACTGAAAACAGTAGACACAGTTGGGCTGCTAAAAACAGTAGAAAACATTAGCTGTACAGTTCAGCTACTACTGAAAACAGTAGATGTTTCAAAACACTCATTGATCTACTGAAAACAGTAAACAGAATTTTCAGTAGGGCTATCAAAAACAGGTTTGCACAGTACCATTGGAATGGATGGTTGAGATCTCAATTAATAAAATGGTTGCACCATAGTTGTAGACATGAAGTGATGATTTGTATAATACAGAGCTCGGGATCCTATCCCAAATGATATATGCACTGAATGACAAGAATTTCCAGAGATTTCTACTCAGAAACACCATTCCCTGTGTGCAAATAGTCTTTAAAGTTCTATTTGCTATGCACCCTCTTCACATGTTTAGTAAGTATATATATTTATGGGTAAAATACTGGTCACATTTTAAACAATTCAAGGGTTTCTCTTTGTGTGTACTCTCATGTGTATATTAAGTTGAAGTTTTTGGGAAATATATTTGTTGGAAATTGCACAGTTAAAAGGTTTTTCATTTGTGTGACCTCATATGTTTATAAAGCGAGGATTTGTGGGAAAAATCTTTACTGCAAATAATACAATTAAAAGGTTTCTCCTTTGTGTGTACTGTCATGTGTGTATTAAGGTGATGTTTTTGGGCAAAATCTTTATTGCAAATTGTACACTTAAAAGGTTTTTCATTTCTGTGTGCCCTCATATGTTTATTAAGCGAGTCATTGTAGGAAAACTCTTTGCTACAAATAGAACAATTAAAACGTTTCTCCTTTGTGTGTACTGTCATGTGTGTATTAAGGTGAATTTTTTGGGAAAAATCTTTGTTGCAAATTGCACACTTAAAAGGTTTTTCATTTCTGTGTGCTCTCATATGTATATTAAGCGAGACTTTGATGGAAAAAACTTTACTGCAAATTGAACACTTAAAAGGCCTCTCTTTGCTGTGATATCTCACATGTACACTAAGATTTCCTTTATGGGCAAAATTTTTGTTGCAAATTGAACACTTAAAAGGTTTCTCTTTGTAGTGAACCCTCATATGAATATCAAGGCCAGATTTCTGGGTGAAATCTTTGTTGCAAATTGAACACTTAAAAGGCTTTTCTTTGTTGTGAACCCTCATATGTCTATTAAGGCCAGATTTCTGGGTAAAATCTTTGTTGCAAATTGAACACTTGAAAGGATTATCTTTGTTGTGAACCCTCATATGAATTCCAAGGATTGATTTCTCGGAAAAATCTTTGTCACAAACTGAACACTTAAAAGGCCTCTCTTTGCTGTGAACAAACACATGACGATTATAATCTCCTCTACGGGAAAAACCTTTGCCAGACTGAGCACTTAAAAGGTTTTTCATTTGTGTGTGCCCTCATATGTTTAATAAGAGAGCATTTTTGGGAAAAATCTTTACTGCAAATTGAACAATTAAAAGGTTTATCTTTGGCGTGAACCTTTCTTTGTGTGTAACGGTTATCTTCAGGAATAAATTTTCTCTTGCAAACTGAGCGATTAAAAAACTTCTCCTTTGCAAGGACATTTGAATGAGCAAACAAATTTCCTTCCTTGGAGAAAATTTGGTTGAACATTGAAGATATATATTGTTTTTTTCCTGTTACACTGCTTGGTGTCTTTAATATCTGCCTTGGTTTTAGAGTATTTTGGAGTGTAACTGAACTTGGAACATCTTGGTTCTGTCCTCTCCTGTAGTTCTTGTTCAGATATCTGGAGGAAAAAAAAAGAATTAGTCACCGAGATTTACATTTCACTGAGAAGAAAGGATAGTAGAATAGACTGTCATTAAGGACATGCATTAGCAAGTGAATCAAGTGAAAAGCTGGGGGATGCTTGGTGAAGTTTCAGGATATGCATGCATGGATTGATATCACTTATTAAATGGCGCTAATTACATAATTTGTAGCTCATACAGTATGTATATGGAACCATAGGTGCATCAAAAAGCAGAGGATGGTCACATCACATAGCTTACACAGCAATTCTTTTTTTTCCACAATTTTATGATGGAAATTTTCTCATCTTTGTAGTACTTTCAAATAACAGGATTCATTGTTTCGAATGGTACAGCAGCCTGCATCAATTGTTGGAACTTATGATAACCTAATTCACGATTGGCAAGTATACGTGAATTTCAAGATACATACCCAATGAATGTTATAGCATTATTCAATAAGTGTGTCAAGAGTAGTGCGAAAAATGAATCAAAGTGATGGTTTCGCATTTACTCATGCAAAAGTGTGGAAACTGACAAAATTAATGGATGGGTTCACCTTCCACATAATCACAGTGAAGTCCTTTGTTTTGAAGTGAAAGGGGACATAACTAAAAGAGTGAGTGGTTATCAATAATAATCGAGAATTTTTGAAGTTCTTGGATACCTTGAAAATATATAACCTTGGCACGACATAATTTAGATACATGTGGCACAAGTGAAACCATATTTAGACGTTCATGGTCCACATGAAAATTGTTGCAACTAAGAAAATAACTGCTCCCTAATTAGAATCTTACTTACCTCCCTGAAAACATGACACCAATAAGCATTCATTGATTAAAATCTTATTTATATTGTTTAATGTGCATTATTTAAAATTGTTGTACTCAGGAAAAATTTACTCTGGTAACACATGGTTAAGAAGTAGCAAACTACTCTGTCGTTACAACTACTGGAAGCAATATGACTTAGCTATTGCTATTGAAGTCATACAAACTAATAATGGTTCAACACATTATGAATGCAGATAAAGTTGCTTGCCAGCAATTCTGTGTGCAAATGTTGGATAGAATTACAGATAACAAGACATTCCTAGACAATGTCATTTTTAGTGATCGTTTCACATCAGTGGACAGGTGAACACCCATAACTCATGAAACTGTGCAGCGTATTCGTGATAGCCCTAAGATCAATGTTTTTTTGTGCCCTTAGCAAACAAAAATTGTACGGCCTGTTCTTCTTCCAGGAGGCAAACATAAATGGTATTGTGGATCTGGATATGCTACAAAGTCTTCTGTGTATCTGGATATATTACAAAATTTTCTAATTCTTTAGTTCGACAAGGATGACTAAGATGTACACCTTTACTATCAGCAAGATGGGGCACCACCTCACTACCACATTGCAGTCAGAGATTTTCTTGATACCCGATTCCCAGGTCAGTTTATTGGTCGTACAGGTACAATTGCATGGACCCCTTGCTCCCCACATTAGTCCCCGTTAGATTTTTTCATGTGGGGTTTCATTAAAGATCGGATTTGTACAACCTTTACCTTCTGATCTTGCTGAACTGAGATTGCATTACCGCTGCCACTGCAGAAGTGATGCCTGACTTACTGGTGAAAGTCTGGAATGAAATCATCTTCAGGTGGGATGTATGTCACATTACAATTGGTCGCCACATCGACCCAACATGAATGTTGTATGACAAACTTGATGTCTTTTGCTTTGCAATGGCACCTCAACCGACTCTGTAAGTTACCTGAATACATTTATATATGCTTTGAAAGTTGTAAAGTCCTTTTTGAATCACCTGTATTTGTTATATGGCAATTTAGTAGAAAATAAACATTGGTAAAAATAAGTTTTGATCTTTTCTCACATGAAGAATTAATGAAACATAAATTAAGGTGTCCTAAAGTAGTTATAAATGAAAAAACAGCGTAGATAGTAGAATTGTAGTTAATGCATAATTAAGTGTTGGAATTGCATTACCATTTTGCTAATTTTGAATTAATTGAATGTTGGACTTTGAATATTGTTGAACATATTAGTGTTTTGGGCTACAATATCCCAATTCCTGGTGAAACTCTTAAAAGTTTTGAAACGGTGCATTAACCGCAAGCCATTGCTTCACAACAACGTTATTTCTGTTAATGCTACTTTGGGATTTGACATCCACACCCTCCCTTGCACTCCAATCAAATCCTTACTCCCAACTAGGACATTATAACAGTAGATTATTTTCTTAGTTTAGTGCATTAATTTGAATGTTAATCTGGCAAAATTGACATTTGTGTCTTATTATCTCTCCCCCTTTTTCAGATGCCAGAACAGATACTACAAGGAAAGTATCATCAGCATGCAAGATATACCAATTACATGCATGCCATTATCATCAGAAAACTCCAGGCAAACAACTTTACAACAATACCCAAATAACTCTGTATAATGTATACATGAATGGGAGAATAATGAATCCTGTATCTTCACCCATACTTCCAGAAAGTAATAACGAGATTATTCAATATGCTAAGAGAAGAAGAAAGAAATGTATGTTTCAGTATTAGCAAATATTTTATCTAAAAGAGAGATTTCTTAAGACACAAAATGTTCATATGAAAGAAAAACAATAAAAACCTGAACAATTTGCAAGAAAAATTGTACCCAAAAAGAATTTCTCACTAGGTAACTTGTATGTTCTCTCTAATGTTCTATTAACAATAAGTGTGGTGGCAGTGGCCACCAAAATTAGTCTTAAAAAATAAAATAAACAGTTTCGTGGAAACCACGAGTAACAAGTTTCACTGTCATTAAAACCAAACTGTTTATAATTGATTTTTTTAGCAATTTCATTATGTCCTAGGAAGTAGACAGATTAGTCAATGCTATTTATATCAGCTGATAAAGGCATATAATTTTAATTGTATGTTGGACAAAACACAAATATTTGCAGAATACTTACAAAAGAGAATAAATAGAATTGTGTTTCTGATAAGGGACATAGCTAGAGAGGAGACATTGCCCACTTTGAGTCAGCATTTTGACCACTTTGAACGGGCTGAGTCTTCTTATTAGAATTTCCAGAAAAATAATGTTTCATGGTGTCTGTATTTCCCTGATGCTAAACAGTGGGGACTTCCATCGGGATCTTGGTTACGATTAGAGCCCGGAAGTTCAGGCATTTATTTTCGATAAAATAGGCAGGCAAAAAGGCATTTATAATGTGGAAAATAGGCACTAAAAATGAAAAAAGGCAAAATAAACCAAAAAAAGGCACATTTGGAAGTCGCTTACTTTTATCTATAATTTCTGGCAAAATGTTAAAATCTACATTCGGAAGAGCATTTCAATTTTCTCCGTCTTGATTGCACATAACTACAAGGTGTTGTTTTAAGTTCTCACTTCATGAATTGAAGCCGCTTCATTTTCTGGAAGAGCATCTATCACCTCACTGATTTTTTTCAAGGTTGTTAGCATAATATACAGCTGGTGATATCCAGGTTCCCCATCTTGTCAAGACTGGTTGCGGAGGTAAACTAAGCTCAGGCGCAACTTCCTGAAATTTTCGGGTTCGAGAGGGAGATTTCAGAAATATCTTCTTTGTGTTCGAAATCAACCTGTCAACTTCTGGGTGCAACACTCTAACTTCTTCGGCGATTCTGTGCATTGCGTGGGCTACACATGTGATATGAAGCATGTTCGGGAAGAGAATTTTCAATGCTATGACAGCCTTCTTCATATAGGGAGCTGCATCACTGATAAAAAGTAACACGTCATCATGATGTACACCATCTGACCAGAGCAGAAGTAGGGAATTTGAGAATAACTGAGCTATTGACGAACAATTGGCTCTCTATAGTTGTTCTGACGTGAGAAGAAATGACGAGGATTCTCCGCATGTTGCTTCCATAGTTCCTATGATGACGTTGGCTATGTAGCATCCCATACAGTCAGTAGTTTCATCTATTGAAATCCAGATCTTTTTTCCACCAACTTCAGCACGAATTCTTTGCAGAGCTTCTTCGTAGCAGATGCTTAAATATGTTTTCCGCAGCATAGATTCCGACAGCACCGTTTCTTTAGTGTATTTCTCCAGGAATTTCCTCAGTGACTTGTTTTCCACTTTCCAGAAAGGTATTCCTGCTTCCATGAAAGCTTTGCACAGTTCAAGAGACAACTGAGATTGCCTGTTGGATGAAGTGCCCACTGTTGAAATTAGGGATATCTTTTTCTGTCCGATCATTTTAGCAGCTGCAGATTTATGTTTTGCTGTTGACACATGCTGAGATATAAAGTATTTTTTTCTCATGGTTGATTGTTTTTTCACATATCTTGCAGAGAAGAATAGTACCGTCTCTCGAAAATGTGCTTTCACCAAATTCACGCACGTAACCATGTAACTTACCACTTTATGGCACACTAAATTTCGGTATGATGACAACTACACGATCCTTTCCCTCCAAAGTGCAGAACTAAACTAAAGATAGAGAACTTGATTCTGGAATCCATGCAAAGGCCCTTGGGCATTAGTGCTGTTTCTTGTCAATAACCTCCTGACACGGACGCTGGACGTGATGACGTAATTGTGCAGGTGTTCTGCAACAGGTATTCATCAGTCAATCATGCACAAGGAAATGTTAACGGAAAGGCAATATCCTATATCAGCATGGAATACTTTTTTCTCACACTTTTCTCCTTAAGCAATGTTGAAACATACCCGTGTTCAATATTACTTTAATAAGGCGAAAATTATTCACATAATAAATGGAAGAAGCCAACAACGTTTTTTGGGAGAAAAATAATTTATCCTATACATTTTTTTAAAAATAAATTGTCAAATTTCATTGAAAAAGGCAAAAAAAAGGCATTATAATTAAAAATAGGCAGTGGGGTCCCAAATAGGCAAAATAGGCAAAATGAAAAGACTTCTAAAACATTAGAAACAACATAAAAAACGTATATCTGGAAAAAGTTTATCAATATATGCAGTAGATAAAAAGAGGCATTTTGCCAAACTTCCGGGCTCTAGTTATGATGTATTAGTAAATGACAAATATATTTTGTATTTAATTTCTATTAACATTGTAATAACATTGTTTGAACATGAATAGGCATTTCTTTTAATGGATACCATCGTACAGTTGAATATTCAGAAAGTGAATGATTGGTAAATTCTTGGAAAATCTTAGCATAAAATGTTAACAACCGCATTGTATAAGTGTATGTATACATTTGTTGTTTACTGTCGGTTTTGTTTTCTTTTTGGCTAATCAGGACAATGAAGTCTGCAACCTTCTGTGATGAAATCATTTGTCACTCAACATATTCAACCATCAACGTGGCATTGTGTAGTTACCAATACTGAAGAGGCTGTATATATTGAATGGGAATTCTCTTGAATTCTGGGAATTATGTGAAACTTCTTTTCAACAATTCGTCATTTGCCCACATTGTTGCAAACTTATCTAGTTCTAGAGACTGCAGTGACAGTAACATGATGCAAAATCATTTTTGGTTAGTTAGTATCTTCAGATGGATGCAAATAACTGGCAGTCCCGATGCAGCAACACATTTTAATAAACAGGTGGAAGTGGAAAAAAGGAAAGTATTCAAAATGAAACCAAGAGATGATTTATGATTTCAAGACCAGAAAAGTGATGTATAATAAGCTAAACACAAAAACCCATATTTCAAGTCTATCACAATAAATTTGGAGAATACCTATGTGGTGGACAGTTTGTTATAATCGTGACATATTCTTAATGGAAAAATAGTGAATGTAAAAGTTACAAAGACTAAGTATTTATAATCTCAAATCAAATTTCTTGATGCGTATGTGAAATTAATTCACATTGGCCACATTAACAGTGATACTAATATTGGACTGATGCAACACCATCAGGTATCAAGTGACAACTTCCATAACTACCATCTAAGAAGGAAAACTTTGTTTAACCTTTAGTCCCCGGCCGTTCCATACGTGGAACAAAAAAAGTATGTCCCTGTCGGCCACGGTTGCATATATGGAACGAACAGCTTTAGATACAATTATCGAGGGTTTGCCACACTTATATTTGTATATTGAGGTTGAAACACTTACAGTTCGGTTCGGGAACATGTGTTTACGAAAATTCCAAATCCCCCCCTCCTTTCTCGGAATATGTCACGTGTTTGGGCTCACACTTGACAGACACAATGAATGCTTGGTATTTACGATGTTGTTTTCCTCCAAGCTTCCAACGCTGTGATTTAGTACTGATAAGGCACACATTCTTCTTTGTGTTTGGACCTGGTGATCCAGCCGAAAGTAGTAGCAGGGGGGGGGGGTCAAGGAGAGGCTGGATTGGAAGAGGTTTAGTGGTGTCAGCTTTCTGTCGCCTCTATGTTAGAAATGCAATGAAGCCTGACGACAGCCCGAGGCCAGAAGCCAGAATCATGAGTCTATCCAGAAGTATAGACAAAACAAAGGATTGCAAAGGCTCCCTCCCCTCCTCTGTTTAGGAAAGGCCTCGCCATAGACGTTCAGAGCAGTGGCTGTGAAAGACCATGTTTTGTGCTTTCCGATTGTGTGCCCCCTGAGCTGTGTTGAACTTGTGTTGGGTAATTTTTTTGTGATATGTGCTTCTGATTTTTTCGTTCGCACTTGTGTAGCTACTGTGAATCCATTTGTTCCCTGTTGACTCGGCTCTTTTTGGAAATATGTCCGGAAGGAAACGATTATTCGTTAGGGAGATCGATGAGCTTTTATATGATACGGACAATGAATGTGAGAGCATGGGATCAGATGTTGATCAAAATGATGACTTTGATGATGATGTTGATGTGGGGGGATATCTGATTCTTTTTCGGATGAAAATGACTCTCCTCTCCCAACAGCATCATCGTCGATGTCATCAAGTTCGTCAACCTGGGGCCCGCGCACCTCTCATGTTCAGGGTCCAACTCCTTTACCTTTTACTGGCCGGCACGGACCCAAGACCTCAGATTTGACTCCTGATTCTTCACCTTTCGATTCTTTCCGCCTATTCTGGACAGATGCTCTTCTCGACATTATTCTGTTAGAATCTAACCGATACTACCAGCAATTTGTCGATGAGAATAATCCGTCCAGGGTAGAACCCCCCATCACCCTTGGAGAATTATTCCTTTTCTTTGCCCTCTGGATCTATTATGGACATAACAAGCACGACTACATGGACTCTTACTGGCAGACAAATTCCTTCCACACACCTTGGGTCTGGCATGTTATGTCACGCAACCGTTTCCGACACATCCTAGCTTTCCTGCACTTTGCCAACAACTCTTCCCCTCCTCAAGACAACACCGATCGACTTTGGAAACTACGACAGGTTCTAGAACATCTGAGACAACGTTAGTTCGACTTATATCACCCGACGGAACACGTAGCCATTGACGAGGCTATTGTTCTTTACAAGGGAAAGGTGCTTTTCAAGCAATATATCCTAAAGAAGCACAAGCGATTTGGCATAAAGCTGTACTTGCTTTGTGATGCTTTGGGATATACTGTTGATATGTTAGTTTACCTTGGAAAGGACAGTGCCAGACAGACTCCAACTGTGACAGCCACCCATGACCTGGTCATGGAACTAAGTAAGAGAGTACAAGGAATTGGTCATAAACTTTTTATGGACAATTACTTTACCTCTCCCGAACTTTTTGATGATCTCGCAACAAAAAGCACCCAATGTTGCGGAACTATCAATAAGAATCGGCGTTCCATGCCCACTGACTTGAAAACGGGGAAGATCAAACGTGGTGACCTGGACGTGTATACAAAGGGCAACCTGACAGCTATACGTTGGAAGGACAAACGTGACGTCAGTGTGTTGACAAATTTTCACAACCCCCCCCCCCCCCCCACAAGGAAACTTCACTGAAGAACACGGCAACCCTTTGAAGCCCCAGATCATACTAGACTACAATAGGAATATGGGTTACGTGGATAAGGCAGACAGAATGACATGTATATACCTGACTGACAGAAGGACGAAAAAGTGGACCAATAAATTGTTTTTCTACCTTCTAAACCAAAGCATACTCAATGCATACATCCTCCTCAGCCAGGTCTCCCGGACTCGCAGACATCGAGACTTCCGGATAGCTTTGCATGAAGAGTTGGTTCGGCGGGGATCTATGGAGCAGGCTGATACTTCTAGACCTTTGATTGTTGATCATCCACCTCCCCCTGAGATGGTAAGATTGGAAGTTTCTGCTAGCAAGCATTGGCCTAGAAAGACCACCAAGCGCATGAGATGCAAAGTGTGCAACAAGAAAAAAGTTTTCCGTCGCACGTTTATTCAGTGCAAGAAGTGTCTTGTTTTTCTGTGCCTTGATCCCTGTTTTGAGAAGTATCACACAGTACAATAGATGGTGAGTACCTATTTATATAACCCTAATTATTTTGCTGTGTTATATATAACCAACTAGCCCTCGATCATGTCTCTTTTTCGAACGGTTTGCCAAATATTGTAACCCAACATAATATTTTAGTCATTGCATTGTTCCACATAATGAGACTTATTTCACTTTGTATGGAGCTAGGAACATGAAACAAGTTTCATTATGTTGCGAAAGGTCCATTCTTTGGAAAAAAGCAAAAGTTCGGGTTTTCTCCCCAAAGTAGCTGGAGAAGAGGGGGCAAACTCCACATTTTATGTTTTTTCATTGAAATTCGGGGATGCAGCCCCTGCCCGTAACCCCCCCCCCCGCATCCAAATTTTACATGGTTGCATGCACTGATGTTCTACCTGCAAAACAAAAGTTATCCGAAGTAGATTGGTCCCATAGTGTCCGAGTTAGAACAATTTTATGAATAATATGCAAATTTGCTGTTTTGAGGAAAAAACAGTTTTACGTTTTGCCTTATTATTCAAATTGTATTGCACCCACGAACATGAATCAAGTTTCATTCTGTTGCGGAACGTCCATTCTTTGAAAAAAAAAAAAAAAAAAAAAAGCAAAAGTTCCGGTTTTCTCCCCAAAGTAGTAGGAGAAGAGGGGGCAAACTCCTCATTTTTACGTTTTTTCATTGAAATTCGGGGGATGCAGCCCCCGCTCGTAACCCCCCTGCGGTTGGGGCATCCAAATTTTACATGGTTGCATGCATCGATGTATTACCTGCAAAACAAAAGTTATCCGAAGTGGATTGGTCCCATAGTGCCAGAGTTATTACGATTTTTCTCCATTATGTATAAGAATTCAAATTTCGCGCTCAAAGCCTCGGCGACACTGGGCTTACTTTCGTCAGACCGCACGGCGTACTAAAGGTTAAGGCAGATTGCTTACACAATCGCCAAAACCTTGCTTGACATGCATTTGCATATTAGACGTATTAGGTGCAACTTCTTGAAGATAAGTGTCTTCCAGGTCTCAGGCTGGCATCAGGTAATGACTCAATTCTGTTCATTTTTTATAATTAATTCTAAAAGCTTTTAAACGAAGTTACATTTTCCAGGTGGTAGCCGATTCCATTTTATTACTTATTTATTATTATATTTTAGAGAGTTTGAACATCCAAAGTCATAGTTCTGTATTTAAATTTCAATATTTTTACATAAAAATAAATTAACGTAAATTCCTGTCGATAGCGGACAGGAACATCACACTTAGATTTCCCTAATACAACAGGGCACCTAGCGGCAGCGGGAGAACTACGAACAAAAAAAGCATGCCAGGCAACAGTACAAGTTCCAATGAGGATGGTGGCAGTGAATGGTCACTGAAATTAATGGAACAAAAAGAAAAAGTTTCACAGATAAAGTGAGTACTAGTTTCTCTGTATCTATCTACTACCGCGTCTCTCATTTCCCAATTAGGAATAAAATAATTTATATGACAATATTGTGAGTTTTGTTATGGATAGTGCCACATGTCTGAATAATCAGATGATTGTGAAATGTGCAGATTCTCTGGGTACATAAAGAAATTTAAACACTTGGATTTTGTAATTAACAAGATTGCTGTGTGAAGACTGAATTTAAGCAAGGTTTCAAATCTTTCGATGACATGTGTGGCTCTGATTGCATAATTTTTTTTTTATTCTTTTGATTTGTTCAACTTTTCTTTAATATTATCAATTGATGATATAGCAAGTTAATAAGCTATTATAAGACAACATGAATTTACACACACACACACACACACACACACACACACACACACACACACACACACACACACAAATGTCCAGTATGAAACATTTTCTCAAGGGCCAGGCTTTGCACAGTGGTCCAAACGAATTCACCATTAACTAGAAGCAGTAAACTTGTGGTTCAAGAACAGAAATCAACTACTGAAATATAAGAATCCTAGAATTGAAAACTACCTGTGGTTATAAACATACATGCACCAACGGAAGATAAAGATGATAATACTAAAGATGATTTTTATACAGAGTTAGAACAGGTCTTTGATAAATTTTCTCAGTATGATATGAAAATTCTGTTAGGTGACTGTAATGCACAGATTGGCAAAGAAGAGACATTTAAACCCACGATTGGTAAATAAAGTCTTCATGAATTAAGTAATGATAATGGTATAAGATTGATTACTTTTGAAACCTCAAAGAATTTAATTGTGAAAAGTACCACATTTAAAAATAAAGATATCCATAAATATACCTGGTCTTCTCCAGATGGTAAAACTCATAATCAGATAGATCATATTCTCATTGATAAGAGAAGGCATACTAGTATAACTGACGTTCCTTCACATAGAGGTGCTGACTGTGCCAGTGACCATTATTTAGTAATTGCTAAATTAAGAGAAAGACTCGCAGTGATAAATCATAAGCAACAAAATCTAAAAGTTATAAAATTTAATACAGGAAAATTTGCTGATGAAAGAATTAAGAAAGATTACCAAATTAAACTGTCAAATAGATTTGATGTTTTGCAGGATTTAAATGATGATGAAAATATAAATGAAACAGACGTAAATAAGAATTGGGAGCACATACGTAATGCAATAGAATCAGCAGCTAAAGAAAGTATAGGATACCATAAACCAAGAAAAAGTAAGCCATGGTTTGATAATGAATGTCATAATCTAATAGAAATAAGAAATCAGGCTAGACTTAGGTGGTTAAATAACTCTCATGATACAAATCTAAACAATTATAATAGAATAAAGCGAGAAGTTAACCGCACGTTTAGAAGTAAAAAGAGAGATTACTTGAAAAGCAAAATTAACGAAATTGAAACAAACAGCAAAAATAAAATTATCAGAGATTTATATAAAGATGTAAATGAGTTTAGAAAGGGGTGGCAACCTAAAGTAAACTTGATAAAAGATAAAGACGGTGATTTTCTAGCTGACCCAAGCGATATTCTAAATAGATGGAAGAACTACTTTAATGACCTTTTAAATGTCCATGTAGGAGATAAATCAGAAGTAAATGAAGTACACACAGCAGAACCTTTAGTTCCAGAACCTAACTTGACTGAAGTTAAAGATGCTATTAAAAGGCTAAAGAATAACATAGCACCAGGCATTGATTTAATACCAGCTGAGTTAATTAAATATGGTGGAAATTCATTAATATGTCAAATTCATAAATTAATTTGTTTAATATGGAAAAAAGAAGCAATCCCTCAACAGTGGAAAGAATCCATAATTGTTCCTGTGTTTAAAAAAAGTGATAAAATGAACTGCAATAATTACCATGGAATTTCTCTACTCTCAACAACATATAAAATATTATCTAACATTCTTTTAACAAGACTAACCCCATATGCTAATGAAATTATAGGTGATTATCAATGTGGATTTAAACGTAACAGATCAACTACAGATCAAATTTTTCACATCACACAGACACTTGAAAAAAAATGGGAATATAATCAAAATGTCCTTCAGCTATTCATTGATTTCAAAAAAGCATATGATTCGGTGAAAAGAGATAAATTATATAATATATTAGTAGAGTTTGGAATACCTAAGAAGCTTGTTAGTATGATAAAAATATGCACCAGTGAAACAGAAAGTAAAATTCGTGTGGGTATTAATATCTCTGACAAATTTACAATTCATGATGGGTTAAAACAAGGAGATGCATTATCTCCATTGATTTTTAATTTTGCCTTAGAATATGCTGTTAGGAAGGTAAAATAAACTAAAGAAGGACTAAAATTAAATGGTGTGACTCAGTTGTTAGCATATGCAGATGATGTAGACTTACTGGGGGATGATGTGAATACAATTAAGAATAATGCTAAAATATTTTTCAAAACTTTGGAAGAGAAAACTAAATATATGCTTACAGGTCAAAACCAAGTGTTAGGTAATAATCAAAATTTAATTATTGATAACAACTCGTTTGAACCAGTTTCCAAATTCAAATACTTGGGAGTAATATTAACAAATGAAAATTATATTAAAGAGGAAATAAAAAGCAGGCTTAATTCAGGAAATGCATGTTACTTCTCTCTTCATAAACTTTTGTCTTCTCGTTTAATATCTAAGACACTAAAAGTTAAAATATACAAAACCGTAATTTTGCCTGTAGTATTATATGGATGTGAAACTTGGTCCCTTACATTGAAAGAGGAACATAAATTGGGAGTATTTGAAAATAAGATCCTTAGGAAAATCTTTGGACCTAAAAGGGATGAAGAGACAGGTGAGTGGAGAAGGTTACATAATTTAGAACTACATAATTTGTATTCATGTCCAGATATTATTAGAATGATTAAATCAAGAAGACTTAGGTGGGCAGGCCATGTGGCACGAATGGGAGAGGAAAGAGGAGTTTACAGGATTCTTGTTGGGAAACCTGATGGTATGAAAACCTGTAGGAAGACCAAGACGAAGATGGAGGGACAACGTTGAGTTAGACCTAAAGAAAATCGGTAGGGATGGAAAAGAGTATATAGATCTTGCTCAAGATAGGGAAAGATGGAAGGCCTGTGTTGCTGCAGCCATGAACCTTCGGGTTTGAGAAGGCTAGGGAGTGAGTTAGTTAGTTAGTCTGTGGTTATAAGATGAGAGTCATCTCTTGATGATGTGATCTATTTTAATTTGTAATAGTATAGACTTTTTCATCCAGTTAGCTTTTTGTCTTTATAAACCTTTATTGATGCCAATTCTAGTTTGAAACTTAGTTTTTGTACTTCTAAGATCTAATTTGAAAGTGATGTTTCATAATCTGATTTTATGTAGTGTTGCATTTTTAATATGCCATAACTCAAATTTGTGAATAGAGTAAGAAAGCAACAAACAGCCAGAAGTTAATGTTTCAAGTTTCAAGATTAATTCATTCTTGCCCTTTTTAATAAAATGGGAAATGTTATTGAGTACATGATATTTTTCCAAGAAAACTGCTTCTTCGTATTTAACACCTTGATCAATCATTCAGCAATACAGGCACCCTTCATAGAACCAGGTTCTGGATGCCATAAAAATAGGCAATCCTGAAGGAGTTCATGAAAACTAAATCACATGTTGAAGTTACCCTTCAGTCAGTGCCAGACTATAGTAAATATGACCTGAACATCAGCAGGGGACCAAGAAGAGTGATTACAAGACACACACATTTACTTCTTGTTACTTGAGTCACTTCAGATATACTATGAATCTAAGAAACTATGAGAAGTTGCTCTTTGTCAAAACTTTCGACAGTCATTGAAAGGGTTTTTAGAGAAATCAAAGTAATAAAATTTTATGCAAACAACTAAAAAATAAAAATGAAGAAAAAATAATGGAGCTGAGTTACCTGAAATATTTAGACAAAGTTGAGCCTCTTGTGGAATATATCTTCAGATAGCGAAATTGGAAACAAGTCAGCATTCTTCTTTTTTCAATTCAACGATTGGACAACAAATGTAGAGCTGGCAGCTGCCAAGTTGCTTCTTCCTGCTTCTATTCTTCAGCATGTAGGTGGAAATGTTAAGGTCAACTCACGCAAGGGCTGGACAAAGAGTGATGCAATTCCTCGCATGGAAATGCAAAGTTTAACAATACCAGAATATCAGGTTGAAGACAGTGCCAAAATCGATGTCAGAAAGAGAGTAATGTTGTGGTTGGCCAGTCCAGCTTTAGGTGACTAGCCACAAAAGTGGTAATGAAATGTCTAATTCAGAATAAGCACAAGAACTTAACTAACTAATTGTTCTAAAATTTTTAAAGATTACAAAATCCAGGTAATGGGTATCCATATTCAAATCATCTGATATTCATTCATTTTGGATACAACAGATAATCTGAATATCCTGATAATTCGGATCGTACAGAGCTGATGGATGATTTGTATAATGCAACCACCAGCAAATGAACCTGCACAGACCCGCGACTCCTGTTCACCGCACTTCTGCAAGGAGGGGTGGAGCAGAGGTGAGCATGCTTCCTTGTGGACAAAGCGAAACGGTTCGAGGAGAGAAGCATTTTAGCAGAAGATTCTTTTGTTTATGGTCACTCTGTAGGAAATCTGTGTAGTGAAATACGAAAATAACAAATAAACAATTGGATAGCCTGTAAAACAGATATCTGGATAATCCAGACAATTCAGATATCCGAATAATCGGTATATCTTCATATCAGAATATCTGATGTTTGGATATTTGAAATCCAGATAGAAAATTTTCCAACATCCGGATAACATTTTATTGGGATTTGGCTATCTGTATTCCAGATCACACTAGTTGGATGCAAACAAATACATAATGTGAGTGAGTTTCCCAGAACTTGAAATGGTACACTAAGAGATACATACAAAAACACAACCTCACATGGCTAGTCAATCTACACATTTGTAGAGCCCCAAGTGAGAGAAGTGTAGAGTGACTACCCAAGTGAGATTCTGTTTCTGTATGTATCTCTTAGTGTAGCTTCAGAGAGTTCTCGGAAACCAGAACGAAACATCGCAGATAAAATAAAATAATAACCACTAAAAATAACTGTCTTAGATTATTTTGCATATATAAAAAGTGGTTATGCGAATATTTAATAAGAACATAGGAATACAATATGTAGCCTACCTGATAAAAAGTAAAAAACTACAGAAGTAGATTTCCATGTCCCATGTATTGCTCGAATGTCAAACACTATGAGGTTAAATCCCATCTTTGTATACCTACTTACTCAATTTCATTGCTACAGTTAACACAGCAATACAGATACATCTTCATAGTCAAGTGCATCACAAAAAAGTGATATTTTCACGAAATTATAAACTAACATGGAAATCAAATTGTCCCTTTCGTCACATGACTTACCTACCTTAAATGCAATGAAGCACTTTATCAAACATCTTTACTTATTGAATGATATACACCCCACAAAGTTGCTTGCATCCTTCCGCAATTCTTAAAGGTCCTTAGTCTAAGGGCACAGTGCAGGTGGGTAGTGTTGGCTTGGAAACGATATGATAAATGGTGGAGCAAACTAAGTGGCATCCTAGAATCTGTCAATCATGAAGAACTTGCTCCTCTCAAAAGTTTTATAGAAGACTTCTCTCCTTTGACAGACCTTAATTCAGATACTTTAATTCCATTAATGAAATGAGTTTTAGTCCAGGGTCAATGAATTTAGCAGAACTGCTACTCTTGTACAGAATAACATCTTGCTACCTCCATTTTGGTGCAAGGTGCATGAATCTTAATCTTAAACCTCAGCTAGAATATCTACAGGGTAGGGTTCTTTGTAGACAACGAAACCATACAGGATGCCTACCAATCGAGATGTTTAAACGAATATATTATATAAACAAGGATACATGGAAAAAGAATATTTCCATGATGAGCTACTTTTCTCTATAATTCTCATCTACAGTCAAGTTTTATCTCAATATGTTTTTTATTATTTCTTTTCTTCAATTTGTATATTCTTCTATCTGGACTTCCTTCTTAATGGACAGTCTGGATCTGGACTTCCTTCTTAATGGACAGACCTGGATCTGGACTTCCTTCTTAATGGACAGGTCAGAACTTCCTCCTGGATTTCCTACGTGAGCTTCCTTCTTAATGGACAGATCTGGATCTGGACTTCCTTCTGGATTTCCTTCTACTTCAGTTTTTGACGATTTATGAATTCATATATCCATTTTCTCTTAAGCTTTGGGAAATATACTAATCTCCTCCCTTGCGGCTGCGATTGGAACGTGCCAACACTAACTGGGTACAACAGAGTGTATACTTGGTGCCAAACGTTCCAGAGTTTGATATCTTCTAGGAAGTTTGTTTATTCACAATCATGAACCGTTTGTCTTGTACTTGAGGTGAACAGGCTGTGAATGGTATAATCTACAAATGACTGTTTTTGTTGTATACCTCGCATTGTAGATGCTTGAAATTTTGTCAACAGGACACACAGAACGTGTGCTTAAGTATTGGCCATACATTTAAATCAAAAATTATAAATTCTGTATTTTGCACTACTGAGTGAATCGAACACAACACTGGCTACACTGACTTCCCTTCACCCACTACCATCACTACTGTGCCTGACCACAGTACTAGACTGGCACAATGTGACTTCATTTCACAAACCATATTTTCGAAACCAATAATGATACTTCAAGTTCTGTTTCTATTTCATTAATATAAAATTGATTTTATGACCTGTTCAAATAACAAAATAATAAATTTATTTTCAGTGCTTTATGAAAACTATTTTTAATGCTCGAATAACAAAATAATAAATTTATTTTCACTCATTTATGAAAGACTGCCTCCCCCCCCCCCCCCAGGAAAGATCTGCAATGTTATTTAAGTCAGGCTTTGCCATTGGCCCTGTGGGCGTAAATAGCTTGAAATTTGGAGGTAATCATGACAAAAGACCACTTTTGAAACTTTTAAACATGTCACTGCCATATTTAGGAAGTGCCTGCCTGGAATGCCCTATCCTCAAAAGGTTCATTGCAACAGCATGTGTACATTCTTACAGAGTATTCTCTCTACTACTTGCCCTTATACTCGTATGCAAGAGTTTGTTTGTTCAGAGTTTTTGTTTTACGTCCAGTTTATACATAATAGGAGGGACGTGGTGCTGATCACATCACCTACACCTTTAGCCATGATCAAGAAAATGTGGGGCCCTAACTTCACACTCCCTATACACCTTCATGGTGTGAAGCATAGCACAGGGGAGCACTTTATACTTTAATTTTTTTATGCATAATAGGGCTAATTGGGACTGGACCTAAAGTTTAGAGTGGAATCCAAAATGCTGAGTGCCTCCACCAGGTATTGAACCGAGGAACCCTTGATTACAAGGTGACAATGTTACCACTACATCACCATGGATGCCCAGGCATGCAACAGGTGTTCCAAAAAAAATACCTTGCTTTTGCTGTACTTCAAAGAGCAACAATTTTTGAATGGTGGGTCGGTTTCTGGAAACCAGCAATGCATGAGGTGTATGTAGGACCATATAAATTTATTCACTCAATGATAGAGCACATGATTAGTTTAATGACTAAATTGGGACATTTAAAGGCCAATCTGTACTTTTTGGAAAAGAAGTCATAGAGATTAAAATGAATATACAGTCTCCACAAAATAGAGACTTCCGGTTGCTGTATTTATGACTAGCTCTTGGAATTTCAAAACAAGCTACGTGGACTGGCATCTAGCAACAGTGTTGCCAAGTGTACAAAATTCCAGTGCAAACTTACGATTTATGATTCTCCATATAAATATATGGTCAATATTTAGGCACATGATGCTTGTTACTGTCACAAGTGTTGCCAACAAGCTGAAATACCTAAGTTTTGATTCCACACATGGTCAAAGTAATAACCCCCCTACCAGCACACACACCAACTGGGTGCCAAGTAAAATATTTTGCTGTCAGTTACTCAATACAATTTTGAGTCTGGAGTGTATGTTTCTTTACTGGAAGATTGAACATTAATATTTTTAATAAATAAAAAAAATATATATTTTCTTTAAAAAAAATGAAGTGCAGAAACAAAAATTCAAAAATTGTGGATCATATTGATCAATGTATTTCAGTGTGCTCTGTCATTCATGCAGCAATTCCCTTGTTTCACACACACACACACACATATGCATGTAAGCGTCTGGGTCAGGCCCGTACCCAGGGCGGGCAAGGGTCCCTTCCTCCTCGACCTATGAAATATTTTGATGCAAACCAACAAAAACAACATGGATATTTTTTAAGATTTTGCAAGAATTTAAATTTTCTTCTTGTATAAATGAATGGGTTGTCTCTGGAGAGAGGCATTACAAAGGAGAATTGAGTACATTTTATTGAAAAGTCGTGAAAGCAGAATAAAGTAAACTGTGGTATAATGAAACCAAACACTTTTCAAAAGATTCATTTCATTTCTCAAAATTTAGTATGTGTGCAAATGTTGTTTTCTTTCCAATGCCTTGCACTGGGCACTGACCCCTCCCACCAGTTCAGTGCATTGATTGAACGTAATGAGTTCCTTGCCAATGTAGGATAAATCTTATTTGTGGTTAGGAGCTCTATACCCAAGAAGTCGAGCACTCTCATAATCTACCACGATTTCCTTTTATCTTAAATATAAGGGGTGTGGGTTACTCAAGTAAATACAATGCATACGTATACTTTCTTATTTTGACCATTCTTGACATTTTCAAACCTTTTTACAGACTACAATTTCGAGGTTTGTGCATAAAACTTTCAGGGGCATTCTGACATTCCTGGCACTGAAAATTCACAATAAAAGTATCAAAACATAATGCATGACTTAGGAGGAGCATGGGTGGGGTGGATGGGCAAAGAATGACAAGTCATCTATTAGTGACCATGATAACATGTTTATGCACCTTGAACACTTGACAGACTGCAATGGTATTACATGTCAGTGAAATTGAACAATGTGTTTCAAGATTGTGAATGAAAACCTCATTTTCCTCATGTTGCATGCACAATCTATACCATAGTCTCTTTTTCCCCAAAAGTGTCTACAATGATATTCGGAGTATAAGAAACTAAACCCAGTCATTGTAGATAATTCCTTGATCTGCAATTTTCCAGTAAAACTTTTAAAATTATATTTCATAGTTTAGGAGAGGGATGGTGGTAAAAGTGCAAACGTACATTTTGCCATAAATGTAAAGCTTTTGAGTTGAAATTTTTAGAGTTACAAGATAACTTAAACGATTGGTGTCATGTTTGAGAAAAATTTGTCACCCTGTTTAAAGATGGTGGACTACAGACTGATTTAACATGCCTTGCGAGAGTTTGAAGTTATGCAAATATTTGAGGTTAGATTTTCGTAGATTAAGAAACCAAGTCTCAGCTATGTTAGGACAGTTTTAAGCTCAAATTCATGTTGCAAATAGATACACCCAGGGAATGAATGATTTTATTTAGCATTTGCATTTGTTGAAAGTATTTCAAGATGGTGGATGAAAAATAGATTTTTCGGTAACACTTCGATATAGTGAATACGTATTTCTTCATTTTTACAGAAGAATCTACTTATGGAAATCACTTTCTGCAGCGTTGTGGAAGTTCGTGAATGTGTTTTCTATCCTTTTTAGTTCGAATTCATGTTTTTTTTCTAGGAAAATATATCTCCGACACTCAATTGACCTTGCTTTAATTTCCTTCCTGTACGTGAACCGGATGTCCCATGCGTTTGATGACGTAACCCCCTGCAAGTGTTTCCAACCACACCGTTTTTTAACTATCTTTGCCTAATTTAAGCAACCTAACCTTACCGTGATGGTGTGTGGGGCTACTGTGAATGGTTTTTGGGGCTATGCGAGAATGGTTTGTGGGGCTATCCGTGAATGGTTTGTGGGAGTATCATTAAATGGTATGTGGCACAGTGCGATCACAAACCACAATTTCAAACCTGGGGAAAAAATATGAAATTAGTAACATGAAAGTAGGTATTTTTTGGTTAAGAAGGTTGGAAACACTGCATACCATCGACAAAACACAAGCACGACGCACGATGAACCATTACTCTTGTGCCATATTGTATGTTAGGGAAACGAAAAAACGAACACCAATAAGTACTCATAATGTGAAAAATGGACATTATTTCCTTGAGAAATTCATAACACCACCTTAAGGAATGTTCCGCGACGCAGAATACGTAAGTAGCAATGTAAAAATGTACGAAATGAATAAGTTATAGGTGTATTCAGCCGATCGAAGTGGTATTGATTTTTCATATTCTGAGGTAGCTTCTGATGCCACTTTCAAATATCTGCCTAAACTATATTTTTGGATATTAAGAAAATATACTAAAATAGGGCATTTCTTAAGCTATGGCTTGACAAATAATTTTTCTTAACAATATAGTGCATATGTATGTTGGGATCCAAATAAGGGCCACTAATGGGAACTGTTATAGTTTCATAGCAAGCAGATACTTTGGAGGATTGATACAGTATTCCATTTGGAAATCAACAAAGACAATTAAACATGTCAGCCTTATAATATTGACATGGTTAATACACCGAGGAGATATTTAAACTTGACATCCACAAAAATAATGGGAAAACACAAACTGTGAACAAACTGTATTGAAGCAGAATTAAAAGTGTGTGCAGCTACTGTATGTTGTATAGTAGGTAAAGGTAAAGTCCCCCATGCATAGCACCACGCCATGAAGGCACATTCACGGGATATGGGGGTAGGGCCAGACATATTCTTCATCTGTCATTTTGAAGATAATGTGATCAGAACCAAACTCCGGCTGCCTCTACCCCCCCCCCCCCCCGCCTTCCCAAGGATCCATTGATTTAAGGGTGGGTGAGTTCCAGAGAAGCTTTATGCAGGGACAAGACTGGAAAAATTCTCACCTTAGATCACCCAGCCCAAGATTCAAACCCGAGTCTTCTGCATGGGCAGTCAGACAGCCTGTCTACTTTTTTCTTTACATTTGTAATAAAAGTAATCCTCCTAAGCAGTAGTATCCCCCCTTTTTCTCTCTATTTTCTCAATTTTCACACACATCAATTTTCTCTATTTTTTCTGTATTCTCATTGGAACAAACACAAACATCCATGTCTGAACCAGGGACCCATTGATTGATTGATTATTTTTTTATGGACAGTAAGGCTAATCGGGACTGGACCTACAGTTTAAAGTGGGATCTGAACCACTATGAGCTTCCACCGGGTATCGAACCCGGGACCCCTTGATTGCAAGGCAATGACGCAACCACTGCACCATCGGGGAGGCCCTCCCTGGCATTGCACCACTCTGCCATTAAGGTCGACTAAACCACCACAGCTAGCAAGTATTAGTATATAATTGCAAAGCGCAACCCTGGGAACTGATATATTAACTGTTACACCATCCAGCAAGAGTAGAATTTTCCAGAATATAGTATCTTAGATAATTTAATCATTTGTCCCGCACTGTGGTTGTGCGGTCACGCTTTGGGCTCCAGCTATCGGACGTGTGCAGGTTTGAGTCTCCTTGGGGAAATGTAACAGCTTTTCTCCTGAGATTTTGGCCTGTGTATGAGACTGGTGAACACTCACTATCATGATTAAATGGGGGAGCTACGAACGAGTAGCGTAACCCGATCATGAAAATCTACAACGACGACTGGGGGTTCGTCGTGCTCACCACACATCACCCCATAACTGGTTTGATGATCTCCCACCTCAGAGTAGGATCAAGAGGGAGTGCGGCCAGCAGTCTGTAGGTAGACCTGGGTGCTCAATGGTCTATTGCAGCACGGGTTATGTATGTTTTTAGTTTAATCATTTCAAGGTTTGAGACCTTGATTGTCAATTCTTCACTATGTTAACAAAAAATATTAAATAGTTTTTGATTCAGTGAACTAAAACAATACATTGAATGTTCCAATATATTACTATCAGGGAAAAATGTATTTTATTTTTAAAATATATATATTTATAAACAAAACCTGAAAAAAAACAAAAAAAATGAATTTTGCCTGGGTTTTTTCTGGGTTTTATCTTTTAAAAAAAGGTAAGATTCTACTTTACATCCTTTCCCTAAGGAATACGTGTCATATATTGTTGGAAAGGTTATTGTATAAGGAATTCAACAACGTAAATACCAAAGCAAGGAAAAATTACCTGGAGGAGGAAATCGATAAAAACCGATGTTGTCCGGATATGCATAATTCAACGCACTGAGGAAATTTTTTGATGATGAAGCACATATTTAGGGGTGAAATGAGTGCTGATGGAACCTAACCTAACAGGCCTAACCTAACCTCATAGGCATACCTCGCCCCCGTGAATGGTTCATGGGGCTACCTGTGCATGGTTCGTGGGGCTACCCATGCATGGTTTTTTGAGCTTACGTGAATGGTTTGTGGGACTACCCATGCATCCAACCAGACGTACGCCATTCTGATCTGTGATCATACACACGCACAACACACCATGAACGCAAAGAAGCAATAACCACGCAGACGAGCAAAGCACACACATTCACAATGCGGACACAAAAAAAGAGCTGTTGTTAACTCCCATCGGTTACCACCAACAAAAAGCAATAAGGATGTAAAGTACAATCTAGCCCCCCCCCCCAAAAAAAACGGCAAAATGCCAACCCTAGGATGCAGGTAAAGATGACAAAATGAAGGCTGACAACCAAAGAAGTATATGTAGTCCCCCCCTTTGAAAATCCTGGACAAGCCACTGTATACATTGCTTGATCCCACAAGAAAGGGGGGCATCAAATGGCAGGAAATTTCAAAGGACAATAAATTCCAAACTAGAGTGAATATTCCAAATATAAAAAAAATATGGGTTATTATATATATATCTAACAATATCATGTAACAAATTTCACCCTAATCTGACATGGTGGGGTGGACACTCACGGACAATCTTATGTGTAACCCTGCAGCACTGGTGGCACAATACAGAAATTACATGAATCATAGCTCGTAAGTAATAAGGTCCAATCTTGAACCTTAGTGATCTCATGCTCATTTTCAATCCATGTACTAAAATTTCCTTCACCTACCTTTCTGGAGGCTCTGCCACTTCACTTTCTACTTGGTCAGGATTCTCTACACTATACTTCATGTCTTTATCTTCACTTAAAATTAATTCACCATTGTCACCGTCTTCAGCTGACATTTTTTCAACAAATTGTCCGTGATCACATGGATAAAATCCTTTATTTTTAGGAACATTTTGTCTACTAGGAACTTCCGGAGTTTTGCCTTCAAAATGCATCCAACTATCACCACTCACACTTTCCACTTTACAAACTGACATTTCTTTCATGTATTCACTAGATAGTTTGATGTCAAGAGAAGCATCCTGTATGCACTGCTTAGATGGTTTGATGTCAACAGAAGGATCCTGTATGCACTGATTAGATAGTTTGATGTCAACAGAAGCATCCTCTATGCACTGATTAGATGGTTTGATGTCAACAGAAGCATCCTGTATGCACTCGTTAGATGGTTTGATGTCAACAGATATATCAACATCAGGAGGTTCCTCGAATGATTCTGTTTCAGTCTTGACACACGACTCATTCGGAAGCCAAACATTCTCCAGATATGTTTGTTCACAAACTAATGGATCAGCACTTTCTGTTTCAGACTCAATGCACACTTCCACAGAAGAGAAACCCGTATCAGCCATTGGAGCAGCCAAATTTTCTTGATTATCATGAGACCAGCACCACTTCTGAAATACAATCACAAGGAGGGTGGATTAAAATCACAATTTTTATTTAAAAAATATTTAATCAGATTTTCTTTAAGTCACAGTTTATAATTTTAAAAAAAATGAATGCGAGGTTTGATACACCCAGTGCATCATTTTGTGTGTTTGTGTGTGTGTGTGTGTGTGTGTGTAGTTATTGAGAGGTGTCAAATGTAATAATTTCACATTGCTATCGAGCTAAGTTGCTAAGTATCCAAAAGAAACCTTGTTCAGTTACCATTATTGAAACACCTTGTAGATTGAACTTTATGAGCTGCACAAAAAAAATCTCTACATTCAAACTACATAATTTTCTAACATAATATTTTATTTGCAACTTTTGATTGAGAATTTGATTATCATAAACTGTTTAGATGCTGTACTTCTTCCCACAATCCTTTATGGGAGTTTAATATCTTCACACATGCTCAGTTGCTCACACATATATATGCATTGGTTACGCATTGTATAAGTGACACTATTCACAGTAATGCAGTATGAAGTAGCACACACACGTTTACAGGCATAATGTATGAGTAAAATTTTACTAATCCTGATTAAACAAAGCAGTGGCATTTTGCAAAACAAAATATTTTCAACTTCTACTCGACTTTTACGAAAGGAAACAACATTCAATGAAATATTTCATGGTCCATATATTAGGTTAGTCAAAAAGTAAATGCAATGCTTCTCTTTTCTTCCGTAGGTTGGCTGTACAGCTTTTTGCACTCGGAAGCCGATAGATAGTAGTTTAGTTGTCTTCGTCTGTGTCAGGTTACAGCGTCATCACTTCAGTTCGCTCTGCAGTGTTGCCAAGTAAATGTCGGCTGCGCCACTATCCATGTGCACCACAGAAGAACAGTGTTCTGTAATCCGTTTTTTTTGTGGTCTGAAGGTGTACCAGGAGCTGAAATTCATAGAAGACTTTCAGCACAATATGGTGACAATGTTTTACCGCTCCAAAGTGTTTACTAGTGGATTGAAAATTTCAAAAGCGGTTGAACAAGTGTGAAGGACGAGGAAAGAGCAGGTCGTCCAGCCACATCTACTACTGATGACAACATTGAGCAAGTCCGTGAGCTGGTTCTGAATAACCGAACAGTGACTGTTGATGAAGTGACAAACCATATGAATGTTAGTCATGGTTCTGCATATGAAATTATCCATAACAGGCTCAACTTTCATGAAGTCTGTGCGAGATGGGTCCCTAAAGAACTCACGGACGAGAACAAGTGAAATCGTGTGAGAATCTGTCAGCAATTATTGGACAGACATGCTAACGAAGGTGAAGCCTTTATGAAACGAATCATCACTGGAGATGAAACATGGATCCATCACTTCGAACCTGAGAGCAAACACCAGAGCATGGAATGGAAACACCCTAAATCTCCAGTGAAAAAAAAAGTCAAGCGTCAACACTCTGCAGGAAAAGTGATGCTCACACTTTTTTGGGACTCAAAAGGGGTAATTATGGAACATTATGTGGAAAAGGGGACAACAATAAAAGTAGTGCAGATTGGGGAATTCAACGCCTTCTTTTGAGGCTCGGTGAGGCTCGCCGTGTTGGCAACCGCTTATTCGAAAAAATCACCAAGGTTTTTGGTCTAACCTAACCTAAAACAGCAAGGAGCTGGCAATTTTGCTTGAGAGTTCACAAACCGGAAGTGAGGCTCGGTGAGGCTCGCAGTGTTGCCAACTTCTTACTCGAAAAAATCACCAAGGTTTTTTTTTTGGTCTAACCTAACCTAAAGCAAGGAGCTGGCAATCTTGCTTGAGAGTTCTGCAACCGGAAGTAAAACTTGCAGTGTTGCCAACACCTACTCGAAAAAAAATCACCAAGGTTTTTGTCTTGGTCTAACCTAGCCTAAAGCAAGGAGCAGGCAATCTTGCTTGAGGCTTGCGTTACAGTGCATAAAGCAATTTTTGGTAACCTACTGGTATTTTTACCATAGTTTTTTACAAAAAAAAAGAGAGAGAGAAGAGAGGGAGGGAAGAGTTAAACAACCGACGGCCTACCTACAGCTTTTCTTGGTCTAACCTAACCCAAAGCAAGGAGCTGGCAATTTTACTTAAGATTTGCCTTACAGTGCATAAAGCAAAGTTGCCAACCTACTGGTATTTTTGCCATAGTTTTTTACAAAAAAAGAGAGAGGAGAGAAAGAGAGAGAGAGAGGGAAGAGTTAAACAACCGACAGCTGCCAACACCCACCCTAACCTAACCTAACCTAACCTAACCTAACCTACCCTAACCTAACCTAACCTAACCTAACCTAACCTACTCTAACCTAACCTAACCTAACCTAACCTACTCTAACCTAACCTAACCTAACCTAACCTAACCTAACCTACTCTAACCTAACCTAACCTAACCTAACCTAACCCACCCTAACCTAACCTAACCTAACCTACTCTAACCTAACCTAACCTAACCTAACCTACTCTAACCTAACCTAACCTAACCTACTCTAACCTAACCTAACCTAACCTAACCTAACCTAACTAGCTTCCGTGCAGCCGGTTGGATTCGTGACGCTGCGATAAACATCAACTTCCGTGCCGGGCAGAACGCCCGTTCCGGCGGCGTGGAATTCGCGCCACTCCCAAGTTTACGTTGAAAGGGGAGAGGCCAGCTGCTACCATGATGCTCGGGTAGAGTGACGTAAAGCCCAATGTCAAAATAATCTCATCCTCTGTTCTGTTTTTGAGTGCCATGTTCATGTAAGGGTTACGGTGTACGTAACCCCCGACCAGCTTGTGATGATACTCGAGATGCTGCCGTAGGAAACACAAATATTGCTTGTTCTGCAACGCTTCGATGAAATAGTAATGCGAGAGATGCCAGTTGAGTTTGTGCCCTCGAACCTAGTCCGCACGCAACATGCTCTGGCAGCACCTTTCACCGCTTTGGGTAAAGTGTTGGCTATCGGCGTGGTGCCAATATTCAAATTAGTGTATTGCATCAGTGTGTTGTTGTTGTTGAAAGCTCTTCGAAACGTGATTCTCAGCCCCCCCCCCCCCCCTCTTCTACATGATCTTCTTGTAGTCCGAGAAGAATCCCGGAAGCAAACGCATGGGAAAGAGCACCGTGCGACTTCTCGTCGATATTTTGGTTCCTGCTTCGAATCCCCCGGCCTGGTAGTACGCTGCGTCTGTTTTGGATAATTTTAACGTTCCCACTGCCGTCGACGTGATGCCTGGATAATCTATTCTGTCGATGACGGTGTTGTGTTTCCTCACCTCCACCTGCGAGAACAGGTGAGGCACGAAGTTGTCCACGAGTATCAAGTTTGCTGCTGCGGGAAACGCGTCTCCGCTTTCCTTCTTCACCACGTCGAATTGAAGGTAGAGGTCCGCTCTGTGAGGATGAATGAACCCATCGCCTACGTCCACATCGTATTCGATCTCCCTGTTCGCCTCGTTGAGATTGGCGAACGTGCGACGGTTGGGAGGGAAAGATTGCAATTCGTAACTTTCGATTTGCTCCATTTTACATGTATGGTTATTTATTATACGTTGATCTCCACGATGGCCGTCGTAGTGGCACCTGCGAAATCCACCACGTCTCCTTTCTCGTTCGTCACCACCAACTCTATGTCGTCTATGCGGTTGCGACATACTGGAAAATAGATCGGCGAAGAGGGCGTGTAGATGATCGGTTCCATGAACTCGGAACTTGGTTTGAAAGTGGCTATGATTCCCGTCTGCTTGTGACTTCCTAACAATCCGTCCGAAGATTTCGTGATCATACCTTCTGCCACGTTGCAGTGTACGTTCAGAGTCTCTATGGCCAAAAATTTAGGAATGTTGGTTGCCACGTGCTTGATGCCAGCTTCGAGTTTGGTGTCGTTCTCGAAACCTAAAAGTTCTCCCATGGTGCCCAGGTCCACGGTCTCCGTCGCCGACAGGATTTCCACTCTGTGCGTGACCGAATTTTGAGAAAGGTACGTGCCTTTGGGTAACTGAGCTTGCAAAGTGGAAAGATTGTATTGGCCTGGCGTGACGACGATGTGTTCGCTTCCGACGCTAATTTTGTTGTTGTGCTGGGTGACGTTAGGTATGAGGTACATGCTGTAGAATGCACGCAGAGCTACGGATTTAGGATAGACGATGTCGTCGTGCAGCGTGAGTTTCAAGATTGAAGATTCGCTCGTGAGATGGAACACGCCCATCCTAGTGATGCTGTTTTAGGTTCCACAATGCTTTCTGGAAATCTTCGACCGTAGGGTTATTTATTTTAGAGAGAAACGCGAGCATGGAGAGGCAGAGATGACCGCAGTTCACGTCTCCGAAATCTTGAATGCGTTCGTCGTTGTAGTATATGGAGGTTTTGCTTGTTTTCAGATAATAAACTAAATTTGTAGGTGGAACACCTCCGAAAGAATCGAAAACGAATGCTTTATTATCGTTTTTGTGGTAACATATCCAATGCGTGCCTGGATTTTCTTGATCGTCCAAGTTGACTACTCCGCATTCTCTTTTTTTCACGCTTGAAGGTAACGAGTCGGACATAAAAACTCCTCTGAAGTGTTTGATTTGTAACGGTTCGATCAGAGATTCAATGTCTCGGTTGGTGAGTGCTTCTGCTTCTTTTTTTTATATTTCTTCAAAGCATCGAGGTTGCTTTTTTGTTTTTTGGTTATACCTTTCCCCTTCTTCTCCATGGCCAGGTTGTGACGTTTCTGTTCTTCCAATTCCGCCTTGTTCTTCTTCGAGTCGATGACGGTTTTCGCAATGGCGGCACTTCCGCCGGCCAAACTTCCAACGGCCCCCAATGCTGCCAGGATGGCCGGGATGCTGAATATGAAACCTCCGATCTTTTGCTGTTTCCGCGAACGCTGCAATCTTTTCAATTGAGGTGTGCTGAGCAGCAATTTCATTCCGTGTCCTTTGCTCAAGCAAGAACGTTTCTTCTCGCGTTGTTTCTTGGTGAGTAACCCATCGAGAGCACCTAGATTTTTTAGATTGGAGTATGGTATCTGGTACACGACACCCTTGGGCTTCATGTTGATGCTCTATGTGTTATTTTCACGGTATGTTATTTATATATATATTCTGAGATTTTTTTTTGTGTAGTTTTTACGGTATGTTATTTATATATTTTCAAAGCCTCGCAGTCGTTACACAAATTCTATAACGTGCTTCGTTTTCTTGCCAAGAAGTTCCTTTGTCCCCTTGTACACGATTCGAGTTTTGTTCTCGATTAAAATAGATAGCTTCTCGTCGCATAACATGTTAGCGTATCGATCTGGTAAAAATAGACTGTATTGTGCGTTGAGCAACAGGCGTACCTTGGGACCATACTGGGTAGAAACGATTGAACCGGAAGTTATCGTGTAAGGTTTGTCGACTTCCAATTCCTGAATTTTTACATACTCGACTGACAAATTTAGCATTTGTTTTAATGCTTGGAGATCACTTATTTTCTCGGTCGTCATATCAAAAAAATTTCAAAGTGTTAGAGAGAAATTTAATTGTTTTTCACGACGTGTGTTTTTTATATATACCGAAGATTATTTTTTTCACGATGTGTGTTATTTATATATCAAGTTTTTTTTTTCACGATTTGTATCGAAGATTTTTTTAACAGAGGAAGAAAGTTCGTGCTTCGGAAAACGCAAGGATCTGCGTAGTGATATCTTCCTTCTCCTGCATAGACTTGTACCAATCATCAGTATACCGTCTTCTTCCCTGCATCGCCTCGTACAGTTCGTCCGACCTATCGTCCAATTTTTCCCCTGCAGCCGAAAGCAGAATGTTGAGATCATCGCACCTCAGGCCGCTGATCTCCCGAAGAAGGTCCTTGAGAACCATTTCACAAGGGATGCGAAATTCCGGCATTGTTTTTGCCATGCTTACAAGTTTATTAACATCTCCGTTAACTACTTTCTTGAATATTTTAGATAGTAGCTCGGGTGGCAAATTAGTTATGTAATCCATGTTGTTTTTTTTACTGTATGTTATTTATATACCCCACCCCAATTTTTGTTTCGTGTTCATGGCGATGGTGGTACCTAGTGCGGCGACCCGTTCACCCAGCGATGCGTCTCTACTCACGAATCTTTCGAAAGCTGCGTGCTCTAACTTTCTGTCTGCTTCGTGACGTGCATCCAGATCCGTCTGCGTGGTGTTGTAGGCGATGTCGTGATCTTTGCATGCGGCGTCCAACGGATTCACACCCTTGTCTCCTCTCTCCAATCTTTTCTCGAGTTTGGTACCCGGTCCGCAGTACTGGTAGCCAGGTAGATGCATCTCGAAAGGTAACTTGTTGATGATGTCGTTCACGAGTCCTTTTCCTTCGGCCACGTTCCAGAATTTCGGAGGCAGCGTGTTGATGATTTTGATCAGGTAACCTATGCCCTTGTCGTCGTTCACGATGAAGTTGGAAAGTTTCGTGCTGATCATGTCCACGATGCCAACCTTCTCGTTGTAGAAATTACGGTTGCCTGCATTCTCTTCGCCGGCTATCACCAACAATCGGTCCACGAGTTTCCTAACGTCGTCCACCCAAACGAATTCTTTGGGTAACGTGTTGTAACGTTTGACGCCGCTGCCCGTTTTGACCTGGTTCCAAATCGGTTTGATGAGATTCCTGTACTTCTCGCCGCTGCTCGATTTCACCCTATTCTGCGAGGCGTCGTTGTTCTGGTACAAGGCATCCGTCATGATCAGAATTTCCTTGTAACTCTGGTAATCTTCGTCGGTGTAATCTTTCGGCTGCTTTTTGGCGACGAGTTCCCACAGTCCCACCGTACCCGGATACCTGTTCCAACTATCCTTGTCGCCTAAATTGACTTTAATGTCGTTGCCTTCGAAGGTCACCTTCGATTTCCCAATCTTCCACACCACACCGCCGCCTTCGCTGGTTTCCATGCTGGGGTACAATCCGAACACTTCATCCTTGTCGAACTTCCCCGTGCTCAGGTAGTCTCGTGCCAAAGGTCCCAACTCGATTTTATCCGAAGACGACGACGTGCTGCCTATGGCTCGACGTCGTGCCGGTGCATCCTTCAGTTCGAACGGTGTCGAAGGAATGCTCGAAATGGGTGTGGGTACGGCGTAACTTTTAGCTGCGAGCGGTACGAGTTCATTAATCAAATTTTTATTTTGTTCCGTGACACTTTTAATTTCTTTACCTAGACTGCTGATGGCATCGATCACGGGTTGATCCTGGCGTTTCTTCTCTTCGTAGAATCCGCGATTCTCGGATTTCCAACCTTTGAAGCGTTTCGCGAGGTAATCGCGAAGCTTGAGATTTTCGTCTTCGATTTTTCGTTTCGTCATGACGTTATTTATATACGTCGTTTCTCACAACGTTGCAACGTTTAGAAAGTCGTTGATTTTGTTTCTGTATTTTCCGTTGTTGGGTTTCCTCGTCATGTCGATCGTCGCGAATCCGAAATCGTCACCGTTCCAGCAAGTAGAGCAGCCTTCCGAAAATTGATTGTAGTTCATGTCTCCGCCTACGTAGTCATCGTACGCGTGCTTGAGGTTGGTGTGATCTTGACGAAACAAACATATGAAATTAGCGTTGTCGCGCACTAACTGTTTTGGAATTTTGGAAAACGTTTGAGCTAGGTAAAAACAATCCATTCCTTTGTGACGACCTTGCGTGAAAAAGTTGCGAATTTCATTTTGATTTTCCAGGATGGCGTCGTCGAACACAACGACTGAATTTTCACGACAATCGTCGAGCGGTTTTATTTCCGAGGCGAACGTTGCAATGTCAAGACCATCGTACAGTTTCATCAGTTGCTGGTATTTGGATTGCTCCAAACTTTTCGAGAACACGTACAGGTGCCTGTTCTTCCAATTTAACCAATTCGGTGCGAGGAGAAAATTGTCCACGAGCAGTGTCGTTTTCCCACACCCCGAAGGACCTACGATCAGACAGCGGATGCTGTCGGGAAGCAACTCGCCGTTCTTTTTCTTTGTTTGACTTTCCGGATCCGGTAAACGTTTCACAACATTCCACGTACTCACAAGATCACTTCGTTCGCGTCGATCCAACTTTTTTCCGGAAGTCCCAGCCATTTGACAAACAGTTTGTCACTTTTCCTACGCAATACTTTCTCGATGAGGTACGTGTCGGGGTGTTTCGTTTTAGAGAGTTCCTCTTCGTAAAATCTTCCTTTCAAAATCTCGCCGCTACTATCTTTTATTATATACGTGTGTCGGTTTCCGGGTAGAACTCGAACCACCGTAAAGAGTTCCGTGCTCCAATTTTTTGTGAATCCCTTCTCGAAGGTGCGTTTGAATTTGCTGATCCTCACCTGGTCTCCAATTTTGTATTTAGCTTTTTTTGTCGTGGGTGTGTACTTTGGACAGTAAACTGTAGAAATTAAACGCTGCTCGTCAGATTTCGTAACGTCGGCTGGCTTCATGCCTATCGTTCTGTGTACCGTATCATTATAGGTGTCGACGAGTTCCGGCAGGATGTCGACCCATTTGTAATTTCCCCGAAGCGTGAATCGTTTCCACATGTGTGTTTTCAAGGTTCGATTGAATCTTTCCACGATGCTGGCTTTGATGTGACTGAAGCTCGAATAATGTCGAATCTTGTGTTTTTGAATAAACTTTTGGAATACGGCGTTGTAAAATTCTTTACCGTTGTCCGTTTGCAGAAACCGTGGTCGTCTGCCACCACTTTCGCGAAAAATTAATTTGAATGCTTCCGTGACGCATGTTCCCGTTTTCGCCTTCAAAGGTAGGGCCCATGCGAATTTCGAAAACGTGTCTATGACGGTGAGGAGGTACTTGCTGCCCTTGTTCAATTTATGCACGTTTTTCAAATTGCCGCTACTCATTTCGACGAGGTCACTTTGCCAGAGGTCGTCGATGCCCTTGGTTACCACAGCCAAACGTTCGTAGTTGCGGCGTGCAGGTTTATGCAATTCTTCGACGATGGCTTGCCTAGACATTTTCTTAGAGATTACGTTTCAAGAGAAGCACAAGCGTGATGGGATTCAAAGAGGGTGGCACTTCGCTCGTGTTTTGAATGATCAGCTTATCGCCGGCACTCACGTCGAAAACGGTGAGATCTTCGTCTTCGTGTATTTCATATATGTTGCGCGTTTCGTTCCAACGTGCCAGAGGAATGTTTCCTGCTTTCTGGACACCACGATTCGATATCAAAGTCATGGTGGGAACGCTAGCTTTTCTACCGTGAGACCAGTACGAAAATTCGTTTATCTGAATCGTGCCATCGAGGAGAAACTTGTAGTACGGATGATAAGGATGCAGCATGTACAGTTTGTTACCTTCGACGAACGTGGAGATTCTCTGTTGATTGGGTATGCTGTTGATTTCGATGGCTTGCAGAGAATGCAGTTTAGCGAATTTAGTATCGACGCTAACGAGGTTGCTGTGAAGCTGACCCAGTGTGTTTTGTACGGGCACCAAATGTTCGACTATGGTATCCGTTACGGCAGAAAATGACGGTTTGATTTTCACTTCCACGTTCAACTGCTTGTAGCTTTCGTTGAGTTCTTGCAACTTGGCACCGAAAGAGGCCAGCGTCGATTCCTGCGTTGATTCCAGCACTCCAACTTGATCTCTGATGTTGACCACAATGTTCTGAAGGTTCTCGACTTGATTCAATTTCGAGCTCTTCTCGGTAAGATCGTTCACGATGTTTCGCATCTCTGTAAACTGCGTGTGAAGGTCGGCGACGCTCTGCGAAGTGGGTAGCGTCGACACCAGCGAAGCAAGTTCGTCTCGAATCTGTTCCACGTTCGCCGTTTCCGTTTCCAGTCGTTTCAGCATACGTGATATGTTTCTTTTCAAAGCGTGCAATTCTTTGGAGGTGGGGAGATTGGCCACTTTACTCTCGAGATCGCTCAATGAACTTTTGATGTCGTTCGAATCGGATAGTGCCGTCACCGCCGTTTTCAATTTTTCCAAATCTTCGCTCGAAGGCACGCTCGTCCGTAACGATTCCAAGTCACCCTGTATGTTGTCGAGTACGTGATGAAAATGAGCGAGATTCGTTTCGACGTTCAAATTTTCTAAATATTCGATTTTATGCTGAACCGTGCTCAACGTGTCTTGAATGCTCGTCAACGCTCTCGCTTCGGCGTGAATATTTTTAATTTCTTCGTTGATCAACTCCAGAGACGCCTGAAGCGTGGCGATGGTGGTTTGAATGTGTTCGAAATCTTGATAGGCCTCCAATTGAATTTTTATGTTCGCGACGCTTTTACCGATGACCTGCAGTTCGTCCGACGATGGTAGGTTCGTCATTGTATCTTCCAAAGTCTGCAACTTGGATTTAATTTCTTCCAACGTGCTGGTGAATTCTTCTTGTAATTTGGAAACGACGACGTGCAAGCGTTCTGCGTCTATATCGTTCACCACGGTTTGAAGTTCAGAGAAATTCTTTTCTATTGCGGAAGTTCGTTCTTCGATTTCGAGTTTCAATTTTTCCAAATCTTCATTTTTCGATTGAAATTGCTGTAATTTGGCCAAATCATTTTGAAGCGAATCCACGCTCAACTGTATATTTTGAACGTTGTCGTAAGAAGGTACGTCGACATAATTTTTTATCAGCGTCTTCAGTTCGGAATCGATTTTCAGAATGGGGTCGAGACATTGCGTTTGGAGCATAGCGATTTCCGACTCTAAACTTTTGTTTAAGGTTTCCTGCAAAGCGATCAAATCGCTCCTCAACTTCTTAACTCGAATGTCCAACATGAGAATCTCTTCTGCGTGGTCCACACGCTTGGTGTTGCCGAAAATGTCGTTAGGCATTTTGTTAACGGTTATTTATAATAGGATAGACGATTCGTAATTCTATGAAGAGAGGAATAAGTTTGTCGTAATCTCCGAGGAGTTCCATGTAAAAATAATCTCCTGCGGACACATCGTACGTAATGTTAGAAAGCATCTTGTCGTGCTTGATTCGAAAAATGTTCTTGCCGGTAGAAATTTTGATTTCGCCTGCGTTTTCCGGATTCACGGTGATTTGAAGTTTCCCGTCGATCGGAATTTCGTAGAAATGTAAATTGTTATTAAAAACATAAAACATCTTGCCCACATCGTCATTCAGTTTCGTCCAAATGCTGTTGAGATGAATGATCAACAGACCGTTGAGTTTAGGTAACACGGAAGGTAAGACTTCATGATCTGGTATGGTTTCCATGATGATCTGTTTTTTGAAACCGAACACGTTCATAGGCATGCTGGTTATTTAAGAATACGGTCATAGTTTTTTGTAATGACAGTCAAAGTGTTTTTTTTTTTGTTTTGTTTTGTTTTTATGAATCTTCTGTTGAAGATGGACATATGTTGCAGGTTTTGCTTTCTGCTAAGCGATAGTGCCCCCACGGCAATGTGTGAATACCACACTCGAGAACGCACCTCTTGTCGTCGTTGGGATCCAGGGCAATTTTTCTAACTTTGTTTGTGGTGATGATATGGTCGACGCTCTGGATGCGCTGTTCTTCTCTTAGAACCGACGACCTGGTCTTGAGGCAATCGACAAAGTCCTCGAATGCAAGATGCTCCCGAACCACCTGTCTGCCGACACCCTTGGCCTTCTTGGTAACGCTGCCCTCGGCTTTGATGGCATAGGCCTTGGCGCGAAGACCTGCAAACTCGAGAATTACATCACCGTCCTTCTCGTCTTTGAGTTTGCCAGGCACTTTTTTGTTTCGGGGCAGGATGCCGTACTGGTTCGGCTGGGGATAGCCCGAGGTGTCGAAGAGGTTAAGCAAAGCTGGTACCGTGACTATATCCCCGTATGCATCGGCTGAGTGGACGTGGTACACCAAGCTGTCCGTGTCCGTGTAGAGAAGCGAGATGTTGTGGCTATAATGTGGACGTAATATGTCGTAGTACGTCTCGAACATGTGCAGCTTGCTCAGGTCTAATACTGAGGCACCAACATAAATTGGCTTGTCGAGTTTTACCTCACCCTTCCTCATATGCACCAGAGCAAGCTGCTCGTTATAAATGGTTCTCGATTTGAATAACGGGTTCGCTACGAGCCTGCGACATTGTGCTTTCCTCGTTACCAATTTTATGTCCATGCGATTCCGTACATTCTCCATAGTTTTGCCAAACACCGCATTGTTCATAAGCTTGAAGAAATCCTTATCAAGCTCGGACGTGGCTGCGGTGCGGTGTTTGGTGTTGACTTCAATATATGGCTTCAACCATGGAGAATGCTCGAACTTGAGGATGCGGTGAACTGCATGGACCGTGACCCCTCGCTGCATCAACCACCGGAGATTCTGGTAGTGTAGGACGTAACGCTCTTTGGGCTCGAAATCCATGACGAGCTTCTTCTGGTTGGAATCGGGTGGACACTTGAACTCGGGTGCAGGGGGGAGATCACAGAACAAATCCTGCAGCTTCTCGGAGAACTCAAGATCCACCTCGGCGAAGAACCCATGTTCCGAATCGTCGAAGTTTTCGACGTCGAAGTTGGAAGGGTCAGCCCACTCGAAGTTTTTAAAGGGGAGTGACTGCATCATGGAGTGTCCGTAGAGGTTATTGACGTCCGTGTACATAATATAGCTGGACGGTTGTGAGGGGTCGTAGCCGGTGGCCATGTGGTGATTGTTGGCGCGCGAGTGTCGCTGCGACACCTGGACCATTCCACCCCGCACGGCACGTTCCACAAACAGCATCATGTCCACGTTCGAAAGAAGCTCCAGCTCGATCTTCGTCACCAGAAACATGGCTGACCACGCCAGTCCGGGGAGACTGTAGAAGTAGGCGGGGTCCAGCTTGTAGATCTTCATTGCGGTCGCACGGAACGTCTGGAACACGTCGGCGAGGAGCGTCACATCAAGTCTGAGGTAGGCGTCGTGGTAGTCCCCGAGAGTTCGACAGCCCAGCTCGCGCCACATGGACTGGGCGTGGTGATAGTCATCCTCGGAGATGTTCGAGCCTCGCAGCTTGCTGTAGAACTTCGCCTGGGGAGGTAGCGTCGTCTCCGCGAACTTGGAAGGATCTGTGACGTATTCGTAGGGATAGACCCCCTTACGCTTGAAGAGACCTGCGTCCAAGTTCGGAAAGTTTCCGGAGGTAATAAGCATTTGCTCGTCGCTAAGCTTCCCTGCGAGAGCATCGAGGCTGGCCGGGAGGAACCTCAGGGAGTCGAGGAAGCGAAGCTCGACGGTAGAGTGTGATCCTGGGATTCGCACCCACTTACTCAAGCTAATGTAACGCTCCTCGTTCTGCGCCAGGACGTTGATTCGCATGTCGTCGTACCCAAGATGCTTGACGAGGTGGTGGAAGTCGTATCCCGAGCCATTGTGAAAAAACACAGGGATAAATCGCGGGTCCCGAGCCATGAGGTTGCATTTGTTGCACCAAGGACCAACATACCTACCGTTAAAGTGATCATGGTGTTGGACTTTACGGTTGTTGGCGGTGTACTCCTTGACGCAGACAGGGCAAGCGATGGCCTCGTCGTGTCTACGTTGATCGTCGGGAGACAGTGGGAGCATAGACTTGGGGGCCAACAGTACCTTCCCTATCTCGTTGGCCTCGACAACGATCCTCTCGAGGAAGTGTTTGGCTGCGTCGGGACCACGGTACACGTAGGGCTCGGGGGCGATGTGCTGGTCTCGTCGCACCACAACGTAGGCATAACTCGATGCCTCGTGGAGTTGGTAAGGGGTGGTGGAGGAAACTTCGGGATCGGGATCGCAAGTGGACAGGGGTTTGAGGAAGGCTTCGAAATCCGCGATGATGATAGCGGGGTGCTCCACCATAGCACCGTGCATGTGGAAACGCTCCACAGTGCCAGGTTTGGGCAAGACTGCCACACCAGGCTCGTTGTTACTACAGTAGATCTTGTGGCTGGCAAGCTTCTCTGCAGCGATGTTGGGACCTCTGATGTGCTGATAATCCTGCTGTTCTCGATTATCAAAAGTTGACAAGCACCTGCGACAAACTTCTATGCTACCATGATGCTTGCTTGTTTGGCTCGACACCAACCGGGAGAGGGAACGGATAAGGGTGTAGTGGTGATTGGTCTCGTCCTTGATAAGTAGGAGATGGATTTCTCGAGCATCATTGTTGTTTACGTCACTCACCCGGATGGGGTACACCGCATTTTCGTCAGTGAGACCGTAAACGTTGATGGCCAACCGAGGGTTGTGTGTACGAGCCTCGAACTTTCGAATGTCCGGGACCTCTACCGGGTAGTCGATCCCAGCCATGGCAACTTCCAGCTCTGCCTCGTAGGGTAGGTAGTGGTTAACTCGGTGTGGATGGTTTTTCCAGTCGACGGGGTGCAACGCTGCTAGCACCGACCAGACGAAGCACTTGTTATCCCTGTTCTGAATATTCAGAACAGCCTTCTTTGCTGCAACATCTGGTGGTAGAGGGACGTAACTAGACCCGGACATTGGTGCAAACTGACTAAAAGTAACACACAATTTATGGGGTTCTCCACACAGCGAACCGCCCGAGCCTGTGGCCTCGTGCTCCTCCTGTTTAACAAGCAGCTCTTCGGTAAACTTGTCGTAAATTTCCCCAATGCTGTCACCATCCGCCAGATGCAGCGTTTTTGCTTTCGTTGCATGAAAGAAAGTGTATCTTTCATCGGTCGGCTTCTTGTATGTGCAACATAGCGTACCGTAGAATTTAGTGGAGGAGTGCGTAGCCAGTGCATTACTAAGAATAGAAACTATCTCTGCTCGCTTCTCCTCTAAAAAGCTACGAACATCGCAAGAGCCGTCCGACAATCGGACATAATCTTCTAATATTCCTCCAAAAGCAGACCCGTCTGCTTTCGTCGCAGGCTTGACGCGTTTGGCGGATGGTGGCGAGTCGGCTTCCGCTTTCCTCTTGGTCGAGCTGGTCGACGGTTGTGGAACAGGTGCTTCGACGACAATTTTGCATGATGTTATATGCCTCTTCAAATTATCAATAGTAATATGTATACCGCACCTGGGACATGGTTCGGTGGCAGCCAAATGCTTGCCTGGCACGCAGGTGCGACAATGTCTTGCAAAATTTCTGCTTGATATGCTTATTTTGCACACGGGGCAACTTTTCATGGAGCGCATTTTGTTGAAAATATTTGTGGGTATGTTATTATATATATATAGTGGAGTGCCACAAAATAAATACTGTGCAATAATTCACAATAGTGTTGGGTTTGGTGGGAGTGTGCTATTTATGCTACTTCTTGCTTCTTAATAAATCCTGTAAATAATTGAAAAAAAATAATTAAGCTTGTGTATAGAAAACACAAAAATATTATGTGTGCATAATTCTACCAAACAATTTTTTTTTTTTTTCTAACCCTCAGCCCTTTTGGCGTATGAAGTATAAATCATAATTTCAGAAAACATGGTTATTTTCCGCTCGCCATTTTAAAAATCAAACCATAAGCATTATTTATGTTTATAGTATTCGTCGAGCGATAGCAGATAGAGCAAGAATCGTTTTCCTACAACCCATAGTTGATGAATTACAAAACATCTTAGAAATTACATCTTGAAATTTTAATCCAAAATAACTCGAAAACAGCAGGTAGTAGTTATCATCCCTCCAATAAGTTGTAGAGTACTTCTAATTTTGTATCGAATGCTATTAAAATTTTCGAATTAGGGCAAAAACTAAGCCGGCAAATCAAGTTTCTCAAAAAAATAAAAAATTGTCTGTATTTCCGAAACTTGAGGGGGTAGAAACGATTTTATTTGCTAGTCGAATAGTTCTCGTCGAATCCTATCCAACAAACCTAAAATCATCATCCTAGCTCAATTAGGAGCCGAGAAAATCAATGTCTTGGAAAACGTCTTAAGATAATTGTCTTAAGAAAATTTTCTTGACAGACCGGAAGTAACATCTTGACAGACCGGAAGTCGACTTTCTTAAAGATTAAGATATTTGTCTTAAGACGTTTTCCAAGACATTGATTTTCTCGACTCCTATGGGGTCTAGAACCATGTAACTTTGGTCTATGCATATACCAACACTTGCCCGACCCTGTGACCGAGTGGTTAGCACATCGCGCTGCGACGCCAAGGGTCCCAGGTTCGAATCCTGGTCGGGCTTGGTTGTTTGTGAATGTCTATTTCATCACTCACCCCCAATCTTCGCAAATTAGCCAAGAGGTACAAAACGTAAAATAAAATAAACTAAATCAATCATTAAGTTCGTGTTGTAATCATGAAATTAAATTTTAATTAATTTCTTCCTATCCATCTCTCAAATCTATATAGCCTGTTCATATTTGGCATGTCGACCATTTTGTTTACGTAGCAAAAAAAATCTCAATGCTCGTTGTAGCCATAAGTATAATTGGATATAATTGCCGGATTTTATTTAATTTTACGTTTAAAATCAATAAGCGTGCATAAAAAAAAAACTAAATATTTTAAATAAATAAGATTCGAATAACTATGTACTTCCACTAGCCTTTGCGATGGCGCAGCGGTAGGCTTGTATTCAAGGGTTCGATACCCGTACAAGTGGTTCTTGAAACTGTAGGTCCACGTCCGATTAGTTTTACTGTGCATAAAGTAGACTTAAAATATCAAATCAATCAGTACTTCCACTAACCTCTGCGATAACGTAGCGATAACGTCGTTGTCTTGTAATCAAGGGTTCGATACCCGTACAAGTGGTTCTTGAAACTGTGGTTTTAGTCCCGATTAGTTTTACTGTGCATAAAATAGACTTAAAACATCAAATCAATCAGTACTTCCACTAACCTTTGCGATAACGTAGCGGTAGGCTTGTAATCAAGGGTTCGATACCCGTACAAGTGGTTCTTAAAACTGTAGGTTCAGTCCCGATTAGTTTTACTGTACATAAAATAGACTTAAAACATCAAATCCAACCCGGTGTACACGCGTCAATACTATCCACTATAAGTAAACTAACATGATCATAACTAACAGTTATGTTATTCGTAATGAAGAATAGTTTTTTTAAGCACATGTTATATATGCTCATATTTTTTGTTTAGTATAATTTCGTTGTTTAATGAAGACAACACTTTCTGTTCACTGACACCACTTGCAATTATTATTAACACACACACATGTAAAAAATAATAAGAAAAAAACAAAACTTACCTACAAAAAGCTGCTAGCAATTTAACACACACGAAACAATAGTATAATTGCGTAAATTTTAGTTTTATAGCTGGTCAAGCTACTTGTGTGTATATAACTTATGCTGATATGGTACACACCTGACAGACCAAACTAATTCGGTTTCTATTACACTTAATATTCCACTTGATATAGCAAACACTTTTATACGACTATCTAGTAGCAATACTCGACTGCAACTGATGTGCGCGAGGTTTCTAATAGAAACTTATACCTGCCGGCAGCTAAACTTTCAAGGTTGGTTCAGGCTATGCGTGAACGCCCTTTCCTAGAAAAAATATCGTTGACGCCCAGCTGTATTCTACCGGAAACAAGTAGAACTTGTTTCGTGCACAATTTATGACAGCTGTGTGAGTGATTGCTTCCTGTAGTCACCCAGTAGATTTGAATCTTGTGTGCCCTTTAGTGCAATCCAGGAAAAAAATATCGTTGAGTTTATCGCACAGTCTGGGTGCGACTGCAGGAAGCTGTCAATCACATAGCCGTCACAAAAGCTGAGAGTTTGCACAGTTTCCGGCAGTAACAAATAATCTTGATTTTTGTCGAGTAATGATACCATCAACTCGATGGACAGCTTCCTGCAGTCACACCCCAGGCGATTGACAGCTTCCTGTTGTGTCATTGATGGTTTCCGGCAGTAACAAATAATCTTGATTTTTATCGAGTAATGATACCATCAACTCGATGGACAGCTTCCTGCAGTCACACCCCAGGCGATTGACAGCTTCCTGTTGCGTGATTGATGGTTTCCTGTAGTTACCCGCCCAAGTTTCCGCACAACACAGTTGAGTTGACCACAGATTTTCAGCTTATCCTGTCAGTCACCCCCAACAGTCGATGAAAATTGTAGATAGGCTGTGATTGATGGCTTCCCGCAGTCACCCACCCAAAGTTTTTACATGGTTGAGTTGACTACAGATTTTCAGCTTGCCCCTTCAGTCACTTCCGTAGATGAAAATACAGAAATAAAAAAAAGTACGTACGTGTGTGTGTGGCACATCGTTGCCGCAAGAGAGGTTTGCAAAAAATCATGATATACATTGGCACTCGGGACTTGGAAATAATACGTATTCGCTCACCACTGTTGCCAGCTTAGTCTCTCTTTTTATCTTACAGCAACGTTGGCATCTCTATTTTTTTAGTTATAAGCAAGTTGCCAACATACTCTAGTTAATAATGCTACATATTATACACACACACACGCACACACATACTGCACTACCATCCATCCATCCATCTCTCTCTTTTACGGCAGTGCCCGCTTTCCTTGTTTAGTATATGTAGTTTGGCAACATTGCTTTATGCACTGTAAGGCAAGCCTCAAGCAAAGTTGCCAACTCCTTGCTTTGGGTTAGGTTAGACCAAGAAAAGCTGTAGGTAGGCCGTCGGTTGTTTAACTCTTCCCTCCCTCTCTTCTCTCTCTCTTTTTTTTTGTAAAAAACTATGGTAAAAATACCAGTAGGTTACCAAAAATTGCTTTATGCACTGTAACGCAAGCCTCAAGCAAGATTGCCAGCTCCTTGCTTTAGGCTAGGTTAGACCAAGACAAAAACCTTGGTGATTTTTTTTCGAGTAGGTGTTGGCAACACTGCGAGCCCCATTTTCGGTTGCAGAACTCTCAAGCAAGATTGCCAGCTCCTTGCTTTAGGTTAGGTTAGACCAAAAAAAAACCTTGGTGATTTTTTCGAGTAAGAAGTTGGCAACACTGCGAGCCTCACCGAGCCCCACTTCCGGTTTGTGAACTCTCAAGCAAAATTGCCAGCTCCTTGCTGTTTTAGGTTAGGTTAGACCAAAAACCTTGGTGATTTTTTCGAATAAGCGGTTGCCAACACGGCGAGCCTCACCGAGCCTCAAAAGAAGGCGTTGAATTCCCCAAACTGGACTACTAATAAACAGTGAACGATACAGTGATATGCTTTCGAACAAGTTGAAGCCTGCAATTCGAAGCAAATGACGAGGTCGATTGTCGAAAGGCATTCTTTTGTTGCAAGACAACTTACATCCCCTAACCGCCGCCAACACCACTCAAACTCTTCAGAATCTGGGCTTTGAGGTGTTAGAGCATACGGCATACAGTCCCGATCTCACCCCATTGGATTACCATCAGTTCGGTCCACTTAAAGATGCTTTAAGAGGCCGTCGATTCGACACAGACCAACAGGTGAAGGAAGCGGCGCATACGTAGCTTGCTGCTCAACCGAAAACCTTTCTTTCTCAGGGTATCGGAAAGCTTGTGGAACGTTGGACCATGTGTATTGAAGTAAAGAGGGGACTTTGTTGGAAAATGATATCATTGTAAGTTTTCTATTGATGTAAAAAAAAAATGATTGCATTTACTTCTTGACTGACCTAATAGTATTAATATTATCCAGTTTCTCCTTAAGTACTTGACACAGTGCCACAAGGGTAAGATGCTTTTGAGTCATTGTACTTCGTAAATAGTTCTTGAGCAAATGCAATGAACAAACTAAACAAGAAAAATATAGCATAAAAGCAAGCACACTAGTCTTTCTGCTTTTTACTTCACGCGCGGTTCGGGTTAAAAAGAAACTCCAAATGCATGGAAGTAATATTTCTGGGAACCTTTGAGTGGTTATAAAAAATAATTTCAATATTCTCTCCACAACTTTGTCGCTGGAAGTTTTTACTTGGAATTACAGAACAAAAAATGGCCAGCGACGACATTTTCTACTGCACGAATATAAAAAATCTCCACATACTTTATTTGAATATTTTTTAATGCAAATATGCTTTAAAGTACTGATAAATTCTGAGTACCACCATCATCTATGACAATTAAAAAACAGTGTCATTTTTTTTAATAATGAATGCTTCAATTTTACGGCATGTTTCAACGTTAGGAATGAAAACAATGTAAAAATTGTGTTTTCACAGAAAATTTGCATTTTTAATTTATCTAAAATTATGTAAGCAAGTTACCAGTTTTTTGTGTTCACCATTGTATCCTCTACAAAATTTCATGCAAAACTGCAGGTACCGATTTTACTTAAGCTAAATTTGTAAATCCAGAAATTTCACAACATCGCGCTCGTATTTCCCATAAGAAAAGCATTGCCCATAAGAGCCCATTGTGTCTTCTGAATGTGAAAAGTGACGTGCACTGAGGAGCTAGCAGAGTTAGATCAATCAATTTCACAACTCTAATTATTATCAATTCACAATATTTATTCTCTTGTTGAAGCCCCAGTCCATATGCAACACTGCTTTTCACGTGCTTCTCGCGATCTGCAGACAAGGCTGCCCTAGCTGACTGTTCCTCCGCCTCACCAGTTCCAGGTAGAAAAAGCCGATGGAAGGGAAAGTGAACATTCCTGCCTCTATCTCCCTTGCCCCCCGCTGCAATGGCTTAAAGGTCGTGGTTTCAAGTACTCCAGTATATCTCCTATAGGAACAGTTAGGGGATTGGTTTCCCCTTGATTTCATTGTAAATCCTGTAAATAACTCGGGAAAAAAATTTCTGCAGTACTTATGTTCTCTGTAACCACAACTTTTAAACATTGTACAATGTGTATGTATAATATGGAATGTAGTTTTATTATTTATGAAATGGGAACATATTATGTGCAGACAAAAATGTTGTGCTTTCTTTAATTTTTTTTTCAAATATGGAATATATAATAGTTAAATAACAAATATTTGCTCACTCTCTTTTTAGTAGGGTTTTACTTAAATGTACTACTCTCTTGGCCTCCAATTAAAACAATTGGGTAAGCTAAACAGTCAATAAATAAATGTTCTTATTGTTGTTGTAGGTTTGGTTTACTTTACTTCGCTTCTCTGACACATTTGGTTATTGCAAAAATGAGGATGAGTGATATATGATGGAATTGATTTAGGGACCTCACAAAGAACAATCTAGGCCAGGAACCCGTGACGAGCGCGCATTATTGTTCATGTGTGTTGTACTCTGCAGTGAATAATAAAATAATGTGGAATGAAAAATTTATTCCAGAACACAAAAAGCCAAATGAATATTATTGAAGAAACTACGAAAAGATGTTTATCCCCTTTTATATATTGACTTTTTGCCACCTCGCATTACTTCTTGTAACTGTAGATTTAATCGCAATAAGTAGCTAATGTACTTATGGAAGTCATGAGGGCAATCATAAACAGAGATCTCTCGATTCCTGATTTCACAGTGCCCTGCAGATGCACTGGGAGGAAATTCTTTTTTAGTTTATTTTTAGCATTGCTCTTCCATCACTTTACCTAACTTCTGCCATGACGATGAACGTTGATTAAATTAAACAGGTGAAGAGTTGTTACAAGAAACACTCAAGTACAGGCCAGGGCTTGAACCTGGATCCTTCAGTAACGAGATCGTGAGATGGAGAAATTAGGGAAATCAAGCAATGCAATATTTACGTATTTGAATTGTTAGTGCTTTCCTCTCATCTTTGTTGTAGGCCAACCTACGTGCTGGGAGGGGGGGGAGTGGTCCTGGGTTAGCAACCAGTGGAGGCACATAGTGGTTTGGGTTTCACTTTAAACTGTAGGTCCAGTCCCGATTAGTCTTTATGTGCATAATGTGGACTTAAAAGACCAAATCAACCAACCATGGCAGAGTGGTTATCACAGTGTGCACAGTGTGCTACGACACCAGGAGTCCCGGGGTCGCACCCCGACCTGGGCGTTCTTTGTCTTTGTCCCTTCACTAATTTTATTGTATCATCTTCACGATTAACCAAATGTGACCAAAAATCTATGTTCAGTAACAAAAATGAAATCATTCATTGATTGTTTGATTTGGTTCATTTTACTTCACTTTCCTGCCACTTTTGGCTAATCGCGAAGATAGTAAGATAAAATTGGTGAAGGGACATACACGAAGAACACCCATGGCCAAGCTGGGATCTCTGGCTTACTAGTCAAATCAAATCGTTTTTGATTCTCGAAAGGAGGTGGGAGTTACGTGTACTGTTTTAGTAGTCATTGCTCTTTTTATGTTTTCGACGTGTTCCTTTAAGGAATACTGACCGATAAAGGGGGGGGGGCTGACCCACACCAACCTGCCCTTGGGCAACTCACTGATTGCTACCCCAAGTATCAACGTCACCGCACGTCACTGGCTATAGCCTAAGGGTTGCTAGTCCAGGAAGAGACCACACAAAAATGAGACGCTGAAGAGGCAGAAGTGACAAAGATGATTGATTATTGAAATTCATTACATTTGTAATAATTGCAAAGTAAATCAACATGTGAAGTCCTTTTACTTGCTTTTCCATGAAAAAAAGGTAGAGGGAAGGATTTCTAGCATTTAAATAACTTCTTTTTACAGTACTGCATTTTAACTCATTTTTCTTCTCAGATGTGTGTATATTTTAAAGTTTAGAAGTGTTTTTAATACAGAGCATGCAATTAATGGAAGTAATGATGATGATAATGTCGGCAGGACCCAAAACAAAGAATAGCCTAGGGGCCTAAATTATATAAATACCCTCCTGAATAGTTGCCCTAACTGTGCATCATGGGTACTGATCGGAACACGGAATATCTATAGCATGTCATTTACAGACGTTTTCAGAACTAAATGAGGATAATATCATAATAAATTAAAAACATATATATATATATATATATATCATATATTCATTTTACCCTCCTAGTTTGATAATTGTTCAATTTGGATAATTAATATTCCACCAAATTGTTGTCATACTGGTATTTCCACAAAATACTTTATTTCTCTGAGATAGAGACAAGAATAGGCCTCTTCAATGCCGTTTGCAGGTGTAAAACCATTAGTTATATATCACCATCATAGGCACATACTGTATAGAAAACTATATTTCAGGATGGATCTGAGCCAAGTGTTTTACATGTGATAATAATAAAGTTTATAATTAACATGGTTGATGAGATCTAATAAGCGAATTAAGTTTTATATAAGAGTTTGCAAACAAAGTTACTACTCACATTTTTGGATTTCTTCTTGAAATAGTTAAAAAGTGTTCCAGTTTTTTATTTTTCCATTCTCCTCTCAACTCGTAGCTCAACAACATCCAACCACCACAATTCACTGCTATGTACTGAATGAAGATGATCAATTTGTTTTCTCATTCCTTTCATTTGTCTCTTTCGAATGCAAACAATCGAAACCAAAACCTTCCAAATTTTGGCACCTCAGAAGTTCATAAGGTGAGGTAAACGATGCATCAACAGATGCCGACAATGAAAGTTAAAAGTAGCTTACATCCATGTGCAAAACCTACCTATTTTTCGATGGACTGACTCACTCAAGAACACGAGGACTACAGTATTCCCATGCTTCTTTCTCTATTCTTGTACATAATCATAATATACAATGCGTATTCCTTAATTAACTGTGTATTTGGAAATAGAAATACTGAGAGTAAAACACCACATTCAGAACAGAATTCTGCATAATTTCAAACAGAGTTCTCAAACAATTTATGAAATTTCAATCACATAAATAATATTTCGTTACAAAATGAAATTGGGACATGCCTATGATAAAAGTTGCCTGTGCATATTGCACTGTGCCATTAAGCCACATTTAGGGGATATGGGAGGGTAGGGCACCAGACATTCTCGATCTTTGACACTTTAGACATGATGTGATCAGCAACCATTCTCCAGCCACCTTTACTCCCAGGACCTATTTATTTGAGGCTGGGTGAATCCCAGAGGTGCTTTGTACATGGACAAGACCAGAAAATTTCTTACCTCAGATACCCAACCTAGGAATCAAACCTGGATCTCCCTTGTGGCAGTCAGATATCCTATCTACTAGACTACGACAGCACCAAACATGCACTATGGTTTCTACAAAAATATGGATGGGCAGAGACGTGAATAGACAGACAGAATACTTGAAATAATACAGAAGACAGTCAGCATGTTCCAATGGAGCAATCTAATATAACAGTGGTTAATAATTTTTTCGTTCATTCAAGTCAGAAAATGCAAAACAGTAATTGCCCTTACAGTGCAACTTATAATAAAAATTCCTCAGGGTGCAGTAGATAAAGAGCTTACAATGTTGGGGGAAAAAATAAGATTGAGGAACTTAAAAATGGGGTTCCACTGTGTGTTATCTGATTTTGTTGTGTAAAATATACAAATTAGTTATGGAAGATCTACTGGGACTGGTTATTAAAATATGAAATGCTGTGTTTTGAGTTTTTAAACGAAGGTTTCCATCAGGAATGTTGTAGAAAAAACTACATTTGTCCTACAAATTAGCCTTTCAATAAGCGAACTCATTATGAATGTGCAACTTACTCACAATAGCAATATAACACGTATTTTTAAAATATTTGAAAAATATTCAAAAAACACCAAAAAATGGTACTTACGTTTTGTGAGTATGTTATTTACACAACATTTCGACAATCTACTGTTCTCTACTTCAGGTCCAAAACTTCGACTACGAAAAACTTTCCATAGCCACGTCGATATTTTAAAAACCAGGAATAAGGATGTGGGTTTGATATGGGTTAGGCAGGATTTTAAAATCTATGCCTAGAACTGATGTTGCCTTCATATTCTGTTACAAATTAACAGTCCCTGAAGTTAAAAGACCCTTTCCTTCTAAAACACTTATTTCAACATTGAACAATTTAAAATATCTTGACTTGGCTATGGGAAGTTTTTTGTAGTCAAAGTTTTGGACCTGAAGAAGAGAACAGTAGATTCTCGAAATGTTGTTGTGTAAATAACATACTCACAAAACCATTTTTTTGTGTTTTTTTTAATATTTTTTAAATATTTTAAAAATACGTGTTATATTAGCCTTTCAACCTCCTCATTATACAAGTGGTTCGGATTCCACTTTAAACTGTAGGTCCAGTCCCGATTAGCCTTACTGTGCATAAAGTGGACTTAAAACACCAAATTAATCAATCAATCCTCATTGTACAAAGTTTCTGATGAACGCTCACGTTAGAAAACTGAAAAGTTGAATGTGGTGTTTTTATTACCTGCTTTAGGTGTGGCCTTAATTATCATCTTTTTATAATGACAAGTGCATTAACACAGACATTTATCAACAATGCAGGATAAAATATAATGAATTAAATTTTTTTTAAGCATGGCAATATCTTGTTCTAGTTACATATATTCCATTCCTCATGTATTTTGAAAGAGTTTTACAATGAAGTCCACGCCACACACACAAATGAAAATACAACAGAATAGAGAAGAATGAAATACAATTTTATTCACAAGAACCCTGATCCTTACATATTCCTTTCACAGTGGTTCTTCAAGAAGTATACATGATTTCATTATTAGTAACATCAGGTGCAAAAATAATACATTCTATACCTTAGAAATACATCTATTACCACACCAAGAGCAAATAAGATTCGACGGTAAGGATGTCGAATCGACCCTTCTGAATAGAAATATGTATCATACATCGTTGGAGAGGGTAGGATTCAAGGATTCCAGAAATGTATGACTTAAGGTGAGGAAAGAATTGGAACTGTAAAATTTTCATAAAAATTGCCCCCCTTCCCGATTCCGGGCTCCGTCACTGGGGTAATTGATATCCTTTAAAGACATGTTAGAACCTGTGCAACAAAAAAAAAACAAATACGAATGAAAACATGATTTTAAAAAAGTTCAATCCTAGCGAAAATTCGTATACATATCCACGTCGAAAACCAAAGTTCGACCTGGCAATACTGTGTATTTAAAACTAACATGGATTAGGTTAAAGGAAACAATCTATGGTGAGTAATGTAGTAGTAAATTTTTATTATTTCATAGAAGTGTAACTTCAAATTGAGAAATGAACAGTGGCAAATCGAAGTGTGAAATACGTATTATTAGCGAACATCTCTTTCTTTTACTTTCAAATGGTAAAACACAAGGGTTGATTGTGCAGTCTAGCTGATTTGACTATTTGTTAGTATTACAACATATTCAAGTAAGAAAATTAAACTTTACCTCAAAGCCCGTCTCCCCTCTCTGCTTCTCTTCTGCAGATGACGGGTATTCATTGAGAAGGTTTTCTGATTCAGAAGACATGTTATGGAAGTCCTCCAAGATTCTCTGGCTTATCTATGCACGGATAGCACATGAACTTTGGCAAACTGTCATCCTCTGAAACCTAGAATGAAGAAAACTGAAGTCATAAGTAGAGTAGGGTAGGGTTGGGACATGGGTATTTAGACACTGGGTAGCTAAATAAAATTTGGGTAAATACTGGGTATTTATTAAAACTTTAGTCATCTACCAAGAGCCACCCCACCATAGCTCAGTTCGTAGAGCATCTGGCTATCACTCGGAAGACCTAGGCTCATTTCACGGCAGATCTGCACAAGGAAATTTTCCAGTCAATTCCCTGTTTCTGCATCGCTCCGAGGATCATCCAGCCTCATATCAATGGGTACCTGGGGGCAATGCTAAAGGGAAACTGATCGCCATCACAACTTTCGCAACAACACATCGCCACAATCAAGAATACGTGGAGCTATATACCTTAACATCACCCCATGTGCCTTTCTGTTTATTTTAGTTATGTACCTCAAAGGTAGATATTTATTACAAATGAAATGTTCCCATTTATATTTTGTATTGAGACAAAAATATAAACATTCCTCTTAGCAATTGTTACAGTTGAACATCTTGATTCCCTACCAAACTTGCAAAAATTTGTTGTAAACTGAATCTTTAAATTATACAAAGCTATGTATATTTCTATTCCTATTATATTTTCGTCATTCCCGTATTATATATTGCATGTCGTCACTTTCTCAGATACATTCACATCTCTTACTCAGTATGGCCACTACAGGACCATGATAAAATTCAAGTATAATTCCTGGTAAAGTAAATTCAAGGGTATAAGCAGATGTTTTCTCTATTTCAACCTTACATATTACCACCTCTCAATTCCCCAAACAAATATATTAACATTATAAAGGGTCTGTGATTACAATGTATCCACAAAATACTAATTCAATTAAATGGCATAAGTACACACACACACCTATCTCTACATAATTTATTTAATTTCAGGTGTGGAGTGGTTTACATTTGCCATTTCACTAGTTCATGATCAAAATACATATATCTACAAATACAAGTCACAGATGTTAAGGAATACATTAATCTACAAAAAGAGTTGTTAATTGTATAAGAATTTCAAATCCAAATTTTAATTGTTTGAAATTAATGTGTTGTACTTCCAGTGGTATTCTAAAAGTCAGTAGTGTGTGCTGCAGGTCAATATTTTAAATATTGTTAAAATGACACTTTATTAAATTGTAAGTGAGTGTGGCATGCACCCAAGACCGATCACAGGTTAATATACAATATTATACTCTTGAAAATAAAAAGATGAAGCATTTTCAAGCTCATAAAAGTTTCAAGCAATGAGGGAGCATTTTTCTTATGTGATCAAATTCATCAGTGACATAGTTGAGGTGTTTAAAACTCTTGGACCAACAGAATCAAGACTGTATGATAGAACAGGGTGTAATGCCCTGGACATTACATTGTGATTCTTTGTTATTTAGTTAAAATATAGTATTTGTCCGTTTTCAATATGGCAAACATTTATGACGCCATAGAGAACTAGTGTCAGATAGAAAATAAACTAAACTTGATGTGTCAGGACCTGGCAACATTTAAGAAACTAACAGATTTATCAACAAGCAACTAAAAAATATAGTGGAAAAGATGTCTTGAAAAATTGCAATATGTGATTTAAAGTTCATTTAATTGCTGTTAAGTGTGTGTTTCCAAGAATAAACCTTGTATAAAGATGAAACAGTGAGTTTTGTTTTCAAAGCTTGTAATTGATAAGAGTCTTGTGACAACGACATGCAGAGCGACGGGTAAATTCCTCAACTTAGTGAAAGGGACGTAACAAGAGGTTCCCAAATTTTTTATTACATGGGGCCCTTATGTTTCAAAACTTTTCTGCGGCACACAAGTCAGAATGTAAGCCTATCTAGCACTTGCTATGCTCAGTTAATGTAGTTATGTTGCTTGCCTTATGTTAAAAAATAAACACATATCAAATTCACAAACATTTTACATGTAAAAAGTACAGTAACTGTTCGATGTCTGCTGAACAGATTTCTTCATTTTTACAGAAGAAACTACTTACGGAAATCACTTTCCGTAGCATTGTTAAAGTTCATGAAGGTGTTTTCTCTCATCGTGTAATGTGTTTGAGCGCAAATTCTTTTTTTTTTCCTGAGAAATATCTCTCCAACACGCAATTACCGTTCCTTTCATTTGCTTCCTCTACCTGAATTGGATGTTGCATGCATTTGATGACGTAACCCCCTGTCACTGTTTCCAACCACGCAGTGGTTTTGGAAGAAGATGACATGTCCTTCCTGACATTATTACGACCCCAAATTTTAACTATGTTTGCCTAACCTAACCTTACCGTGCATGGTTCGTGGGGCTACCGGTGCACGGTAGCATGGGTAACATAGTAGGTATGTTAAAAATGACAAAAATAAACGAGTGAGAGGTGTTCGTCAGAGATCGAACAGGTACTAAAAGTACTAAATAAGCACATATCTGGAAGTGTCATTTCAGTGAAAATATTGGAACATTTCGCGGCACCCCTGTAAGCTATCCATGGTGGCCCACCCCACTGCGAAGCACACTTGGGGAACCACTGTCATAAAATATTTTTGAAAAGCTGCACAAATTCATTCTCATGTGTACCAACAGTGTTTCATATGCTATCCAATTTTTGTACATATACGTGCAGTCAATTTGCAACCAGGTGAGTAGTGAAACTTTTAGTTTGGTTTTGTTTACATGGTTAATACAGGTTCCATTTCTGCATCAGAGGTATCAAATGTACACTATATAATTACATGTAAAATTACACTAAATGTAGACAGGAATGGGATTTTGGGGAGTCATCCTAGCTATACCCCTGTTTTCGACGTAATACCGAATTTGTGAAACAGTAAGATGGAATGTAGTTTCTCTTTCCCCCTGCTGAACTTTCGTCAATTATTTGCAAATTATTATGAGAGGCTCAAAGGAAGATTTGTGCTCAAAGCCAGATCAAGAAGTGATAAGGTGTTTAAAGCATTTAGGGGCATTAATTATTCGGTACTAGTTAGATATAGCGAAAACACAATTAACTCGTTTATATTGAAATTAATTTCATTTGTACTTACCTCATATGCATAGCGGAACATTTTTCAACTTGGGATTACGTGTTTTTTTTTCAATGAAAAAAAAACGTTATTTTTAAAATTATAAGTATTTATTGGTCGTTGTTAATTGGCAGCCAAATCTTGACTCACGTTGTCTATCGTCAGCTGATATGCAGTGTTACCACACTTATGAACCGATAAATGCCGCACACCTATTCACAAAAAGTTTTTAAGCAAAAATTGATCCACAAACCATTCACAGAGGGTTAGGCAAACATAGAAAATTAAATTGGAAAAAAAAACGCTCACACGTCATCTTGTAAAACTACCGCGTGGTTGCTACGCTGACAGGGGGTTACGTATTCGAACGCACGGAACATTTGATTCACGTAGACGACGGTAATGGTGGTATGAGCCATCGTGCAACAGAGATGTTGTGGAAAATTACATTATTTACCGGCTGAATAAGTTGCACAAATGGAAAAAACACTATTCCCAGCTTCCAAAAGTCCACAGGAACTCAATTCCGTAAGTACTTTTCCTTCTTTTCTCCTGTATCTAACTGTTACTAACTATTCTACTGCTAAGAGACCTAAAGGTGATCCACCTAATCTAACAATAAAAGGATTTCAGAATATTTTATTAATTCCAAGATCCCTAAACCTGACCTGACTAACATAACAACAAAAACATTTAATAGTGAAATAATACTCCTTCACATCCCACACACGTGAAAGAAGATGGTAGCAGAAGTCTGTAACTAAGACAATAGTAAATGAATGACTGCCTGCAAACAATCAGATAGAAGTGCATGGGAGGGAAATTGTTCTCCAGAAAACATGCAGGAAGTAGTCACGAAACCTTTGAAGTATGATATGTGTTAACAGACATAATTAGAAATCAAACCACGCAAAATACCACAGCGGTCTAGTCGGTAAGGACCATCCCCCATGATGGAGTGATTAGCACATCGTGCTACAATGCCAGGGGTCCCGGCTTTGAATCCAGGCTGGGCATGAATGTTTGTGAGTGTCCATTCATCAATTTCATAATATTATCACTCATCCTCTTCTTCGGAAATTAGCCAAAAATGGCACAAAAAGCAAAAAAGCAGAGTAACATAAAGCAAAGCACTCACACTAGTCGGTAGGGCATTTGACATTACAAGTTGTCTATTGGCCGAACACGCCACACTCATTTATTTAGTCACTTCATACATTGGAACTTACCTATTGTGCATTGCGAAACATTCTTTTAGGTGTTCCTCTGCTTTTCTGATGAAAATAATGTCAATAATAGCCCCAATATTCTTCCTTGTTTCCCTTCTGCAATACACAATGTGGCCACGCAGCTTGACTTGCGTAGTGGATAACACACAATATAGCCATGCAGCTTGATTTGTGTAGTGGATATGCAGTGTTTCCAACTTTACTAACCGAAAAATGCTTGACAGACAGCCCCAAAAACCATCCATGGGTAACCCCACAAACCATTGACGTTAGCCACAAAAACCATCCACGGGTTCCATTAGCATACATTTCGGTAACGGTTCCGATTGTTTTATGATTTCTCCTAGCACAAAGACTAATTATCGTAGAATTTTGGAAATCATTGTCACATGAAATGTGAACCTTCCTTAACGTAATGAGCACTGTTTGGAATCGAAAAAAGTTATTTATGTTGAAAAAAACAACTTTATAATTACCTTACACACTTCTCATGGACAAGATATTCTCCGTCGACAAGTGACAGTAAATAACATAGAAGCGTGGGAATGAATGTAGAAGTAAATCGGAACCTTAGGAGAATGCATTTAGGGACTTTATTTTAATGCTAAGGGAACCAAACCTAACCTGCCTAACCTAACCACGATAACATATATTGAACAAAATATTAAGTGATCGCTAAAACTCATCAGTATGTGTTAACAGACATAAATCGAAAGCGAACCATGTAAAAATTGGGAACGAGTTTACAATACCGGACCACTCTCCAATTTCATAAAATTTCGCCTACTCACTAATTGTGAACTCCTAATCACGAATCTATATGTAATAATTGGTGGTCGAGTATGGAAATCGAGGGGAAAAAAACAAAATAAACTATGTTTTCTTAACATAACGTAACCCTACCATAAGAACAATAGCTCCACGGAACACACCATTTTTCCCCGAATGGGTGACACTTATCGCACAACACTTTAGCAACATTGTGTTCTGACGTCACAGGAGATAGCTTTTTCATGTTAGGCAAAGCAAGGTATAATTCTCTTAGCCAAAATATTAATTTTTCTTTGTATTTATGCTAATGGAACCTAACCTAACCTCCCAGGCATTCCTCGTCTGACGTCAATATTTAAGGTTGCAAGATTGTTGTGCATAAAGGAAGACCATTAATGAATTGTGAAAGAAAGATGGTTCCGAATTACTGTGTATGGACAATCACCATGGTAAATTGCAAGGTTATTTTACAAGTTCTACACGTAAATGTACAATTTTAACAAGTGACCGCCAATTATGAACTACAGATACATGATCAGGACACCGAAATTAGTAAGCAGGTGAAATTTTATAGACATGGGATAGTGGTCCGGTATTGTAAACTCATGCCAAAAATTGCATTCGTAGCATGATGAAATCACAATAAAACAAAAGTAACTTGGGCCCAATGTCAGGATATTATGTCATCAAGCGTGCGCAAATCCGGTTCACCAGAAAGCAAATGGAAGCAATGTCAATTGTGCATCTGAGAGATATTTCTCTTCAAAAATACATGAATTCCCGGTAAAACAGATCCAACGATGAAAGAAAACATCTCCACCAACTTCGAAAATGCTACAGAAACTCATTTCGGTAAGTACTTTCTTGTGTAAATATGAAGAAATCCGTTTGGCCGATTGACAACTGTTACCCATTTGACTGCCAAGTGGGAGACCCAGGTTCAGTTTCCAGGGTGGGTGATCTAAGGGTAAAAATTTACTATCCTGCGAACACCTATAATTTCTTCGTTTCGTCATTTTTTGACATTCCTACTTATCTGCTTCGCGGAACATTCCTTAAGGTGTATTGACGTTTTTTTGATCAAAGTAATTGCAATTCTTCATTAGTGTCATTTGAATTTAGAGTCAAAATTTCCAATAGATTCTGGGCTCCGCCCTGGGGTAATTGACCTACCACCCCCAACCGCTAACGTGGCCCCGCCTTCGCTCCGGCTCCCCGGCCTTTTCTATAGACTCCCTGTTAAAGGCATGGGTAAGACTGCAGAATATGAGCTGCTTAGGAGGAACGCAGTTCATAATTTTTTGCTAACGTTTTGTAGTTAGTAATCGGGAAAAGTAAGTTTTAACGTGCAGAACAATTTTTTTCTTTAAAAAAAACAACAGAAAAACATATCCAGGTTGGGCGATATTGAAATCGTAGCAACCAAGGAAAAGGTGTATTTTTGCACAAATCTAGTGGAAGCAAAAAATGCCTATGTTGTTAGGTAGCTGGGTTTAGTTCTCTTAGCCTAAATAATAATTAGTCATTTATTTATGCTAATGAAACCTAACCTAACAGGCCTAACCTAACCTTGTAGGCATTCCTCCAAGAAATAATGAAAGAAACTGTGCATAAACAATATGGACACGAACGAATGGAAAAATGCATTGCTTTTAGTAGCAGGAAAAAAAATTCATTGTATTTATGCTATTGGAACCCAACCTAACAGGCCTAACCTAACCTTCTAAGCATTCCTCGTCTGAAATAATGAAAGAAACTGTGCATCTGTGGGTGGAATCCGGAGCGACAAATCAACTCGAATGCCGTGAAACAAAGGATCTCACTTATCGCACAGCACTTGAGCGCATAAACAATATGGACGTGAACAAATGGAGAAATGCATTGCTTTTAGTAGCAAGAAAAAAATTTACGTGTAATAATATAATAGTTATCGTAAAAGGAACACCGGAAAATAGAAGTAGAAGGTACGTACTTTCAGGGGATACAAATTTTGTTCGTCTATTTAGAGGAAAAAAAACAGCTCATGTTCTGCAGTGAGACCAAGGCATGTTAGAAATTGGCCGGAGTCACCTACCCCAAATGAGCCTCAAACTTTTAAATTTGAAGAAATCCGTTTCCAGGATACGGAAAACTTACCTCAATTTCACACAAAACACCTTCCCGATGTTAGACAATATTACAGGAACTTATTACGGTAAGTAGTTTCTTCTGTAAAAATGAAGAAATCTGTTCGCAGGATAGTAAACTAGTACCAGAAAAGGAACTTGAGCCCCTTTGGTTTTAGGCTCCGCTCTCTTCCAGCTTGAATTCAATGCTAATTTCACCCCTCTAAAGATCACACACAAATGAAAAGTTCTGCATAAACCCCTGGCACTGATACGCAGTGGAATTACATTACACCTAAAGTATACACCACTGAAGATACTAACTTTCTTACAAGGGACGGGAACAAAGTAACTGGCCTGACACAACTCCATGTGTTCGATGTAAACCATAGAGCAGAGGTAAACAAGGAAGATGAAGAAACAAAACACTAACCAACGCGCTAAAATGGCTGCATTGTTGCCAGATCAAAATTAGGAAAGTCCTCATGTTCTTCCTCTTCTGGCACACACCGCCTTTGCAGTCTCTGGGCAAAGTTGCTATTTGTGTTGTTATTAGTCCTCTTCAGGAAAAACAAAATATTCTGAGAATTTGAAATTGCCAAAGTCACTAACACTTGGGAAGGTCATAATACACTTTACCATTCTCGCCTGTTTCGCACTTGTCACTTGTCTTCGGCACTAGCACCATAGAATAGTTAGAGTATAGAAGGGGAACCTACACTTAAACCTAGCTGCGCTTGGAAATTGCAGTTCCATCGGTGGTCAATAGATGGCGCGTCATCATCTTTTGCTGCTCCCAGTAAATAGGGGGCGAGATCATTGACCCACTGGAGTTCTCTTCACCACAGAGAGGACGGGAGTGGTTGAGAAACCGGTTTTCTAAAAACGAGGGGTAAATATATTTCGTTTTCTGATTTCATGCAGATCGTGAATTTTCGGAGTTATGACTTTGCCAGGCAGCTACATACCCTACCAGGGTGCGAAATCATTGAAGATTGATGTTTTTTTTTGGGGGGGGCAGGAAGATTGTGGTCTACACAGACACACACAAATTATACATAGGCCCGGGTTTTTTTTGTTGTTAATTTTTCAAAAATTTCGTGAAAAATATATAAAATATTGTGTTTATAGTTAAAAAATATGGCAGTAATTTCGTGAAAATTTCGTGGCAATTTTTAATGCCATGCACTTATACATAATGTTACTAAATCAATGAATGATTTTATACAAGGCATATTATTTGCACGGAAAATAAGCTTAAAAATAGTAAATAATAAATTTCACCTTCTGAAAATAAGCCTTACTCAGTTATATTTATATTTTAGAAAAAGTGGAATGCAACTTTCGGGTTACTGTGCCTTTCTAAATGATTTCTCATTTCTTTGCAGCCAACATCTTCAAATCGAATATATTTCTTAAATAGAAATTTGTAAAAAATGCAATTTTTTCGTTTTTATCTTGAAAATGAAAATGTTCGCAGAAACTGTCAATTTTCGCGAAAATTCGTGACAAAAGTACAACCGTAAATCAGTCACATTTGTGACATTTTGCGTTTATCGCTAATAACAAACAAAAAACCCGGCCCTGATTATACATATATATTATGCATGTGCATGAAAATTAGAGGATAGTAGAGAAACAGGTTATATTTTAAAATTTTCTACCAAGCAACTGAGAAGAAAGAACCTATATGATTAATATTTTTAATGTTATTAAATATAAAATTAAATTACTAAATATGTAAAAATACATTTGTATTAATTACATATAAGGGAATTAATTTGATATTTTTTATGCATCAGATATTTGTAATTGCCTTCTCGATACCGCAGTGAATACGTTTTCGCCTTGTTATCAAGGAGTTCCGGGTTCGATACCTGGTGGAGGCACATAGTGGTTCGGATCCCACTTTAAACTGAAGGTCAGTGGCGTATTGGCCGCCCCCGCAACAGAAAATGTCGATTAAAAAAAAAACATTTACGAAACATATGTAACACATCAATGAAGCAATTCGAACTCTTTGAGATGAACACTGACTGCAAGAATCCGTTTTTATTCTGTCGGTAAAGTTAGAACATGTTCGTTGTAACGTACGAGCTAACGAGCTCCATGTTCATCATTACTATTTTTAAAATTCTAGGAATTTAGTAATACGATGACTGTGATGATAAGCAGATGCGCCGAGCGACTTCACATATACGTACGTCCCCTCCGAGATGCTGAATGAATTTACTTGCTAGCAGATTGTCATGAAAAAGGGAGTGGGGGGAAATCTGATCTCATACATTTATTCATTGTTTGTCGCAGGGCAGGCAGAGTGTAAATGGAATAATTAGAATTATGATTCAGGAACAGTCAGTTGTTCAACTTTTGCCATTCGTGTTATTAGTTTTGCGTGTGGTATTTAGAATGGAGCTTCCCATCAAATATTTCCAAGAGACCCCAAAATTTTTCATATTCAAGTAAAAGGAATGTCACTTAATCCACACCTAACGCATGTTACACGTCATTCTCAATTTTTTGCTGTACTGTGACAATGTAGTTGATTTTCCTTGTAAACGTTAATCTCTTCAGGGGCTCAATAACCCAGTAGAAAGTGGTGCACAGAGGGCAGTTATTATCTTGCCCTGAGGGCCAGTACCCCCTCTTCTGTCACACAGAGTACATTATTTTGGGGGATTTTGTGAAATTCATTTTCTCCAATATTCAAATTTTTGTTAACATTTCTGTCGAACCGAATATTGACCAGTGTGTTATGATTTTATTATGATCTACGATGCTCATATGAAAGTTTTTAACTGGGGATAGCGTCCTCCCATTTCAAGCACTTCACTGCCCTTCAGCTAGGCTTTTCACTGAGTAACTTTGTGATGCCGACGTTAAGCTGCCGAAGTCAAGGATAGCTTTTGGGGTTGAAGTCCTACCCATCTCAAAATCCAAAATAGAAGTATTAACTATCAAATAAGTAATTCCCCAAAACAACATTTTTTAAAAAAATATCTGAGTTTGTAAGAGCCTATTTGTTTTGTTAATTATCAAGCAAGAAATACGTACAATAGTTGATGAACTAAATATTTGGCCGCATGAAGTCCTCCTTCCTCCAAGAAAGAATCCTGTCTGCGCCACCATGTTGAAGTAAAAGCAAATGTTTTCAATATTCTCTCCCAGTTATTATCAGAGATTCATATCCTAATTTTGTTTCCAGAATCTGCACTTATGAATATGTCTGTAACATAAATTGGAAAGAAAGGGTATTTGCAGGGAAAAAAAATCACCAGACGGCAAAAGAAACAGTAAAGAAAGTGTTCATCATTATTTTCATTCAGTTTGTTTTGCACACCGTGACGATAATGAATTGAAATAAGAAATCAATAAGTTGAGGTCAACACCTGCTTCGAATCAACAATTCGATTCCTTCCAACGTTGTCAATACGTTTAGTATTCTCGTTACTTATTCACTGAGGAGGCCCCAATATTCTACTTGCCGGGGGGGGGGGGGGGCACAAAAGGCTGCGCTACGCCACTACTCTAGGTCCAGTCACAATTAGCCTTACTGTGCATAAAGTGGACTTAAAACACCAACTCAAACAATATATTTATAACTCCTCTCCTTTACTAACTGGTTCAAGGTGTCAATATATTACAAAAATAGTTAAAATTGTTTTATTGTGAACAAGCTTTTCTTTAGTTTTTGCTTTCTATTAGAGTAAATCAATTGAATATCATATTGCATTCTCGTTTCCTTTTACTGTGCATATTTTGTTGGTGTAGATCTCTGTTAATGATCTCTTGAAAGAGGGAGGGAGGGAGAGAGAGAGAGAGAGAGGAATAATCCAACACTCATAACACTAATAATCCAACACTCCAACACACATACTTTGTGTGTGTTTTCGATATTTTCCTTAGTAAAGTATATTTGAAGTCAAAACTAATTGCGTATGTTTTCTTATAACTAAAACTAACCCCCCTTAATTATTTGTTGTGGGGGGGATTTTTGAATCCAAGATTGCTGGTGGGGAAACTCTCCCTCTGCCCACACCACCAGGATTTCGAACCCTGTATCGCTGTATCGTACCCTACACTTGTTTTGAATCTAGTGAACGGCGTTAGTCTATCAAAGTGCTAGAGCGGTCATTTTTATTGGTATATTCTAAATTCTAAACGCGATTAGACTCTGCTGAATCATATGAAATTCGATAGTAACCCGAAAGAAACATACATGATTTCTTTAGTGTTGGTGGAAATAACGAAATTATAACAGGACTGAACTGGATCTCATTCCAGTGTGTTGGACGTTGGACACGGCACTGATACATATAGCAATTTCATTAAGCGTTCTTAATTTTATTAGCGGGGGGGGGCACAGAAGCTGTTCAAATTATTACATCGCATGAAAGAGCTACAAAAAGAGCGCTTGTTGCGTATTGCTAAGGAGCTTTCAGACCCAAGTTACGAGATACACGCGACAGGCAACGAACGACACCTGTCGCTTGGAAATGAACCTTTAGTAATGAATGCAACCTTTCGAAACGAAGGAGTATGGTGTCGCGTGTCTTTTGGATTGGGACGTTTTCTCAGTATCGTGTATCGTGTCGCCTCGGTTTGTTGGTAGTACATACGTGACGAATATTTGCTTATCTAAAGGGGCTCTCGTCGCTTGAAAGATGGGATTTCTTTCATAGCCTCTTGGGTGCAAACGCCCAGTGTGGCTTGTCACCAGTCACTTGTTGCTTCGGTCTGAATGCTCCCACAGTGTAGGATAGATAAATAGTGGATGGAAGCCAGAAAAACAACAAGGTAGATTCCTTAAACTACCGAGCTACCGGTAATTAACAAACTGTATATTAAATATTAATGGCCTTATGACTAAGGAACCGTATTTATTCTCACTATACAGTTAGCAAATTGTTTTCAGATGAAAATCATTTCCGGGAATAACATTTTGTGATATCTCCAACTTTTAACTTCCCTTGACGTGATATCCTGTATTACTTCTACGAGACGAGGCATCTCGTCTTGTTTCTAGACGAGACACGAGGCGAGACAAACCAGAACAAAGTCTCGTCTGGTCTCGTTTCGTGGTCAACACTACTTTTCTGCCACTTAAGGGTAATCGCGAAGTTGAGGATGAGTGATGGTAATTATAAAGATAACATCGATCCCCGTGACGGAATGATTATCAGAGTGTGCTACGATGGCAGGTGTCCTAGGTTTGAATCGCGGTCTGGGCGTGGCTGTTCTTAATCAATTTCATCATATTTAATCCTCATCTTCATCATTAGCCAAAAGTGGCAGAAATGTGAAGTGAAACAAACCAAATGAATCATCGTCGTGGTTAGTCAAAAGTGGCAGAAAAGCGACGCTAAAAAACAAAAAATCAAATCAAATGATGAAGTGAAACAACGAACAACCTTACCCAGAACTAGGTCCGAATCAGGGATTCCTGTCGTCATAGCGCTCTGTGCTAACCACTCCGTCACGTAGGTCGCCGTCCTTGTTTTTATGAGAATGAGCATGTATTGAGTAGTATCTCTACACAATTTTCATAAAATACATGGACATGTTATTGCATACAATAGTAACCGCACATTCAAACGGAATACGAGATCGGTTGATGAACGTATCTATAACCAGGGCCGGATTAAGGTGGGTGCTATTGATGCTGCAGCATTAGCCCCATTCCTGAAATAGACCCAGATGAAAACCGGCGAGAATTTTCCGAAAGCTGAACAGTTTTCTTTTGCTATATTAACCTGAAAATAAATCTTAGAATGAAATTTGGAGCCCAAATTTCGGACGCCTAGACACAGCGTTACTTATTATACCGTTACGATTATTCTTTGCGCTGTGACGTAAATATAACGTCGTTGTGTTTATTGTTCACAGAAAATTTCAAGTTAATGTTATCAATTTTACGTTAAACAGTTTACTTAGTAATGTAGCTGCGTTTCTTGCAATATCTTGGCGATTGTTGACTCTTTATTACTTCGGTAAGTGCGACGCAGTAAATTTTCACCTTGAAAGTTAGTTGTACAGAAAAAAATCGACGGTATTTCATTGTTAGGTTTTGACGTGACAGCTTCAGGCCTAATTTCGTCTTAATCCAGCCCAGTCTATAACCGATGTATGAATTCCATCTTAAAAACTCTAAATTTGCTGAAGATATTAGGATATTTATTGTATTTGTATTTACACATAGTTCAATTAAAATATTTGCTCTCACTTGTATTTTATTTTTGTTATTTAGCGTTACCAGTTTAAGATAATCACGATTGATGAAGATACATTCGCAAGTTAAATTAAAATATGTCCAACCCGAGAACTTGGAAATCCACTACTTAAGGCGCTCGGCCAACGAGCTGCATAATTCCTCTCTCACCTCCTAAAGTACGCATTATATTTTGATTGATTTGTTGTTTTAAGTCCACTTTATGCACAGTAAGGCTAACTGGGACTGGACCTACAGTTTAAAGTGGGATCCGAACCACTTGTGCCTCCACCGGGTATCGAACCCGGGACCCCTTGATTACAAGGCGACGACGCAACCACTGTGCCATCGGGGAGGCCCTACATTATATTTTGATTTTTTATCGAAAAATTGTGGTGCAATAAATGTTCTAAAATTACTATACGAGCTTAGTTTCTTAAATTCTCAAAATGTATTCAATACGTACAGTTAGTGTTTTGAGCGCAAATGCATAGCACTATAAATCGCGCATATTATTGGAAATCAGTTTTTCTTCTCCCACCTTGAGATGTGTCGTTCTCTAAAATACAATAGGTCATTGAATTTTGAGGTATGTATCTGCATTGTTTCCGGACTTTCTCATCGGACTAAAATGTATGATATAAAGTAATCCCCTCACATTAGCCTTCTAATACTAATAGTAACTAATGTATTCAACAAAGTGCTCATTTCTGTTGTGGGGGTTGAACTGGACCTCTAGATTTCCAGTGTTAACCCAGCATCACAAGATTAATTGGAATCTATTAGAAGAAAATATGGCGGACTTCAGCCTTGAAAGATGGGTAATAGGGTGGTGATGAGACTTCATTCACTGAAAGTTCGTCACTCAATGAAAGTCGATCGGAAATACTGAATTCCGAAAACGATTTTAATAATAGTGGACTTCCACATTATTAATAATAATTTCAACAATAGCATTTCTTTTCGATATATTTCATGAAACAAGACCTTTTTATATTAATAGATCATCAGCGCTGGAGTTGTGGGTGTGGAGAAGGAGTCCAGAGGGATGTTTTCCCCCAGTTAAGTAAATTTTTATTAACCATCCCCTCCTGCTAGGATAATTTGCATAAGCATCCCCCACTTCTTCATTGTCTCCATGCTGAGCTACACAAAGATCCTCCTCGACCAAGCGTATATCAGCTATATGAATTTCCACTTCGAGCACTGTAGATCATAAAGTAACAACACACTGGAAAAGAAGGAAATGTCCACAGAATTTCAATATTGAAAAAAAATGAACTTCACAAAATGCCCCCAAATAATGGTAACATCTAACCCATACGCTGTGAACCCTTAGGGCAAAGGGATAATTCGACTCCACATCCTACTGAGTTTTGGGACCTTTTTGAAATAACATGGAACAGGTGTAAACTATTTGAGAATTTTTTTTTCAGCTCTTATTTGAAGGCTTAGAGCCATCTTGAAAATATTTGATTGGAAGTTACATTCAAATACCACACGTAAAATTAAAATTAGTGATAAAAGTTCATGATTTATACAATTTAATTGTTTAAATTGTGCAACAACAAGGCAACGACTGGTTGAGTAACTGAATCTTTCTATACTGGATTCATAACTGTAGACAATTTATGCACACGCTCACCACAACCGGAGTAGCTTCAAAGTTATGAGTAGACGTCGGATTTTAAGTTTTTAACCTATTTTTTCCATTACAGGTAAGCAAGAAATAATAAGTTACGTCAGCGTTTCGTTAAAAAATGCAACAACTGATGAAGTTTTATAGTGCCTTAAAACCTATTTTGCTTGTTAGAACCTATTTTAGGTTTATGTGCCTAAATCGAACATTTTTAAGGTTTTTATATATTTTTGAAGGTTTTTACAGACTTTTTACGTCACACAGAGGCATTTGCTTTGTTTGGTCACGAGAAAATTCAATGACGTACGTTTTTGAAACATACTCTCTGTCGATTTCCCTTCCTCCAAGTCCATGGTGATTTTTCAAAGCTCTAAACAAAGCAAAATTTCTGTTACATGTGCAATCCAAAGTGGTCTGATCTGTGTGGTCTTGCTCACTTTCGCGTCACTTCCGTGCTCTGTGGCATTCACGCCTTGCAAACTAACATTTCAGCATTGAAGTTTGCACCACTGACTATGTTCTTGTTGAAAGATTATTTTCAGCGCATGAGATGATCCTCACAGGCAAAATTGCGGAGTTTGACTGTCGATAACATGATAAAAGATTGTTGCCTAACTATACGGCGATGAGTAGAGTTTAATAGGAAATTTCCAATGTTAAGTTCTGCCATCGCCGTAGGGTTAGGCAACACACATAATGTAATGCAAGATAGTGCAGTGCGTATTTCAGGATATAGGTGTCCCATTTTCATTGCCGGTGACTATACCTAATCAGCAGTATTCAGAAATTTTGAACTATTTTATGTTTTTTTTAAAACTACTTTAGAATTTCTCGAGCCTAACTTAAGATTTTTAGGACCAATTTCAGGATTTTTAGAACCTATTCTAGGGTTTTTCGAACCTATTTTAGGATTTTTAGAGCCTATTTTAGGAACCTAAAAGCACATTTTTTAGAACCTAAAAATCCGAGGTTTAGTTATGAGATAAGGGATGTTTTCCTATAGATGTCCATCTGCGAGCAAGGGAGTTAATTTTGCATTTCGGAGGAGACACATATGTCAAGTTACCCGGGTCCCTCTGGCCGAACCAGAACGCCCCTGCTTATTATCGAAGATGTCGTATGATATGCTAATAGGAACCAGATTTCTGTCTCCAAATTAAATTATTTCATAAGCGACACTGCCTGTTGAATTTCTAAGCTTTATAAAATTTCAGAATTAGAATGTTAGCTTTTGGAGTTATTGGTGATGTAGTTATATCCTCCTTGATGTTTTTAGAATTATTAATTCATTGGTGATTTATAAGACTACTGTTTTTATTAAATTATAAAAACTTATGCTAAGAGTATTATTGATATTAATTATTTTATTTATTAGTAACTTTATTAAGACTTGAGTTTATTACAAATTATTGCTTTATTAGTAATCAAGAAGAATCCTATTTTTGCTTATTATTTCTTTCATTTTGTGTATGTGACGGAGCTCTTGGTTTATTTATTATAGTATCAGTTACACATACTCATGGTAATGATTATTTTAATTCTTTTGTGCTATTCAAGTGTTAAAGTATATTTTTTATTTTATATTTTTAATCCTTTTAAGATTTAATGGTTCTTTGTGGATAGTGGTTCAAGTTTCTATTATTTTTGGTAGATTTTTGTTTTTATTAATAGTGTGAGTTGGTATTGGGATGTGGAGGATTAATTATTTTATTGGGCTGGAAGTAATATCATATTCTTTAGTTTTACTTTGAATTTGAATTATTTTTTTAATAATAGTGACTAGAGATAGTATTATCTCTAATTATTTTTACCCATGCAGATTTATATTTTTATTAATTATTTTGTTGTTATTATTGATATTAACTTTTATAAGAATATATATATATTAGCTATTTGTTTTTTGAGGGGTCCTTGATTCCTTCTTTATTTTTGATTTTAGGGTGGGGTTATCAACCAGAGCGAGTACAAGCAGGAGTATATTCACTTTTTTATACACTACTTGCTTCTTTGCCTCTTTTAGTTGGCATTTTTATAATAAATTATAAGGTATATATATATATTTAATTATATTAATGTTAGTATAAATTATTTTATTTGATATATTAGTATGGTGCTTGCTTTTTTAGTAAAAATACCTATATTTTTGGTTAATTTGTGATTACCTAGGGCTCATGTTGAGGCTCCAGTGAGTGGGTCTATAATTTTGGCTGGAGTACTATTAAAGCTTTGGGGGTATGGTATTTTGTGGATTATTTCTTGCATTGAGGGGCTAGCTATTAAGTAGAATATTTTTTGATTTGGAATTAGAATTGTTGGTGTTTGAATAATTAGTCTTGTTTGTATACGTCAAATTGATTTAAGGGCTTTGGTTGCATATTCTTCTGTGGGTCTATTTTTTTAATAGGAATTATAACTATAAGAGTCTGGACTTACTTTAATAGTGGCACATGATCTCTGTTCTTCTGGTATATTTTGGTTAGTAAACATTACTTATGAGTGGTTGGGTAGTCGTAGTATATTAATCAATAAGGGAATAATTAACTATATTCCTAGATTAGCTTTATGGTGGTTTATATTAAGAATTACTAATATAGCAGCTCCACCATCTATTAATTTGTTGGGGGAGATTAGCTTATTAAATAGAATTATTGGGTGGTCCTATTTTAGTTTTATGGGAGTTGCACGATTCTCTTTTTAAGCACGGCCTATACTTTATATTTGTATTTGTATACTCAACATGGAATATACAATTCTGGATTATTTTCTTGCTGAGGAACTAATATTCATGAATATTTATTATTATTTTGTCATTTATTTCCATTAAATTTTTTAATTGTTTTTTGTTCTCCAATATTTCATTGAATTTAAATTATTTAAGTAGATTAAGTAGAATATTAAGTTGTGGGCTTAGAGGTAACTATGAAGTTCTTAAATCAATGGTTTTTAGTTTTTTCTATTACAATTATAAGTTCAATTATTTTATTAATTAGTAGCTTAATCCTATTATTATTAGGAATAATATTTTTAATTAAAGATATTACAATTTTTATTGAGTGAAGTTTTATGAATTTAAATAGTTCTAATATTATTAAACCAATACTATTTGATTGAATATCTTTAATTTTTATAGGGTTGGTTATATACATTTCTTCAATAGTTATTAATTATAGAGGCTCTTATAAAGGAGTAGATTATAATATATATAACAATTTATTATTTTAGTCTTATTATTTGTTCGGTATATGATGTTTTTCATAATTTCTCATAATATTATTAGAATTATTTTGGGGTGAGATGGCTTAGGGTTGGTTTCATATTGCTTAGTAATTTATTATCAGAATGTTCATTCTTATTCTGCGGGGATATTAACTGCCCTGTCGAATCGAATTGGGATGTATTTATTTTACTATCTATTGCTTGAATATTAAATTATGGTAGTTGAAACCATATTTATTACTTATGGTTAATTTCTGATTTTGATATAATATTAATTACTAGATTTATTATTGTTGATTATTCATGATTGATTGATTGATGACGTACTTCACCCACTACCCTAGATAAACCTGCACTGAGGCCAATGAAATCCTATTGGCCCCTTTGGTCCCTTTCCAGTCAGACACATCAAACAAGAGACAAAAATAAACATTACAACACCTCAAATAACAGACTAAAAATAAGCATGACAGAACAAAATTTGGTTTGGTTTTATATTCCAGAAAGCTCTGCTAGCTAAATGGATTTTTACAGTGTGAAATCTCACAAAGTGCTGTTTTTCTCATTTGTTTATGATGAAAGGATGATACCAAAAGTTTCCCTGTAATTATATAAGCCAACATTAGCAAAATCTCTTGAGTTTGTAGAAGAAAGCCAGCAAGTAGGAGGGGGGAGGGGAGTTGACTGTTGTTGCACAATCCATGCAGGTACTCAAATAAAGAATATCAACCTGAGGCAATTGTTCAAAGAAAGCTGTTTAGACATTTGACATATTAATTTTGTAATGAAGGGAGGGATGCCAATGTCCACGATTATTTTTCCACCGTCTAGTAAGAAATTGTATGCTCTTCCGTAGGGCACTTGGAGCTGGCTGGGTCTTTTTAAGTACTTTGAATTAATAGTATTTACATGAAACTGAAGAAGAGACAATCAACCGATTTTTTTATATTTTTCTTTTGTAACTGCAGCATGTTAAAAAGTCTTGCAACACTTCAAAAATCCTATCTTTGCATCCTCTGGGTCTACAGAGAAGTTCACAAAAAAAGTACCAAATGTCCCAAGACTTTTTAAAGTATCATAATGCTTTTTTAAAAAATATAAAAACAAAAAGAGTTTCCTGTGGATGTAGCACAATGCCATGAAGGCACCTTTAGGGTATGTGGGGGTAGGCCGAGACACATTCTCGATCTCGGCCATTTTTGGAGGTGATGTGATCAGAACCACTCTCCAGCTGCCTTTACCACATGGGGCTGCCCCCAGGTATCTATTGATTTGAGGCTTGGTGAGCCCCAGATATGGTTTCGAGGGGGGGAGGAGAAGGCCAGAACAATTCTGACCTTTTATCATACACCCTGGGAATTGAACCCGGGTCTCCTGCATGGAAACAGACACCCTACCCACCGTGGCTCCCAGTATTATAATGCTGCAGGAGAATAATTAGTGAGTTATTTAATGTCAAGAAACGAATGTGATATTTTAAAATGGAATCAATTACAAACACAGCATTTCCCAGCTGTGCAATGAGGTTTAGGTGTTGCAAAACAATGATTTTTGCTGAAAATTGTTAATTAAAACTTGCATTTTCAGAAGGATGATCTAAAACTATTCATGAATCACTGGCATTGAGTATTGTTGCTTTCTCAAAAATGAGAAGTTTGAAATATTACACATTGAAAAGATTCTTCATCAAAATAATTCAATATGTTAAGAAACACAAAAACTTCATGCACAAAATTAAACATAAAATATCATAATAATTTTCAAAGAGAAAAAATTAATTTCAATCAATGCAATCTCATTTCAATCACACTAACATCAGATTTAAACATTACTTGAAAAGAGGTAGAGATTATCAGTGCATTAAACTTGATCACAAATAAAAATAAATTTGTTATTAACATATCACAAAATCTGTGTCCATAACTGATTATAACTTTGCTAATACAAGGTGGCCACTGGAGGATCATGATAAAATTAAAGTATAATTCCCAGTATCCAAGGCGTACTTTCTAGAAATTCAAAGGTACAAGAAAATGTTTTCTCTATTTCTATATTATCTATTACCACCTTTCACCACCCACACACATACACACACAAATATATTAACAATATAAAGCATAAATGAGATTCCAATGTATAAAAACATTGAAATACAATTCAATATTTAAAATATTTTATTTAATATGTGAAGTTTACATTTGCCATTTCACATACTTAGACATGAAATACATCTACAAATATGAGTCGCAAATGTTACAGGATATACTAATCTATAAGAAATTATTAACTGTATAAGAATTTCAAACTGAAATTTACCTAATCAAGTTTAAGGGTAAAAATGTTTTTAATATAATTATTCAAGCATTGATTGGTTCATTTATTTTACTTCACATTTCTGCCACGTTTTCCTAATTGCAAATATGAGGATGAGTGATGATATAATTAAACTGATGAAGAGATACTCACAAAGAACATCCATTCACAGGCTGGATTCAAACCTAGGACCAGAGTTGTTAAAGGTCCAGGAACCCATAAAATCTATTTGGTTCTACTGCAGAACCGGAAACTTTTTTCTCTCCCACAATTTAAATTTGGTCCAAGTTGCATATTGTTTCATTGAAATGAGGTCCCTGGACTGTAATTTAATTGATTCTGAAAAAGGTTCCTGGACTGTATTTAAATTCATGCAGGAAATAAGGTTCCTAAACCAAATTCAAATTCTTCCGGAAAAAAAGGTTTCTGGACCGAATTTCAATTCATCCCAAACAAAGGTTCCTTAACAGTATTTAAATTGATCCTGTAAAAAGGTTCCTGGACCGAATTGAAATACCTTAAATATTAAAAGATTTTACAATGTCTAGAAGTCATTTACATTTGCAGATTTTCTCTCCTAGTCTGGGATTCAATTTATTTACAATTCCTGGACCAAGGTTGATGGATTAAAAGTTACCTTCTAAAAATGTCTGCAAGTACGGTATACATTGGAATGCCACACTGCGGTTGTAGAAACCGCATCGAAGGAAAACAATCAAAACTCTGTTGCACTCTCATGGGCCACGTTCAAAAACCTCCCTTGTCGAAGTGTTACAGAACCCATCACATGTTGCTCAGACATCCGATCCAGGAACCGCAACCAATAGGAGCTATCGATGAGGTAACGTGAGGCTGCAGCTATCACAGCAGGGATGGGCAGTGTTTCTACATCAAGGGAAATTGTCCTTTATGCAACAAAATTCGGAGTAAATGGCGCTGTTCATTGCCAAAGTTTTCCGGTGTACACTCCACCCCTGTCATGTCCCTAAAGAATTTTGTTCGTCACTTGGTTGCCCTAAGATTTACATTGCAGTGCAATGGCATGGCTATTCAAACGTTCTTTTCAACGAAGGCAACAAGCAAGCGACCGAAAACAAGTGTGCTCAAGTAGTGACTCAAGAGGTCTCAACCAAGAGAAGGAATGCGTTTAAGAGAGTGGGGCTACATGGAGATGGGTAACATGACTGCAGCTTTTGCATTTTGCCCATTGCTGCCATTATACGCAGGCTTGTTCCTTAGATTCTCGAAACAGCCAGCACTTGGGTTAGTCTTTCATGCTCACAAGTGGATAAATATTTTTATGAATATATTTTCTCGCACAAGTTAAAATTCGATCCAAGTTGCATATTGTTTCATTTCAATTAGAATTTGGACCCTATTTAATCTGATTCAGAAAAAAAAAGTTCCTGGACCGTATTTAAATTGATTCAGAAAAAAAGGTTCCTAGACTGTATTTAAATTCATCCGGAAAAAAGGATCCTGCACAGAATTCAAATACTTCATAGATAAAATGATTCTATACGGTCCAGAACCTATTTACGCTTTCTAATTTTCTCTCCTGGACCGGAATTGAATTTACCTAAAATGTCTGGACCTTTAACAACCTTGCCTTGGACCTTTAGCATCATAGTGTGCTGTGCTAACCACTCTGTCATGGACATTGGTATCGCAAGTAAATATTGCATGGTGAGGGAGATCAGTCTGTTGATCAAACTTGAATAATACGAGTGATAATAATTATCATGAATTAATAAAAATGCATCAAAATTGGGAAGCTTTAACACCAGTTACTCCTACTTGTGATGAAGCTTCTTTCATTGCTTGGTACTTTGGCTAAAAGAATTTGTTAAGCAATGGCTTGCTATTTAAAAAAAAACACACATCCTGTTATGAATGGTTACTTTCTTACAACTCTATCAAATCAGGATTGCACAGTGTGCATTAGAATGAATAGGAGATATCAATTAATAAAATGGTGGCACCATAGTTGTAGACATGAAGTATAGATTTGTATAATACAGAGCTGTGGATCCCATCCCAAATGATATATGCACAGAATGACAAGAATTTCCAGAGATTTATACTCAGAAACACTCACTGCGCCAAACCACCATTCCCTGTGTGCAAATGGTTTTTATGGTTCTATTCTATTCTTTTCTTCATGTGTTTAGTAAGTATATACATTTATGGGTATTATACTTGTCATATTTTAAACAATGAAAAGTTTTTTCTTTTGTGTGTACTCTTACGTGTACATTAAGGTGTTGTTTTCGGGGCAAAATCTTTGTTGCAAATTGTACACATAAAAGGTTTTCCATTTGTGTGTGCCCTCATGTGTTTATTAAGTGAGTCTTTGTAGGAAAACTCTTTGATGCAAATATAACATTTAAAAGGTTACTTTCTTGCGTGTATTCTCATGTGTCTATTAAGGTTGTGTTATTTTTGGCAAAATCTTTGTTGCAAATTGAACACTTAAAAAGTTTTTATTTTGTGTGTGTCCTCATATGTATATTAAGCAAGTCCTTGCGGGAAAACTCTTTGCTACAAATACAACAATTAAAAGGTTTCTCTTTTGTGTGTACCCTCATGTGTTTATTAAGGTGATCTTTTCGGACAAAATCTTTGTTGCAAATTGTACACTTAAAAGGTTTTTCTTTTGTGTGTGTCCTCATATGTACATTAAGCGAGTTCTTGTAGGATAACACTTTTCTGCAAATAGAACAATTAAAAGGTTTATATTTTGTGTGTACTCTCATGTGTATATTAAGATGATCTTTTCGGGCAAAATCTTTGTTGCAAATTGTACACTTAAATGGTTTTTCTTTTGTGTGTGTCCTCATATGTATATGAAGCGAGTTCTTGTGGGAAAACACTTTGCTGCAAATAGAACAATTAAAAGGTTTCTCTTTTGTGTGTGTTCTCATGTGTACATTAAGGTTAGGTTTTTGGAAAAAATCTTTATTGCAAATTGTACACTTAAAAGGTTTTTCATTTGTGTGTGTCCTCATATGTATATTAAGTGAGACTTTGTAGGAAAACTCTTTGCTACAAATAGAACAATTAAAAGGTTTCTCTTTTGTGTGTACTGTAATGTGTATATTAAGATAATTTTTTTGGGCAAAATCTTTATTGCAAATTGCACACTTAAAAGGTTTTTCTTTTGTGTGTATTCTCATGTGTCTATTGAGGTGTGGTTTTTGGGCAAAATCTTTGTTGCAAATTGCACACTTAAAAGGTTTTTCTTTTGTGTGTATTCTCAGGTGTATATTAAGGTGACGTTTTTGGACAAAATCTTTGTTGTAAATTGCACACTTAAAAGGTTTTTCTATTGTGTGTGTTCTCCTATGTATTTTAAGGTAATATTTATGTGCAAATTTTTTTCGCAAATTGTGCAATTTATAGGCTTTTCTTGGCTGTGAACTCTCCCATGCATCTGAAGATCTCCTTCATATGCAAAATTATTTTTGCAAATTGGACACTTAAAAGGTTTCTTCTTTCTCATATGTCTATTAAGGCCATGTTCATATTCAAAATGTTTCTTGCATATTGAACAATTGAAAGGCTTCTATCCTGTATGAACCCTTATATGTTTATTCAAATGTTCTTCTTTGAAGAAACTTTTGGTGCACAAGGAACAAATATATTGCTTTCTTCTGTTTTCACCCTTGTCATCTTCAATATATCCCTTGGTTTTAGACAATTTTGAAGTTTCAGCCTCTACTATCCCTTCTTCACTTAGATATTCTGGATTATTTTTTGGTTGCTCTTGTTCACTCATTTTTCCTGCAGATATTGGTAAATGGGTAAATAACTTTGGAACATCTTGGACCTGTCCTTCCATATAGCTCTTGTTCAAGCATCTGAAAAAAAATGAACATACAAATGTAGGTGTGCTTCTAAAATAATTACTAATATCTGCAGTACAGAAGACTTTAAGGGAGTAGCATCTAGTTTTCTGTGCTATCAAGAAATGAGACTGTACTTTAATAATTGCTTACGTGAGATGCCAAGATAACATTACTGTGACTTTCACTCCTTTTACTATCACCAATACTAACTTCATTAAATTCTTCAATGTGAACAATTATAGATTGCAGTCACAAGATAAACTGATTTATCTACTTGCTAATTTCAGGAGTAGGCATTAAACATGCAACACAACAAGTCTAATATTACTGTACTACATAACAGTAAACTATAAATATCAGCACCATGGGAAAACGAGGGACAAGAACGCTGATACCAACTTTTTAAAATTTCTTGACATTAAGAAGATAATTTTCAATAAATTTGATTGTATAAATGTTCAAAATGTAACATGCAAAAAATTTCCAAATATTACAGGACCGCTGTTCTTATATCCGGTGCAAGAACTGCCTTTATGGCAGTGATACTCTGTTGCCACATTTCCCTACGAAGGAACTCACAGTCAAACAACCAATTAGGCCTAGTGTTTGGAAGCAATGATGTTCAAAATCACCGTCCGCAAATCAACCAGTAGGGAAACAGGATTTTGTCAAAATAACTGTTCTGCACTGTGGTTGCACATCAGTTGCTCTAATTGCTCTATAATAATATGTGACACCAAGGGATGAAGTTTCCTTATTTGCTTTGTACTTTGGATCAGGAAAAGCCATGAGCGATTGTTTGCTCTGTTAAAAAACCTGCACCATGGAAAAAAGGTTTTCCATCTTACAACTGCTGTCAACATGCTTTAAATGTGCCATTTTAAAGCATGTGTGGGATTTCTATTGGGTAACTGCAGTGTGGTATTAAGAAATTTCCAGAAGGAGGGTGGAATCCTACTGACTGTCTAGAGACAGCATATATATCTTATATAGCTATAAACACACACATACATCTGAATCAAAAATTTTCTACCCCCATATAATAGCACCTAAGATACTTTGCTAAATTACTGCTACATTTGCAAAATCATAAAAATTACTCATTTACTTGCATCTCAGGTTTTTTGTGTGAGTTTTTTTCCACTTATTTTTACTTGATGCATTAATTTGCACTGATAATATTGCATCCAAAATATACTTTAATATACTTTAATATTCTTATCCAAATACATATCCCATAGTGAACCATCATTAGTTGAATTCTTCTGTTAGAAAAATAATAAATATAGTTGTGTGGTAAACTTCTATTACTTGCATTAATTTTGTTGTACAGTGTGTCAGAGAAAAAATATACCAATAAAGAATTTAAATAACTCAACAATCATTAATGATACAAATGTCAAATAACATCTATTTGGAAGAGGGAAGAAAGGAATTTTTTTTACCACCAGAAGGGAAAAAATCGTAACATAATTAAGCGCATGCACAGCTTTGTTCGTGAGTAGTCTGTACAATGGCGCCATTTACTGTTCGTCAGAAAGTGAGTGCTGCTTTTGGTTTGCAGAATTGAAGTCTCCTGTAACGGTACAATGAAGATTCCGGTAACAATATGGACAGGAAGCACCAGAATGTCATTACATTGTTAAATGGCATAAACAATTGCTGGAAACAGGGTCTTTGTTGAGGAAGAAAGGTAGTGGTCAGAAGTGTGTGAGCGAGGATAAAGTGGTTGCAGTTCAGGAAGCTTTCCAGAGAAGCCCGCATACATCTGTGAGACGTGCTAGTTCTCAACTTCAAATTCCACGTTCTACTGTGCATGATATCGTGCATAAAAGGTTAAGGCTTAGAGCTTACAAGTTACAGCTTGTTCAGAAACTAAAGTGCAGTGATAAACCCACTAGGTTTGATTATGCTAGTGACGTGCTATCATGCATTGATGATGACAATGAATTCCTGACACGCGTAACATTTTCAGATGAGGCTACCTTCCACATTTCCGGAAAAGTGCATAGACATAACTGTAGAATATGGGGTGAGCAGAATCCCCATGCAGTTGTTGAACATGAACGCGACAGCCCCAAGTTGAATGTGTGGTGTGGTTTGACACGAGATTCCGTAATTGGGCCCTTTTTCTTTGAGGAAGCTACAGTTACAGGTGCAAGTTACCTGCAAATGTTCCAACATTATGCTGTATGTCGTATACCTCATGGATACATATTTCAGCAGGATGGGGCCCCCACATTATGTCCGTTGTGTTACTACCTTCCTTAATAACATTTTCGCTGGTAATTGGATTGGGAGGGGTGGACCCATTAAATGGCCACCACGGTCACCAGACTTGACTCCTTTGGACTTTTTCCTTTGGGGTTATGTGAAGACTATGGTTTACCAAACACCTGTGCAAGACCTCAATGATCTCCGTGAAAGAATTATCGATGCATGTGGCTCCGTCACTCATCAAATGTTGAACACTTGAATGGAGTTTCAGTACTGCCTTGATGTTTGTCGCGCCACCAAAGGAGCACACATTGAGATCTACTAAGGTGAATTTTTTTTCTTGTTCTTTGGTTAAAAAAAAATTCTATGATTTTCTCTTCCAAAGAAACGTTATTTGACATTTCAGTCGTTAACGATTGTTGAGTTATTTAAATTCTTTATTGGTATATTTTTTCTCGGACACACTGTACATATCAATAATTTGCAGTTTTTATAATATTATCTTTTTGATTGAGCATATTCTAGATTTGCATGTCAAATACTGATAATGTTATCAACCACAAATTTATTTGTATGTGTGTGACATGTATATTTGTAGCTGTAACTTTTGAATGTAATTAGCGGAGACCTATAATTGGGCAGCTAAATGCCTGTTGGTCCCCACCCCCAACTTAAATAAATAAAAAAAAATAACAGTTCCATTAGCTTGTTAATTTTGAAGATTCGTTAGGAGGGTCACCAAGTTACACATAATTAGTCCAGGTCTCCTTGAATACAAAACATAAGTGATTACCATTACTGTATATACACTGGTCAAAACAATTATGGGAGCAATCAAGAAATCCCAAAACCAAAGTTGGAAAGTCAAAAGTAGCAATGTATGTTGATGAAGTGAGTGTGTCCTCAACCAGTACAATTCATCTGTGATAAATCATCAGCATGAAGAACTCTCTAGTGACACCATAAGGCACGTGGCAGAATTTGTGATATGAGGAGCAATCACGAGGTCACTTGGGAACACTGGTTGTGTGGTGCTGGCAGACTGTAAGTGCAGGTGGGATTCAGTTGAGTAGTGTTGAATAGGAACGATGGCAGAAAAACACGATTTAGGGGAATCTAGCGCATGGAGAGCCATTGGGAGGATGGAAGCAGGGCAAACACAATGTGAGGTGGCTGCAGCCCTTGGTGTGTCACGCAGTGTCATTTCCAGGTTGTGGACATGATTTCAACAGACAGGTACAGTACGAAGGAGGCCTGGGTAAGGTCGCCCACGGTCAACAACAGTTAGGGAAGACAGGTACTTGGCATTGTCGGCTCGCAGGAATAGGCAGCAAACTGCAACTGACTTGAAACGTGGCCTTGTTTTGGCAACAGGACGAAGAGTCTCGGGCCAAACTGTACGAAATCGCCTGCGGGAAAGGGGTCTTTATGCAAGAAGACCAATGGTGTGTGTCCCTCTGAATGCGCAACACCATAGGGGCCGCAGACAGTGGGCTGTGGAACATCGTAAGTGGGAACATGGAGAGTGGAGTTCAGTTCTCTTCTCAGATGAGTCGCGTTTCAGTCTCCAGTCAGATAATCGACGCATTCTCATCTGGAGGGAACGTGGGACTCGCAATTATCCCGCACATGTGCGCGAAGTGTCTCAGTATGGTGGCGGTGGCTTAATGGTATGGGCAGGGATCAGTGTTGGTCGGCGTACCCCCCTGCACATTATCCAGAACGGTACTTTGACAGCCTTACGGTACTGGGATGAGATCCTCAGGCCTCATGTTGTCCCAATGGCTGCAGATATCGGTGATCGTTTCATTTTTGTGGACAATAATGCCCGACCTCACCGAGAACGTCTGGTTGACGCCTTGCTACGGGATGAGGGTATCGAACGAATGGTATAGCCAGCATCCTCCCCAAACTTGAATCCCATTGAACATGTGTGGGACACACTCGGAAGACGCATTGCTGCTCGGCCAGCACTGCCTACAACTCTGCAACAGTTGGAAATGGCCCTTCTGGAGTAATGGGTAAATATCCCGCAGGCTGTCGTTGATAACCTTATTGGTTCCATGCAAAGCAGATGTGCAGCTGTCAGTGACCAGTGTATAATGTCCATTATTGTATATATAATTTCATGATCAATTGTTGTTACAGAACTGAATGAATTCATTTTTGATCCTTCTGTATTTTTAGTCATGATATTTTACAAATGTGTTTAACTTGCAAAATTGCAAAACTACCAACTTGACAACGCATGCTGAAACCGAAAAATATTTCCAACAAAGGATACCACCTTCCGACTCGCCAATTATTATAGATTATGTATAACTTCATCACTATATACGAGGTAAGACAATTAAGTAATGGGACAGATTTATATTGTGAAAAGGAAACAAAATCATTGAACATTGCTTGTTTATTACTAAAAGTACATCCCTCCTGCATCAATACAGCAATTGGCACAGTTGGCCAACATATGCAAGTCTTCATGTGGTATGACTTGAAGATTGGACATCACAACCTGTTGGCTGGTCTTGTGTTCATCAAAAGTGTGTAATTTCAGCAGCAGCTTCACTTTCGGGAATGGGGAATAAACACAGGGGGATAAATCTGGGAGTAAAGCCGATGATTCAACACATACACTTGTTTTTGGACTAGGAATGTATAGACAACCACTGCTCTGTTGGAACGTGCATTATCGTGAAGCAGGAACCAACTGCCCGGTTCAGGATACTGAGGTCTGATACCTTCATGTTCTCTTCCATATTCATTCCGAGCACTACGATAGTAACAACTAATTACACTTTCACCCTCTGGAACAATTTCATGATGAATAATGTCTTTGCTATCATTAAAAAAAAACATTGTCTTCACCCTTGGCTTTGAGAGTTGCATTTTCTTGCCTCTTGGTAAATTTAGTGACTTCCATTCAGCGATTTGTTAGTTCGTACAAGATCCGTAGTAAAAATGCTCTGTTTTGTCCTCCACAACAATAGAATTCAAGAAATGTTTATTCCCGCAATCAGTTTTCAGAATGTCCTTCATGAAACTTGATGTTCACTCCATGCTCCATAGCTATTACGTGATGACATCCTTGCACCTCCTTCACGACATGGCGGCATAATTCCCAGCATGCCTATCACAAGTTCATGAGGTGTTGCCAAGTTGTGGATTATGGACCACAGTCTCATTACTCTATTGTCGGACCTCATACATCAAGCTACAGCTGTGTAATTTTTCCATTTGTTAAATTTTTCACGGGCAACCAACAATCAAAAGGAACTTGCCTCTTTACTACTGCTTTCTTGTGTAGATGCACTTGTAAATTTTCAGAACCGATCCTTTGATCAACACAGTCTTCAACGCCACCAGCTTTATCTGTTTTCGTTTATTTTGAAAGCAGATTCCAGATATTGCAGAGTCTGGAACTCGTAATGCTCACTTTTTTTACTAACATTCTAGCTTCACAAAGAAACCTAGCTCATTGTTCTTAAAAAAAAAGCACAATTATCTTTAAAAAATGACTTCGTAAAGGACTATCATGCTCGCATCAAAAATTCCATGTAGGCTATCTTCATGCACTACTGTTCAAGTATTTGGCACTCATACAAATACAGACGTTGTGTGGTGACAAGTTCGAGTCACGTGACAACTCATTTGCAACTTTCACATTCCTGCCAAATTCCGTGGACAAAGAAAAGGGAAATGGGGAGATGCTCTTCAACTTCTTTGACAGTTTTAGTAAAATAACAGCCCTTGAGGGCACATCTGCATTCGCCAAAATTGGATATTTCAGCTGTCTGACAGAAAATGTTGCAATTGAATGGCAAAGTGGGAAAAAAATGCCAATAATTTGTTGTTTCCCCCAAATATAATTTCCCCAGGGATAAAATTTAACAAGCAGAGGGCAACATCTTAGCCAAAACTTGAACAAAGGAAAGGCTTATCTTTTTGTGTATTCTCACACGTTTCCTAAGGTAATCTTTACAGGCAAAATTTCTGTTGAAAATTACACACTTGAAATATTTTTCTTTTGTATGGGCCTTCCTATGTATTGGATTGATGAGAAAATAATGGCCATATTGTTTTGCTTTGTGTTTTGCAAATAATTTTTCCTTATATAAAGGGTAGGACTAGGACTGGCACTACTGTGTCTCTAGGACTGGTAACCATGTTTTCGTACATGTTTTGTTTACTGTTTGTTGAAGAGAGTGAAGTTGTTATCTTGCATTGCAGGTCTTGAGATGAATCGCAAATTAACAAAGGAACAATGTGTTTTCATGCTACAAGCTTGGTGGAAACACAACAAAAACACAAATGTGGTGACAGCAGAATTCAGGAGAAGATTTCCAGGTGTGAAACCACCATCACGTCAAGACTTGAGAAACCTGAACCAACAATTTGAGGCTACAGGTTCTGTGCATGATCTACAGCAAAGCGGATGACCCCAAAGTGTACGAAATGACAAAACACTGCCCAGACTTGTGTGTCCAGCCGAAAGAAGTCTACCAGAAGGCATGCAGGGGACCTGGGAATGTCACGTACCTCTGTAAGGAACATGTTAAAGGATTTGAAGATGAAAACTTACCGGCCAAAGCTTCTGCACGCGTTACATGAATGTGATCCGGACTAACGTGTTGAGTTCTGTGAGTGGTGTCTCATTCGGAACGAAGCTTACAGAGACTGCTGGAAATGAATTTTGTGGACAGATTAGGCCTCATTCAAGATGAACGGTCACGTAAACAGACACAATTGTGTTTATTGGTGTCACTGTTTGGGGTGGTATTTGGAGTGGTGGTGTCATAGGACCATTCTTTTTTGAAGGTACTGTTACTGGTGACACATACATTCAGATGTTGCAGGACGTTGTGATTCAAGAACTTGTCAATAACCCTCGTTTTGAAAACATTCCATTCACGTTGCAACACGATGGAGCACTGCCTCATTTTAGTGTTGTTGTGAGGGAGATCTTGGATCAACATTTCGATGAATGGATTGGTCGTCATGATACCACAGATTGGCCACCATGTTCACGTGACCTCACACCATGCGACTTCTCCATGTGGGGTATTGTCAAAGACGAAGTGTTTTCCGAGAAACCGCAGGATTTGGTTCACTTGCATCAGCTAATCGAACAATCGTTCAAGAGATTGGATGACAATCCTCAATTGTGTTATGATATTTGCAAATCACTGCTAAACAGATGTACCTTGTGCATTGAACATGATGGGGGACAGTTTGAACAGTATTTGAAGTACAAACGACACTTTGAAGTACAATAAAGATTGCCAAGTCACCTAGGTTCTTTTATTTGATTTCTTCATTTATTGGGGAAAGCCACTTTGTGCCCACCCTGTATATCTCACTGATTATATTGCATTTTAAAGCTTATTTATTGCTTGATCGATCTGCCTTAAAATAATATTCCTAATGCTTGATTTACCTTAATTCTAGGTAATACTTCTCTGCATGGTGACTGTTTTACTGGTCTGCTGCCGAAGACATCCACTACAACTATCTGAATCCAAGCGCCACCATCAGAGCAGGGAAGTATTGTCAAGAAATCACTTAAATGAACCGGAAACTTCAATCTCTGTGAAATATTTATCTCGTAGGAAGTTTGCGAGATGCTTGGGGAAGTGTTACTTGGTTGGCAGGAGGTTCGGTGAGTATTGTGGGTGAGGCAGAGTTTCATAGTACAATTCCTTCTGTTTCTGCAGGGTTGGTTGTGCGATGTGCGGCCGTCGGGTATGAAGTTGGTTATGTAACGAGTGAAAGCCCTCAAGAGTGAAACGTTCCTTCCTTGTTATATACAGGCACAGGGCCGCATTTACGCACAGGCTATCTAGGCTGCAGCCTATGGGACTGCACCACAAAAAAAATATTTGAATAGATTAAATAAAAAATGTATTTGTTTTAATACTGTGATAATACTGTCATAAACGTAAAAGACGCCGATGCAGTTATTTTGTGTGTTATGTGGGCTAATTCGGCTGATCTCTTCTGTGGACAGCTCATATGAGTTAGTCAGCATTCAGGAATTTCGATCGCTTGGCGTGGTGTGGGAACACTGGCAGTCTAAAAATAGATCAGTCGCTGTGCTGTATTCATGTTGACATGAACAACGTGCATGAATCATTTGTATTGTGCTTTTAACCTTTCTCTATTGCGTGTTTTGGAGGTAGGCCTACTGTTTCAATTTGTTATCAAAACGTTTTCACAACAACAAAGTAAAGCTATTACTGTAATATTTATATATATATATGGTCTCACCATTTTTACAAGAGAATATACATTTTACGAAATGAAAAGCTGGCAGGAGAAATTTAGAGAGAAAATAAAAATAAAGTTGAAGAAGAAAGGAGATGGACTAGGATGGAAAGAAGAAAGGGGAGAAGAGGAAGAAGAAGAGGATACCAGAAGAAGAGTTGTGGTAATAGGGAATGTGAACCTAACAAAAGAAGAGGAAGCTTTTTTAAAACTACGAAGAGGTTTCAAAGTTAAAGAAAGAAATGTAGAATATGAGGAAGTTATATGTGACATTGAAGAAGCAGTGCTCCACATAAAAGAAAAACCAGCAAGAGACAAGATTAGAAGAACAGCAGCCATACTGAAGAAAGAAATGGGAAAACAAGGAAAAGTAGATAATTTGAGTCAAAAAGAAAGGGAAGGGATGAAGAAAATCAGACAAGAAATGATGTGGTGATAGAGAAGGCAGATAAAGGAGGAGCAATTGTGGTGATAGAGAGAGAATGGTACGAGAGGAAGTTTGAAGACCTAAAAGAAAACGGATATGAGGAGATTTGTGGAACAGAAGAAGAACAAACTATAAAAGAAAGGGCCATACAAGACTGTAGGAGGAGTGGATTCAAGAAATGCATAAAGGAGACAGGAAGACTACCAACTTTGAAGGGCTTTCCAAAGATACACAAAGAGGAGATAAAGTTAAGACCAGTAATGAACTGCAGAAACAATATTTTGGAACCCTTGGAAAAGAAATTAAAGAAAGTTATTGAAGTGTTAGTAACACAGCAAGAAAGCAGAGCAGTTAAGAACAGTGAACAAGTAGTAGACCTCATAAAAGGACTTAAGTTAAATGAGATGAAGACGACAATGTTTAGCTTAGATGTAAAAAGTATGTTCCCGAGCATCAAGAGGGGACATGTTTTGGATATTATTAAAAAGAGAATGGGTGGAAATTTTCTGTGTATTTGTGCTTTTTACTTGAAGAAATGCCTAAGCAAGCATCTTCTCTGAGAACCAAATTGAGCAACTATGTGAAAGAATTTGGGTCCAGTGTGTTTACAACTGATGGATCGGTGTTTATATTGTACGTTATGTGAAAATACTGTGTATTGCATAAAAAGATATTATGTTACACAACACTTAGAAACTGCTAAACACAAATCGCTTTCTATTGAGAAGCAAAAGTCATGCGAGGTAAAACCGTCACTAATTACATCATATGCTATTTCTGCTAGGCAGTTTCAGTTTTCTGCAGATTTGTGTAAGGCATTCATAGAGGCAGACATTCCATTGTGGAAATTGCAGAATGCCTCTTTAAGGGGATTCCTATCGATGTACACAGGTGAGCATGTACCGAATGAGTCACCACTGGGTAACAATTACATCGAAGGGTGTTACACGAGTGTCATTGAAAAAATTAAGGAGGAAGTTAGGGGGGAGGGAAATTTGGGTGTCTATTGAATGAAACAACCAATGCTATGGGAAGGTTTCTTGCTAATGTTGTACCTGGCAAACCATACAGTTCAAACTTGAAATGCATTTAAACAGTTTCATAGTTCAAACTGCTATGTGGAATATATAGTGTAAATTTTTAAACTGAAATAACCCTGTGTGCAGTGATAAAGTGTATTTTTAAATAATTTGCATACTGGATGGAAGTAGCCAACAATTTCTTTTGTCAGGCTATTGTGTGTAGCCATTATACAATGGAAAATTTTGGGCTGACGTGACTCCTGTTTGCAGTGATATATAAAGTAGAATATTGGACTGCTGTCTCTAATGATGAGCTCCTGGTTTATTTTAAGCAACTATAAAGAATGTACAGCTATGTTTCTATATTTTTAAAACATCTATTTCTTTTCGTATGTCTATCTTCATTATTTTGAGTTAAATTTAATTGCCTCTTTTTGCCTGTTTGTATTTTAATGCCTATTTCGAAAATTATAAGTGCTTATTTGCCTGCCTATTTTATATGTTTTTAGTGCCTAAACATCCGGTCTCTAGTGATAGCCCTAAGGTTAGTGTTTTTTGTTAGCAAACAAAAATTGTACAACCTGTTCTTCTTCCAGGAGGCAAACATAAATGGTATTGTGCATCTGGATATACTACACAATTTTCTAATACCTCAGTTCGACAAGGATGACCAAGATGTAGACCTTTACTCAGCAAGATGGGGCACCACCTCACTACCACATAGCAGTCAGAGATTTTCTTGATACCCGATTCCTAGGTCGGTGGATTGGTCGTACAGGTCCAATTGCATGGCACCCTTGCTCCCAAGATTTGACCCATGCTAGGTTTTTCTTGCAGGGTTTCATTAAAGATCGGATTTTGTACAACCTTTACCTGCTGATCTTGCTGAAATGAGACTTTACATTACCACTTGCCACTGCAGAAGTGATGCCTGACTTACTGGTGAAAGTCTGGAATGAAACCGACTTCAGGTGGGATGTATGTCACATTACAATGGTAGCCACATCAACCCAACATGAATGTTGTATGACAAACGTGATGTTTTTTGCTTTCAAATGGCACCTCAACAGACTCTGTAAGTTATCTGAATAAATTTCAATATGCTTTCAAAGTTGTAAAGTACTTTTTGAATCACCCTGTACTTGTTATATGCCAATTTAGTACAAAATAAACATTGGTAAAAATAAGTTTTGATCTTTTCTCACATGAAGAATTACTGAAACATAAATGAAGGTGTCCTACAGTAGTTGTAGATGGGGAAACAGCGTAGATAGTATAATTGTAGTTAATGCATGATTAAGTGTTAGAAGTGCGGTTTTGCTAACCCTGAACTTTGAATTAATTGAATGTTGGATTTTGAGTAGGGGTGAGTCGATACCACTTTGATATCCGATACTGATACTTGTGTAATTCCAAATTTAAAATAACAAAGGTTATATTATGCTATATATACATATACATACATAATATATATATATATATATATATATATATATATATATATATGTATGTTATAACACCATTAAGCCTTGTTTCCATGATTATGAATAAATAAATATGCTGACCAAGGCAGTAATTTCTTTTATTAAACACACGAGAGAAACAGGACATGACATAGAGTGGGATGAGGCTAAGCAGATAGGAAGGGAGAAGAGAATGCTAGTGAGAAAATGGAAGGAAGCCAAGGAAATAGAGAAGAAAGGTGAAGAAGACACAATGAACTGGAATGGGGGACTGAAGTTAAACAAAGAATGGAAGAAGGTGTTAGAAAAAGTGGAAAGGACAAGAGAGAAAGAGGAGAGAAGAAGGAAGTGAGTGAAGGAAAAAGAGCGTGAGATATAAAGCCCAACCACATTCTATATGGAAGTAAATATGTTTAGCCTTTTAGGTGAAAGTACAGTTGACAAGTGAAAGCCACCTGTTAGAAAGTTCCAGAACAACTTTCTAATAGTCTGGAGGGAGTAATGTTTTGTGTATATATAATGCCCTGTTTTTGTATCTTGTTACTTTTGTACTTGATACAGAGTCTGAAGAAGACCTTGCTAGAAGGTTGAAACGTTACGTTTAGTTTATGTTTTTAATAAAATAAATTACTGCCTTGGTCAGCATATTTATTTTTTCATAAATTATGTGTGTGTGTCTGTGTAATTATTAAAATTACATTTTATACGTATGCCTTTCTGACGAGGGGCGATGAATAAATTAATCCATCAAACGATGCTCTTTTGCAACGATGCATCTCAACTTTACATTTTTTTAAAGTGACAATCGATCAGATGTTTCAAATATTAGAGAAATATTAAGTGAAGCTAAGAGCAAAGCAATCGTGTGGTCGTCATCCTCCTCTCCCCCAATTTTGAAAAATGAGATCATGCCTCTTCAACATCCGCTAAAACTAAAGGATCACTCTTCCAAAACTAACATTAAATCATCCGTGAACACAAGAATAATTGGCAATTTACCAGCCCGGACACGACGTCTAAAACTAACAGTAAAGCTGTAATGTGAAACCAATCTCATCTCACAAAGAGAATAATAATTATTAGTAAACGAAATGTAAGGGGAGAATGAAAACTTACCAGTCTCTTGCTTCTATATCAGGCGATTGACTTCAGAACAGTGATATTCGAAGTGACTTTCCTTTCGATATACTTTCAGCAAATGATTTCTAAGAAAAATTAAATGCATAGTTCTATCGCTTGGCGTGGGAGGAAATCCAAACCCATCACTATACTTTCCAGAAAGTAATTGCCGTCCTCTGTGGTTCCCCTGCTGAGGTCCCTGTGTTGAAATCAAGTTATATCCAGGTCGGGACAAAAAAAAAGTCTAAAGTTGGAAAGGAAAAGGGGGGTTAGCTCAGGTATTTCAATTTCCAGGAAAATGCTTTGTACTATGTCTGAGACACGTCCACCACTTTCATAGGCGATGACCTTTTTGACTGCGGGAGGTCACTAAAGAGAGAAATGTCCGCAAACACCAAAGAAAGTACAAGGATTACTAACAGGTGCATCGTTGGCTTTCGGGACCTCATTGGGTTTATTGTTACACGAGACTACATTTGTACGAACAAAGCCTGGTAGACTTCGAAGAGAACTAAACAGAAGCAGCAAACTCCTATGGGGACAATTTCACGTTACCCTTCATTTGCAAGATACTTGACTGCAAGTCTTATCTGCGTACAGATCTTTGTGTCACGTACTTGCTGTTCCCGGAAACCTGAGTACAGGTTCATTTAACAAATGTGCAACTATTTTTCATTTTCATCAAAACCAAAGGTAAGTTTGAAAAGGTGATCGAAACTTTGAAATGGAAAAAGACAATTGGTTTTGGTTGTGCCACTAGCAACTCATAAACAATGGTATCGGTGCAAAAATAACAACCGATACTTACTGATACAGATACCCCCAGTATTGGCCAATACCTATACCCCAGTATTGGCTGATACCGATATATCAGCATCGGTATCAGCTCAGACCTAATTTTGAGTATTCTTCAACATATTACTGTTTTGGGTTACAATATCCCAATTCCTGGTGAAACTCTTAAGTTTTGAAGCGGTGCATTAACCGCAAACCATTGCTTCACAACAAAGTTATCTCTGTTAATGCTAGTTTGGGATTTGACATCCACAACCTCAGTTGCGCTCCAATCAAACCCTTGCTCCAAACTAGTACATTACAACCATATATTCTTTTCTTAGTTTAGTGCATTAATTTGAATGTTAATCTGACAAAATTTACATTTGTGTCATATTATTTCTCCCCCTTTTTCAGACGTCAAACAGATACTCAGTGGCGGTGCCGGGATTAAACATCTGGGGGTGCTGACGGGGTGCGAAATGAAATTTAGGGGGTGTGACATTGAAAATAAAGAAAACATGAAAATAAACAAAACATGAAATATGCATGCACGTTTTAGTCCTTAAATCAAATATCTATCAACTTTTAGTATAGTCATCTATGATAATATGCTAATGAAACTGAAGAATAACAGCGACTTCCTTCATTTTTGCCTGATTTTAGCCAATTGAGGTACTGGACCTACAGTTTAATTGATTGATTTATAGTGCGCGTCAAATCTCCTGCATATGGCGATAGCCAATAGCAGCGCACTGCAGCGGTGCCATGTCGAAATCTCACACGGAAAAGAGACAGCGTGGTTGAGCGAAACGCCTTCTCACGGAGAGCATGGAACATTAGATAATACAACATATAATAAACTTAATGGGAGAAAAGAACATACCTGATTATGCCAGAGGGACTGCATAATTGTTTCAATATTCTCAAGGTGGAAGTTGTACAGCCTTTGTAAGATATTTTGTCCCGTGAAAAGTACGTTATCTTTTTGGCAGTAGAAAATTCGCCACAATCGTAAATTTCAAAGACGGTTCTACGAACTACGTCTTTTTCAAAGTCATCTAAGTTTGTCGTTCTTTTTTGGTACGTTAATGTGCTTTCTAGGTGATTGAAACATTGGAGCAGGCCCCGATCCATATTGTTTTGCCCCCGAACATATCCGAGAAACGGTAGCTTGATTCACACCACACGCTTGAGCTGTTAGAGCCTGGCACTTCTTAAAGTCGATTTTACTGCTCTCTTCTTCACTCGAACATTTTTTTTAAAAAAAAATTGTACACCTAAAAAATCACCTGTCGTGCCTGGCTTCGTACAACACTGCATTGTTCTCTCTTCTCTCGCTATCACTACCACTTGGTTTACTCAACGACATGCTGCACACACACACACACACACACACACACACACACACACACACACACTAAAGACGTGGGAAAAACGAACAGTGACGGTATCCTCTTCGTCAATTTCTCCTTCTACCATCACTGGGAACGAACCTGCTCTGTTCCCTTCGCTAATTGGAAAGTTTCGGAATGCGACAGGAACGAAGGGAGAACAAAAACGATACAATGCAAATACGTTTATAATAACATTGCTTCTACAGAGGGAACGGTATAAGCTACAATCACGCTTGTTTTTCGTACATACTCGCAAAATCATTATCTTTCCATCTGTTGAACTACTGACACTTGAAATAATATATTTATATCCGAGCGCCAGGTACATGATTTAGTGGCGAGGTGAAACAGGTTCTGAACTAGGCAACGCCGCACGTCTGTGATTCGCTGGTGCTGTTCAGCAGTTCAAGGCCATATGCAGGAGATTTGACGCGCACTCAAGTTTATTTTACTTCGCGTTTTGTACCTCTTGGCTAATTTGCGAAGATGGTGATGAAATGATGAAATTGATGAATGGACATTCACAAACAATCAAGCCCAAGCGGGATTCAAACCTGGGACCCTTGGCGTTGCAGTGCGATGTGCTAACCACTCAGCCACAGGGTCCGGTGGACTTACAGTTTAAGGTTGGATCCGAACCACTATGTGCCTCCACCGATTATCGAACCTGGGATTCGTTGATTACAAGGCACAACCAATTGTGGTACAATATTTAGTTATTAATCAATGTCAAAAGCATTGTATAGGTGACAACAACTGTTGAGTGTTCAGTTTGTGTGCGTTGGGTAAAAGAAAGGCAGCCTAAAGTTCTGCAATTTGAAAAAGAAAATAACACAATATATACAAAATTATGTAGACACTTTCATGTAAATATCAATTCAGTTTTATTGGACTGCTTCACTTTTCTGAAAATGTTCTGTTGCGTTTGTTATACATAGCCTCCCTTCCATCTAGGCAGATGCTGTGGTGTAAGGACAAAACGCTTCTTAGTTAAAATCCCTTGGGTCACACTCTTTCCAACAACTAAACACAACATTTCTTCGCGAATTTTTGGCATCTATGTACCAGTCGTTGAAAAAGTCTGAAATGGTACATTGACTAGAACAAATAGAACAAATTAACAAGGAAACGACAGACATGATACAACTCGCTCGCATTAAATAATTGCCCGAGAACGACCTCATGATACTCGGAAGCAACTGTTTTTGTTTTTTTTCCCCAATGCGACTTGGAAAAAGAGGAAGAACAAGCAGGCGGACAACAAAACCGTGTATCAACAGTGCAATAACAACTGACACTGAGCTAAAAAACATTTATCGAAAAAAACAAACAGACTACTTGAAACACAAGAAGAAACAATTCTGAAGAAATAAAGACAAGGGGTGCTCATCTTTATAGACTGCAAACAGTACAGGAAAATGTTGTAAATAATAACAACAGTCTCACATCAGTACCTAACGTTCGGCCCTCGATATGACAACAACATGGCATAATATGACACTGAAAGAGGTAATGATTTCGGTAGAATATAGGTTTTGGATAGGGATGCTGAAGGGAGTGTGGAAGAAAATTAAGGGGTGCGCAAACACCCCCTCATGCCCCCCTGGTGGCGCCTTTGCAGATACTGCAAGGACTGTATCATCAACATGCAAGATATCCCAATTACACTCTACCTCACTAGCTAACTAATATGTTCTCTTTGGAACATACTCAAAAACGTAACATTAAAATAACCTTTTATTAATTTATTATTTAAATGTTGTATTAACATTAGGTATGATTGCCGTAGCCAACAAACTTAATTATGAAATATAAAATAAAATAAACAGCTTCGTGGAAACCATGATTAACAAGTTTCTCTGTCATTAAAATCGCACTGTTTATAATTGTAATTTTTTTTTTAGCAATTTCAATATATTCTAGGAATTAGACAGATTAATCACCGCTATTTACATATCACTGATAAAGGCATATAATTTTATTTGTATGGTTGACAAAACACAAATATTTGCAGAATACTTACAAAACAGAATACCCACAATTGTGTTTCTCATAAAGGACATAGCTGGAGAGGAGACATTGCCCACTTTGAGTCAGCACTTTGCCCACTCTGAAGGGGCTGAGTCTTCTTATTGGAATTTCCAGAAAAATGATGTCTGTATTTCCCTCATGCTAAACAGTAGAGACTTCCATAGGGATCTTGGTTATGATTAGTAAATGACAAATACATTTTGTATTTAATTTCTATTAATGTTGTAATAACATTGTTTGAACATGAATAGGAATTTCTTTTAATGGATACCACTGCACAGTTGAATATTCAGAATGTGAATGATTGGTAACTTCTTGGAAAATCTTAGCATAAAATGTTAACAACCGCATTGTATAAGTGTGTGTATATTTGTTATTTACTGTTGGCTTTGATTTCTTTTTGCATAATCAGGAAAATGAAGCCTGCAACATTCTGTAATGAGATCATTTGTCACTCAACCATCAAGTTTATTTTCAACAATTCAACATTTCCCCACATTGTTGCAAACTTATCTAGTTCTAGAGACTACAGTGATAGTAACATGATGCAAAATAAATTTTCATTAGTTAGTATCTTGAGATGGATGCAGATAGCTGGCAGTCCTGATGCACAGACACATTTTAATAAACGTGGAAGTGAAAAAAAAAGTAGTCAAACTGAAACCAAGGGATGATTTACGATTTCAAGACCAGAAAAGTGATGTATAATAAGCTAAACACAAAAACCCATATTTCAAATCTATCACAATAAATTTGGAGAATACCCATGTGATGGTTAGTTTGTTATAATCGTGACACATTCTTATGGAAAAATAGTGAATGTAAAAGTTACAAAGGCTAAGTATTTATAATCTCAAAGTCCCTGTGACTAACATAAATTGAATATCTTAATGCATATGTGAAATTAATTCACATTGGCAACATTAGCAGTGGTGCTAGCAATGAACTGATGAAACACCGTAAATTTTCAAGTGACATCCTAGTTCTTCTGTAACTACCATGTAAAGAGAAAAACTTTGTGTAAGGCAGATTGCTTACACAATCGCCTACACTTTGCTTGACATGCATTTGGATATTATACATATTAGGTGCAACTTCTTGTAGATAAATTTATTCCAGGTATCATGCAGGCTTCAGGTAATGACTCAATTCTGTTAATTTTTTATAATTAATTTTAAAAGGTTTTGCATGCAGTTACGTTTTTCCAGGTGGTAGTTGATTGCAATTTATTATTATTATATGTTAGAGAGTTTGAACATCCAAAGTCATGGTTCTGTATTTATATTTCAATATTTTTACATTAAAATAAATTAATGTAAATTCCTGTTGATAGCTAACAGGAATGCCACACATAGATTCCCCTACTACAACAGGTAGTGCTGGGAAATAGCAGACGACATGGACACAGACAAACAGTTAACAACAGAGCACCTAGCGGAGAACTACGAACAATAGAAGCATGCCAGGCAACAGGACAACAAGTTCCAACGAGGATGGTGGCAGTGGCCACTGAAATTAATAGGAAAAAACAAAACATTTGCAGATGAAGTGAGTACTAGTTTCTCTGTATTTATCTACTACCGTGTTTCTCATTTCCCAGTTATGAATAAATAATTAGATGATAATATTGTGAGTTTTGTTATGGATAGTACCGCATGTCTGAATAATCAGATGATTGTGAAATGTGCAGATTCTCTGGGTACATAAAAAATTCTATACAGTTGAATTAACAAAATTGCTGTGTGAAGACAGAGTTTAAGACAGGTTTGAAATCTTTCGATGACATGTGTGGCTCTGATTGCATAATTTATTTTTATTCTTTTGATTTGTTAAACTTTTCTTTAATATCTTTGATTGATATGGCAAGTTAATAAGGTATTACAGAAGGTCGATTCGTGTATATGTGTTGGATTTTGAACCGTCACTTCTGTGCACAGAATCTACCGATCCAAGCAGTTAAAAGCATGGGAGTTCGATTAGAGCCTGAAGTATCATGGCACTGTCGCGAGTGTGTGTTGTGTGCATCATGGCTCCTAAGGTGAACCGTTTTTGGGAGGACTACATAGTTGCACTTTTCCATGCCAAATATTCGGTGTCAAAAAGTTAGAAACAGTGCAAAGAACATGGATGCACCTTGGGTTCGACGACCATCAAGAACATAATCAAGCGGCATAAAAACCACGAGGTTCCAGCTATTCAGTCGCCCACCAGGGGACGAGGAAGTGAGCGTGCACTGCAGTGATGAAACCCGTGTCTCGGAAGTTGCATCGAATGGCACTACAGGAAAACCCCCCGATGCAATGTGTGATGGCCACATGACTCCACGTGGTGCAGTCAACTGTGAACCACACCCTGTGAGAAATTAAACCTCCGGAAGGTTTTTCAAAGCCGTGAACATTACCTCAGTGAGGCCTATCTGTGTAAGGCCTCATCACATACATCTTGTTCTACCCAGAACTTTCTGCAACAGATGGCAACAGACACCGGCATTCGGGCTATTCCATTTCAAGATAAACTGGCGAAGTCACCAGATGCGAGTCCCTTGGATTTCTGTGGGTTTGGTCTACTGAAACGGGCACTTTCCTCTTATTGTGCCACCACTCTCTGGTGCCTGTGGAAAGCCTGTCAGGAGGACTGGCAGAAGATTCCACTTCCTGTACTTCATCGTAGCCTCCTACAATGGAAGTTACGGTGCAGGGCTATTGCCAAAACACATGGTGATCAGATTGAGGCCCACCGATGGTGGTCCCGTGGATTTTCATAAGGTGAGTGCTAGTCCAAAATCGGACACATATACGCAGATGACCTTCTGTATAAGACAACATAAATTAACACACACACACACACAAACTTCTTCTACAACCTTGGTGACAATGAAGTTCGACCAGAAAGGAATACGTGATTAAAGGCACAGAGGCATAGGCGGTGGAATGGGTGACCAGCAGAAGTGACGCATGTGTGTGTAAGAGGAGGCGTGTGAGCAGGCAAGAATCGTGATCCCAGCATGTTGCACCCAAGGTCACGTAAAGAACGAAAACGGGGAACTATACGCGTGACATTGAACTTCGACCAGGCACCAGACCCATACGGAAATTCCAGATAGTGGCGCATTTGACGGAAGCATGACGTCACGGACACGATAAGGGAGTCCGCCGTATATAAGCGCATGCTGTGCACCGAGGAACCGCAGTGCATCATCACCATGGCCAGGGGCAAACCTATTGACAACACCGTGAGGAGAAGAGTGGTGGAGTTGCAACGGGATGGATTCAGTGAACGGGAAATAGGGCGCCAACTGAACTTACCAAAGTCAACCGTCCACTGCATCATCAAACACCACCAAAATACGGGTACTACAGAGCCAGGCAAGGCCCCCGGTCGAAAACGCCTGCTGAGCATGGTTGACCTACAGATATTTAGGCGCTATATCCAGACCAACAATCATGTTTCTGTGTCCGAATTACGACTGTGGACTCGAGAACGCTTTCACATTGAAGTGTCAACCAGAACCATTCGCCGTTACCTACAGCGATGCGGTTACAGAGTGTACAAGGCGAAACGTAAACCCTTCCTTTCCATGTTGAACAAAGGCAATCGACTACGGTGGGCACAAATGTACCGGGGATGGACATTTCTGCAGTGGAACAGGGTTTTGTGGACGGACGAATCCATTTTCAATGTTGTGTACGGGAAAATATGGAAAACAGTCATTTGTCGGAAGGAGGAACATAATGAAGCAAAATCAATGCACGTCGGGTACAGAAACCTGCGTCAGTGATGGTATGGGGATGCATGATGGCATCTGGGGTTGGCCCACTACACGTCTGCGAGGGCATTGTGAATGCACACGCCTATACACGCATACTGGAGCGGCATCTTCCCACAGTGTGAAGGCACCTGTTCCACAGGCGGCGTCTCATCTTTCAACACGACAATGCAAGGCCTCATACAGCGCGGCTGACAAGAGAATGGTTGACTCGCCATCACTTGCGAACTCTGCCATGGCCACCATCGAGTCCCGACCTCTCGCCCATTGAGAATGTGTGGCATGTTCTTAAGCGACGTGTGCAACAGAGGGGACCCACGACAGTGGCTGCTCTTATCGCCTGCCTGCATGAGGAATGGCACTGCATCGATGTGGAATACCTTGAATGACTCGTCCGCAGCATGCCCTGACACATTGCCACAGTTATTCGCCGACGGGGCGGCGTCACACCATGGTAAACAGGATCCCCTCTAACAGTGGTCGAACTTCAATGTCACGTGTAGATGGACGAAAATGTTTTATTTTGTGTGGACACCATACATTGCTGTGTTGCAGTGGAAATTTATGTTTTCCTTTGCTTCATGTAGCCTGCTGAATAAAATATGTTCAGCATATGCATGTGTTCTCCTTCTTTCACAACGCACTCCTATATTTATGACTGGTCGAACCTCATTGTCACTAAGGTTGTAGTATGTAACATTTTCTACTTGGCCAGGCTTTGCAAAGTGGTCCAAGCGAATTCACCATTAACTAGAAGTTGTGTAAATAGATTCAGTAGACTTGTGGTTCAAGAACAGGAAGCTACTACTGGAATATAAAAATCCTAGAATTGAAAACTACCTGTAGTTATAAGAAGAGAGTCATTTTCTGATGACGTGATCTATTTTAATTTGTAATAGCATAGACATTTTCATCCAGTTAGCCTTATGTCGTTATAAACCTGATGCCAATTCTGGTTTGAAACTTAGTTTTTGTACTTCTAAGATCAAATTTTGAAGTGTCCCTATGTAGTGTTGCATTCTTAATATGCCATAACTCAAGTTTGTGAATAGAATAACAAAACAACAAACAACCAGAAGTTAAGAATGTTAGCATAATGTCTCAAGCTTCAAGATTAATTAATTCTTGCATTTTTAATAAAATGTAAAAAGCTGTACACGATATTTTTCCAAGAAAACTGCTTGTTCGTATTTAACACCTTCATCAATCATTCAGCAAAACATGATCTTCATATAACCAGGCTCTGGAATCCATGAAGTATCTCTTATCCTGAAGGAGTTCATGAAAACTAAATCACATGTTGAAGTTACCCTTCAGTCAGTGCTAGACCACAAAATTCAGGTAATTGGAATCCATATTCAAATCATCTGATATTCATTATGGATACAACAGATAACCTGAATATCCTGATAATTCGGATAGTACAGAGCTGATGGATGATTTGTATAGTGGAACCACCAGCAAATGAACCTACGCAGACCTGCGACTCCTGTTCACCACCCTTCCACAAGGAGAGGAGGAGCAGAGGGGAGCATGCTTCCTTGTGGACAGAGATGAACGGATCGAGAGGGAAGCATTTTAGTAGAAGGTTATTTTCTTTATGGTCCCTCTATAAATAAAAGATTGGATAGCATGTAAAACTGTTCAGATAATGAACACATTTGATTATCCGGATAATCCAGACAATTCAGATATCAGAATAATCGGTATATCTTCATATCAGATTATCTGATGTTTGGATATAGGAAATCCAGGTAGAACATTTTCCAACATCCGGATAACATTTTATCGGGATTTGGCTATCCGTATTCCAGATCGCACTAGTATGTTGTAGTAGGTGGATGCAAATACATAGTGAGAGTGAGTGTACTTGCACTTTCAGCAATGAAAAATAAATGTGTGACAGGTAGAATTTCTAAATTTATTAAAATGAATTATGTCAGAAGTCCATAATTTTTATAATTTACAGGATGTAATATTAAAATGTTATACTATAGAATGCACATAGTATGTGATTGTAAAATCATGTGCAAAAATCCTTAGAAGAAGTATAAAAATAAAAATTGCAAACCTACTAAGGAATACAATAAGCAAAATAATCTTATACAGTTATTTTTAGTGGTTATTATTTTATTTTATCTGCGATGTTTCGATCTGGTTTCCGAGAACTTTCTGAAGCTACACTAAGAGATACATTCAAAGACACAACCTCACTTGGCTAGCCACTCTACACTTCTCTCACTTGGGGCTCTACAAAAGTGTAGATTGACTAGCCATGTGAGGTTGTGTTTTTGTTTGTATCTCTTAGTGTAGCTTGAGAAAGATCTGGGAAACCAGACCGAAACGACACAGATAAAATAAAATAATATCCACTAAAAATAACTGTTAGATTATTTTGCATCTATAAAAAGTGGTTATGTGAAACTTTAAGAAGAACATACGAATACAATATGTAGCCTACCTGATAAAAAGTAAAAAAACTATGGAAGTAGATTTCCATGTCCCATGTAGCGCTCAAATGTCAAACATTATGAAGTTAAATCCCATGCTTGTATACCTACTTACTCAATTTCATTGCTACAGTTAACACAGCATTACAGATACATCTTCATAGTAAAGTGCATACACAAATAAATGTGATATTGTCATGAAATTATCAACTAACATGGAAATCAAATTGTCTCTTTCATAACATGACTTACCTACCTTAAATGCAATGAAGCAAGTTTATCAAACATCCTTATTTATTGACTGATAGACACCCCACAAGGCTGCTTGCATCCTTTCACAATTCTTAAAGTTCCTTAGTCTAAGGGCGCAGTGCAGGTGGGTAGTGTTGGCTTAGAAACTATATGATAAGTGGTGGAGTAACCAAAGTGCCATCCTAGAATCTGTCAATGATGAACTTACTCCTCTCAAAATTTTAATAGAAAACTTCTCTCCTTTGACAGTCCTTAATTCAGATATTTTAGTCCCATTGATGAAACGAGTTTGAGTTCAGGGTCAATGAATTTAGCAGAACTGCTACTCTTGAACAGAATAACACCTATTTGACAAAATCATATAGAAAATATGACAAACGCATTGATTTACATCCTACATAAGTACTTTGTATGCAGCACAGCACACGTACTAGGGTTGAGATAACACTAGCCTGAACCAATACGAATATTACTCATACAGATTTCTGCTGATATTGAGACATACTTGGAAATTTGGCAATTTAAAGAAGTTCAAAATACATCGTTATTAAATATGGAAATAAAAGGATCATCTTGCAACCATACCATTTCAGTCTACCATATTTCCATATCCAAAAGTTCATGTGGTATTAATGTTCTCCCATTTGCTTTTCTAAGCCATAAAGATATTTTGTGTACCCTGTAGTATGTTATAATAATTTAGTACAAACAAGATTTACGATCTGCTACAAATGGCCATGATAGGCTGCTGCAACACATTGTTGGATGGGTAAATGAGTGTCACTGATTGGTTGATTGATGACGTACTTCACCCACTACCCTAGATACACCTGCACTGTGGCCACTGGAATCCTATTGGCCCCTTTGGTCACTTTCCAGTCAGACACATCAAACAAAAGACAAAAATAAACATTACAACACCTCAATTAAGACTAAAAATGAGCATGACAGTCAAAATTTGGTTTCCTTTTATATTCCAGAAAGCTCTGCTAGCTAAATGGATTGTTACAGACTGATGTTTTTCCAATTTGTTTATGATGAAAGGATGATACCAGAAGTTTCCCTGTAATTATATGAGCCCGCATTGGCAAAATCTCTTGAGTTTGAGGAAGAAAATCAGCAAGAGGGGGGGGGAGAGGGGAGGAAGGGGGGTTCACTGATGTTGCACAATCCATGCAGGTACTCAAATAAAGAATATCAACCTAAGGCAATTGTTGAAAGAAAGGAGTTTAGACATTTGACATATTAATTTTCTAATGAAGGAAGGGATGCAAATATCCACAATTATTTCTCCACCCTCTTGTAGTAAATTGTATGTTCTTCCCTATAGCACTCAGAGTTGGCTGGGTCTTTTTAAGTACTTTGAGGACCAACGATTGTCAAAACTTGGAAGAATCCAAAGAAAAAAAAAGATTTAGAAGAGCTTCCAGCACTCCACATAATTAATACAGTAAAAGTCAACAAGTTCAAGGTTTCATTCATTAGGCAATTTTCCTCAAATCATACTAAAATTAGTTGTTGACAAATACAACAAAAAAGGTACACATTTCCAGAATAAGGTTGAACAAAGTTATAATTATGAAATAATTTGTGTGGTAGCACCTTAGTTACCAGTCACATCTTCATGTGGGAACTTTAGCTGAACATCATAGTAAGCAAGGGTGGATGGTTGAGAGGGCAAAAAGGAAAAAGTCATGTATTAATTAACTACAATAACTACTAGGGCTGAGCTGATACAGATACCGATGTAATCGTATTGGCTGATGCCAATGGTATCTGTAAGTATTGGTTGAAATTTTCCAACAGATACCTTCCGATACCATTTTTTTGAGTTGCTAGAATCAAGGACAAGAGCAACATTTGTCCTTTCCAAAAATTTGCTGACCCTTGCTTGTTGCAGATTAGTTTTTCAGAGGATTGCTGAACAAATCCTCCACATCCTGGGAAGCATATGATTGACAAGATCAAAGGCATGGGTGAAGGGAAAGCTGTGACTAAACTCCTCGAAGGCATATAACTACCTGGTAGGTGTAAAGGCTGTGTGGAAATAGAAGATATATTTCATTTTAAATTCCTGCTTGAGTAGTGTAATTGATGATACTATAAACTCAACAAATGATGAACCCCCTCAGGCAGATTTGGCTACACTTAAACCTTGCTCAAGATGAGCATATGAGCTTTTTGCTCAAGTGTAGCACCCTGTCTAATCCAAGATTTTTGTAAAAATGCCCTCGGGAATTTCCCGAAACTACAGTGTATAAATGATGAGCCCCCTCAGATTGATTTGCCCATACTTACAAAAGTTGCATCAGCCGGATTGTTGTCCATAAGCTTGTTAAAAATATGCCCCTTCTTGATATTGTTTTGGATACACTTGAAATTAAGCCAAAATCCTCATAAAACACACACACACATACACAGACACACCCACCCACACACACACATGCTTACTTCTGGTTTATTTCTATTGCATCATGCTGTGCAACAAATTATTATCCAATATTATGCATGTGTTGTTTTCTGATTGGTTAATTATGACATAATGTGAAGATGTGTTATATTCTGATTGCTTTGTTGTTTCAGATGTTTTAATCCATGCTTAGGGTATATAAAGAGATTTTGCATTACATATCAGCCAGTATTGTGAGAGTGGCTGAGGAGTACAGATGAGTTGTTACAGTGCTTCTCATACTTACAGGCCTGTTTGGTTTAATATATAATATTTCTTATTATTCATATTAAATATATTTCTGGTATATTGAACAAAAAGGGCTTATATTTTGTATAAAAAATCTGATATTTGTTGCATCCAGCTTGTTTGTTGTAATCCACTCTTATTTAGAGTCAGGCTTATATCTGTCCCAGCCTGTTATACAAAAATCAATACATAACACAGTGCTAGGTCATTGCCTTTCTAGGACATGCATGTCTGTGCAGGCATTTGCGGAAGGTCAGTGTAGATCAATATTTATTCTCTTTTTCCACTTGTAGGCTATTAGCTTTACAACCTGTCATAATAAGCATAGAGTTTTGATTTAAAACCCAAAAAATTTTGTATAATAAACCGAGAATAAAAATTAATAATATTAACATATTAAATATACACAAGAAATATACAAAGCACACAGCTGAACAAAATATATATATATATTAAGTACAAAATTTTGAATTGAACCCCAGGAAATCTTATATAATAAACCAACAACAAAAAATGCCAAATCAAAAATATTGCAATCAGTGTAATAAAAATATATCCAGCCCCAATTTTGCTAGGCACCAAAAAAATTGTGACCCAGGCAAATATAGAACTCCCACAAAAATATGCCCCAAATGCCATAAAATATTTAGCAAGGCATATTTCAATAGACATGTAGGCTCTTGTTCTGCACAGTCATCAACATTGCCCCCCCCCCCAACCATCTACATCTGGTCTGAAAAGGAAGCATGAAACACCTGTTAATGCTGGACCGGCAAAGCAGCCACGCTATGCACCACCTATCCATAGCAGTTTTAATGGCCAACTTAGGGATTACCGGTTTGTATCAGAGCAAAAATGTGACATTAAGAATTTTTTGAACAGTATAAATCCTGATGTGCAGGCAATTCTAAATGCACAAAATGGCTCTTATAAGCTCTCCCTCAAATTGTTTACACAATATAAGAAGCCAAATGGCACAAAATTTACACAGCCCCACATAACAGAAACTTTACCTGTATATTCAAATACAAATTCAGACAAAATAATAAGCAGTTTGATAGATCAATTCAATATTAAACACTCTGAATTTGCAGCAAAAGAGTCTGGATGGAGCCTATGCGGTTCTCCACACAAGCTCTATGTTAATATTTCTGAATTCAGCCCATGACAAGGATCTACATATCTGCCATTACCTGCCAATATTAAAAACAAAAGAGCCGTGGTTAACATAGAAAATAATGATCAGAAATGCTTTCTGTGGTGTATTTTAGCTGCTTTGTATCCAGTTTCAGATAATCCAAAGAGAATAAGGTATTATAAACAGCATGAAAATGATTTTGATAAAGCAATGGAGGGTTTAGAATATCCAATGTCTGTTCAGAATATTGATAAATTTGAAAAAAAGGCCAGGAATATCAATGGTAAACAATTATCTATTAATGTATTTACTTGTTCTACTGGCCGTGGCAATTGCTTGATAGCACCTCTCAGAATCAGTACATTTGATGATGATTCTGCTATTCCGATTGATCTGCTCTTAATTGAAGGGGATAATACACACCATTATACTCTGATACATAATCTTGAAGCTTTAGTCAGAACACAACTAGACAAAACTCATAGAATATTCAAGTTGTGCAGAAGATGTTTAATTGTATTTGATGGTAGAAAAATGGTGAATGGTGTTCGGGAAGAGAATGCAGAAATTGCTAAAAACAAGTTAATTGAGCATCTGAAATACTGTGGCAACCATAAACCTGTTCATATGGTGATGCCTAATCCAAGTGAAAATGCCAAATTCAAAAAATTTGAAGCCTTGTTGGAACACCCAGCATATATAGTCTGTGATTTTGAATCAAACCTCAAACCCCTTGCATTCTGTAGCCCAGATCCTGATGAATCTTCAATTACATCATACCAGCTACATGAACCTTCTAGTTTTTGTTATATAATTATACAGAATGGTGTTGCTAGTGAACCACACTTATACATGGGAGCAGATGCCATCAAAGAATTTGCAGATAGAATAGAAAATGAGTGCCGTTGCATAGCATCTAATGTCTTATTAAAATCAAAACCCATGTTGCCTTTAACAGAGGATCAGATTGAAGATTTCAACAATGCAGAAAAATGCCCGGTATGTGATTCTGAATTTTCAGATGCAAATATCGTGTCATTCTATAGAATGAAGGGATCTGAACCAGTTAATTGATGGGGTGATGTAAACTACTCATCATTCATCCTCTTGATGAGACCACTCGTCATTGACATGACGAGTTATTGCTTGGCATGCGAAAGGTACAAATTACACAAAGGAATTAAACTACTGAAAAGACAATGGACACTCGTTGTGTTTTGTGAACCGTTGAACCTGTATCATGGCTGGGTGTAGGATAATTACCTGTCTATCTGAAGTCTTTAGCTGAATGAAAATAGCGAAGTCCTCTGTAAGCTTCTCTCCTATTTGTCGACCAGAGCTCTGTTGTACTCCTCACCTACTGACTTGCTGACCACCTTCACTCTGCCCACTCAATCTCCAAAGTCCCTCACCTCCCAGCTTGCCTCACCTCTATATTCCCTGGCCATCGAGCTCTTCCTCGATGCCGAATCGCCGAATCGTGTGATTATCATAATTGCTACCATGCAAACCGCTGACTCTAAAACCAGAAGTGTTACCTGTTCCTGAATGCTCAGGAGGTTTGCGTGGCACAACACAATGCATTGTAAACATGCCTAAGAGGCTTGAGACAGCTGAGAGAAAAACAAGTGAATGCCCTGGTCAACATGAAGCGTTCAGAAAGACTTAATAAAATAAACATACAATCCTATGGATTGATACGATATCAAGGTGAAACACCATTCTCATACAGATGGTAAATTCTTAATGCCCCTGTGTAATAGCTGTAATATTAAGATCCAGAGACCAAAATTTGTCCCTATATTTTGCCATGGTGCATCCAATTATGATTTCCATCATCTGATCAGGTACGAGGGGTTTGACAAGCAGAATTTAAATATTTTAGCTGAAAATAATGAAAAATATATTACCATTAGCAAAATAATTAAAGTTAATGGTGTTCCTATTCACTTAAGATTTCTTGATTCATACAGAATTCTGTCGGCTAGCCTGGCTACACTGGCCACTCAATTATCTGATGATCAATTCAAAATCACATGTGCTTTGTTTCCAAATCAGGAGCTGAAATTAATTAGGCGGAAGGGTGTATATCCTTATGATTATGTTACAGATTTTTCTAAATTTGATGAGTGTTCTCTGCCACCACAACAAGAGTTTTACAGCAAAATCAGAGGATCTGGAATCACTGATGAAGATTATCACCATGCCCAGTTGATGTGGAACAATTTAAAATGCCAGATATTTGGTGATTATCACAAGGTTTATTTAAAACTTGATGTGACCCTCTTAGCTGATATACTTCAGGCATTCAGAAAATCTTCCATGCAAAATTATAAGCTGGATCCAATGTATTTTTACAGTGCTCCGGGCCTAGCATGGTCTGCAATGTTTTTAAACACTAAAATGCAATTGGATCTGATCCAGGATCAAGACATGTATCTGTTTATGGAACAATGTATAAGAGGAGGCATGGTGCAATGTTCTCAGAGATATGCCAGAGCAAATAACAAATATATTCCCGATTATGACCCAGCACTGCCATCAAATTATATACTTTATGTGGATGCAAACAGCCTGTATGGTTATGCTATGATGGATAAACTGCCATATGCAGGGCTTGAGTGGGTTGAAGATTTCAACATTGAAGATCTTAAGGATTTTGATGACAGTAACTATGGCCTGTTCTTAGAGGTTGATCTGACAATTCCTGATGATTTACACAACACATTTTCTGATCTGCCCCCATTTCCTGAGGTTGAGTGCTCACCTGGCACTAAACAGAAGAAATTGATGATGACTCCGGAGCCAAAACAGGATTATGTCATATATTACAAAAACCTCCAGTTCCTGATGCATCATGGTGTTCAAGTGACCAAAGTTGGAAAAGTTTTGAGGTTCAGGCACTCAAGATGGTTGAAGCCATATATTGATACAAACACAGAGCTTCGAAAATCTGCAATGAGCCAATTTGATAAGACCTTGTTTAAATTGATGGTCAATTCAGTGTATGGCAAAACAATTGAAAATGTCAGAAAACATATTGATGTTAAAATAATTACTGACCCCAGCCGGAGCAAAAAATTGATAGCAAAGCCCAACTTCAATTACAGAAGAATTTATGATGAAAATATGGCACTTTTCAACATGAAAAAAACAAAGATTAAGTTTGATAAGCCTATTTATGTAGGGGCTGTGATATTGGAATTGGCCAAATTACACATGTTAAAATTGTATTATGATGTGTTGAAGCCTTTTTATAAGGATCGTGTAAAACTGATGTACATGGACACAGATAGTTTTGTTCTTGATATTCAAACAGAAGATGTTTATCAAGATATAACACAGCCTGAATTGTTTAAATATTTTGATACCACTGAACATACAGAGATTCAACACCACAACAAAAAGGTGCCTGGCAAGTTAAAAGATGAGACACTTGGTGATGTTATTGTGGCATTTGCTGGGTTAAGGGCCAAGATGTACAGTTTTGAAACATGTAGTGGCGCTGTTGCCAAAAAGGCCAAGGGCATTGGCAAAGTGACTGTAGACAAAGAGCTTGAATTTGAAGATTACAAAAATTGCCTCAAATCATGCAGCACAATCAGAACATCAGAATCCAGAATTCAGAGTGTGGATCACTTGTTGACTACAAATATTGTAAGAAAAGTGGCTCTGGATCCACATGATGATAAGAGATGCATTTTATCATGTGGCATACATACTCTACCATGGGGGCATTGTGATTTGAAAAGTGGTAATCAATGCCCAATTACAGAGCATGATTTGAAATAAATAAACATGCCTATGAACTTATTTGGGTTCAAAAAACAGGCTATTATGGACCTGCCAACACCACAACCCTCTTCTGATATGATATCTAAACTAAGTGCTTTGTTAATTATTCATCTGAACAGCATACTTACAGATGTTGATGATGAAACAGGTAAAACATTGTACATATTTAACAATAATTTAAATCATTACCAATTACCTGTAGGTGGTCAATTGCAATTTATTACAACCCCTGAGGGTAATGTCAAGATTTCAGTAGGGAGAAATATTTATAGAATTAAGCACTCAAACATGATTTCTGGTATATACTGTTTCTGCTGGTGACTGCTTATATATTGAGGTCCCAGGATCATATGACAAGCTTATACCTTTTTTTATAGAATTAAGAATTAGATATTCAATAATAAATAACCACTAAAACAAAAATGCCTAATGATATATTTGGCCATACAAGACATGAAGATCACAGTGATGAGATTCTGATGCTTGATGTCAGAGTCAAAAAATTAAGAAGTGATTTACAAGCTTTACAAACCAAACTGAATGCCAGTCTTCAACTAGAAATTACAAATTTGCAATCACAATGCATGGACCCTCTTCTTAAAATTGATTCAGAACTCAAAGTGCTGCTTCAGAAATATACTGACCTGGCAACATTGGATAATTTTCAAAGTTTAGAAGAGGCTGTAGCAGCTCTTCAAGCCAAATTTAAGACCCAGGCCACCAACTCTGAGCAATTGAAACAGCAATTGGAAGAGCAGATAAATAATGTCCAGACACAGCTCCAAACAATTGTCAAAAACATAAAATCACAAGAAGATTTTGATCTAGTGATTTCCACTCTAAAGGAACAGATTCAATCACTCCAAATACCTAATCTGGACCCTCTGAACAAAGCCATAGCCAAGGTTAAAGAAAAAATTGAGACACTTGAAAATTTTATGAACAACTTGCCATCTTCTGATGCTTTGAGTGCAATAACTCGGAGTGTTGCCAACATTAAGCTGCAACTTGAAACATATGAAGATTTTGGAAAAATTCAAAGTACCATAACCCATCTTGAGGGTACAATAGCAGCAGTGCAAAGTGATTTGACAAATGTACAAGAATCTCTAGAATCCCGCCTGCCTGGTATTGTAGACACACTTGTCAGTGTCCAGCAACAGATCACAAAGCTTGAAAACCTCAACACTGAATCTGAGCTATCTCATTTTCATCACTTGATCGATGATATCCAAACAAAACTTAAAATTTTACAACAATCAACACCCACTCAGGCAGATATAGCCCTGCTCCAAAATGCTATGCAAAATGTGGCTGATGCTTCTGAATTAAATAATGTGAAATTGGCACTTGAATCTTTGCAAAATACTGTAACAAATCTGCCTACATCACAGGAACTTAAAAATATTAAGAGAGCAGTGAATCGCATATTGAAATCAGAAGATATCAAGAATATCCAGACAGAGATCAAACAACTTACTCAGACAGTGGCCACTCTACCAACTAATCAACATATTAATGAACTGCATGCCCTGTTTGAGGATATCAGAAGACAGGTCCATGATATTACTGCTCAAAATTCAAAATTGGCAGTTGTTGAAAATTTGCAACAAATTGTAGCTAATATCAAGCAACAGCTAGGGACCATGGAATCCAATCAAGCAAATGCTTTGTCTGTTTTTGCCACCCAGCTTCAAGAGATTGTGCAACAATACAAGAAACTTGTTGTGGACATAAAGATCAAGCCAGGTCATGATGATGTTGTTAGGACCATCAATGAGCACCTTGAATCTGTAACAAGCAGATTGCTTACAGCAGAAAAAGAAATAACAGGCATAATTGAGAATCCAAAACATACAGTGATTCTTGAATTGTACAGCATCCCCAACAAAGAATATGATTCACCATTTACACCAGGTGGCAAAATATATATGCTGTCCCCTGCACAATTTTATTACCAGTTTTTTGTTGGGGGCACACTGACACCAATCAAGATCAAATATTGGCTTCAACCACAGGCACACCACTACCCCACCTTATCAATAACAAATGCTGACAACAAACAAAAATCACCAGTGTAGAGTTAGAGGATTTTACAGATCCCAATATATTAGAAACGTCTTATGCTGAAGATGATGGCTCTCTGGAATTTCATATACAAATAGGAGACAAATTATATTTAGAAAATCCTGTAGTATCAGCTGCTGAACACCCCATAGTTGCAATATTCTTGTTTTCATATTATGTCTAGACAAATTATTGTTGATGAATTACACAGACAAGCCAGACATAATTATAAGAAACTGCCAGTAGTCACAAAAGGCATAGATGATTTATGGCAGAGTGACTTGATTGAGATGGCAAGTGGACAGCTGAAAAACTTAGACAAAATCAACAAGGGCTACAAATATCTACTCACTGTAACAGACACATTTTCAAAATTTGCCTGGGCTGTGCCACTCAAATCCAAGACTGGAAAATGTGTTACAGAAGCCTTCAGGACAATCATCAATCAGAGTGGAAGATCACCGCGTTGTTTGCAAACAGATAATGGCAAAGAATTGTATAATTCTGTGTTCCAACAATTTATTAAAAGCCAGTCAATAAAACATTATTCGAGTTACAGTGATCTCAAGGCCTCAATTGTAGAGAGATTCAACAAAATCCTAAAAAATCTTATGCATAAACAATTTATACTTCAAGGTAATTATAAATGGCTTAATATTCTTCCAGAACTTCTACAAAAATATAACAACTCGGTCCATTCCACAATCAACATGAAACCCTCTGAAGTAACTTCATCTGATGAGCAAAAATTGATCAGGACTGTTTATTATCCTATATACCAGCCAACAACAAGAAAGGCCAAATACAAGGTGGGTGATCAAGTAAGAATCAGCAAATATAAGCACTTATTCAAAAGAGGCTTTACAAGAAACTGGAGCACTGAATTATTTACAGTGGTTCAAGTTAAACCTGGGACCCTTAACACATATATAATAAAAGATCACCGAGGAGAAATTCTCAAAGGCCGGTTCTATGAAGAAGAACTCAACAAAACTAAACAGCCTGACACATATCTCATAGAAAAAATCATCCGCAGAAAAAGCAACAAGTTATTTGTCAAATGGCTAGGACTTCCAGAACACAGCTGGATCGATGCAGACAAAGTGATAATATGAGCACCTGGGATGTTATAAAAAGGCCGCCAGAACCTGAACAGCAGATTAAGAGAAATGGCAAGTTGCTGCCTGATAATAATAGATGTCTTATTGTTGGGCCATCAGCTTGTGGTAAAACTACACTAATGATTGATAATTTTTTATTGGCACCCAACTGGTTAGACTGGAAAAACAGGCACTTGTATGTCTTCTCTAAGAGCTTGGAACAATTAAAATATCAGCAGCTGATGAAGCTATATGATGGATTGGATATAGCCACTTTTGAACCAGATGTTAAGCCACTTCATGAATGTCTCGATAATTCTGTTGTTGTGTTTGATGACATTATACTGGATAATCAAAACAAGGTTAGAAATTTCTTTACACAGGGGCGACACAAAAACATTGATTGTTTCTAAATGGCACAGACTTTTTCTAAAATTCCGAAGCAGCTGATCCGAGACAACAGCAATTTTATATGTGTGTTTCATCAAGATCATACCAACCTCAAACACATACATGATGAATATGTAGGTGGGGACTTGAGCTACAATGATTTTTCCAAGTTTTGCAGTGGGTGCTGGAACCAAAACAGTTATGGGTTTGTCACAATTGATATGACAAGAAAACCCAATAGTGGTAAATACAGAAATAAAATTAACAATTTTCTAGACATTGAAACATATATAAATAACCATGAAAAGGCCAATTATTGATGATCTTAAATTAAAAGATTATCTTGTAAAAAGATTTAAGGGATGGAAATCACAGAACCGAGGAATTTATGAACAACACAAACAAACAGAACAGCCTATTATTGATGCTATTAGTGAATTAGGTAAAAATATCAAAACTGTTACAGAGCAAAATCAAAATTTGATCACAGAGCTTGTACCTGTAGCTGCAAGGAACATATTAGATTATCCAATCACCCCACTTTCCAGTATTCATACACCTAGTCCTGTTGCTCCTCGAAGAATTGTAGCTAGTCAGGATCCTATTGAATTGGGTCTTCTTGCTCAAAAATATTTAAGCACACCTAAAGACAACAAAGATGAGGTCTTTGGCTTATATGCTGACACAGAGCGTGATGGTAGCATCATACATAGAATTGGCAATTTCAGAGTAACATTTATGGGAGATGATATAATTGTATATTCAGAATCTCATCTTGGAGAAAAAGGTGGTTTTGTTAAATATCCCGGCACACCTGGATTGTGGGAACTGATGACTAGGAAAAGGCCTGGCAGCTATACAGATCAAGATTATGAGCACTACAAAGAAATATTAATCAAATCAGATGCTCTATACCAGAACAATGATCCCAAACAAAAAAGAGGTAAGTCAAGCAGTGGAGCAAAATACAACAATTTAATCAAGCCCATATGGTCACAAATTAAGACAGGCAGTGGAATCAAACAATACAACACCCTGCCTAAAGAATTTGTCTGGGTTGATGATGTCAGGAAACTTGTAGATAGGTTATTGGTGTTAGCTGGGGAGGAAAATGCTGGCAACCACAATTTTTACAATGAAAAGTTTGGAATTATGGACATGATAAGCACAAAATTGTTTAATTTTATAGTGAATGACACTAAGGGGATTGGATATCTTATAAAAATTATTAATACTCTACCACCTAAATTTTGGAATATCTCTGAGGGTTGGGGGTTGGTTAATGACATTATAAACAAGCTGCCATTTGAACTACATATTCCAGGCTATCAGTATTGTGGTCCCGGTACAAAATTGGACCATAGATTAAACAGAGGGGACCCTGGTGTTAATCCTCTAGATGCTGCTTGTAGAGACCATGACATAGCATACAACACACATTCTGATCTTGACAAGAGACATGTTGCAGACAAAAAATTAGAAGAGGCTGCATTTGGTAGATTTGTAAGCAAAGATGCTTCTTTGAGTGAGAGAATAGCAGCATTGGGAACCACCATAGCTATGAACACCAAACAAAAACTGGGGTGGGGGCTGTGAATATGTATATAATAAACCTAGAATGAAGGCCAAGGGTGTTATGTATCAAATACCTTATGCAGGTCTTAAATCTCTTAAAACTATTGATAGTCTTTTAACCAAAAAGCAGCGCAAGAAAAAAAGCTCTTGTCTTGCAAAGGGCCATGGTATGAAATTGTTGCTTAGTACCCCCCAATTAAAAAAATTACAACAATCTAGAAAAAATCACATGTGGGTTGCTTCATATTTATTATCCCGGCCATCTTAGCAGCTTTGGGGGCTGTTGGGAGCTTGGCTGGGGGATCAGCTGCCATAGCAAAAACAGTAATAGATGCCAAGAAGAATAAGGCAGAATTAGATGAATTGAAGCGCCATAACCTGGCCATGGAGAAACAAGGCAAAGGTGTTAAGAGAGCCATGAATAAGTTTAAAAAAAACAAGAGCCGCTTACAAACCAAGATATTGAAGCTTTAATCAAGCCACTGGGCATAAAAATTTTAGAGGTGTGTACATGTCTGATTCTTTACCAGAACAACCACTCAACAAAGAGTGTGGCATTGTTAATTTGGATAAGTACAAAAATCAGGGCACTCACTGGATTTGTTATCTTAAATATTTAAACAATGAGGCATTTGTGTTTGATTCATTTGGAGGTGTTCCACCTGAAAATTTAGTAAAATATCTAAAATCAGCTAATCTTTATTACAATAATGCCCGTGTTCAAAATTTCAAAGATGTTAATTGTGGACATTTGTGTTTATCTGTTATTAGATATATGTCTCAAATAAATAAACCATCAATTGAAGATTTTCAAAAAGCCTTGTGGTATTTAAAACATCATGGGGGTATTCCATCTCACCAGCCAAAATTCAATATTGAAACTCAAATTACATGATGATATAGTGTATCTCAAAACAATAGCTCTCAGAGCATTTTATGGCATGTACTTGATCCCTAATATTACACACCACAACAACAAAATTGCAGTAGGGGATCAAAAAATTGTCATCACTCCAGGGCAATATAATCTGTCCACTCTAAATGCTCAATTACCCAGAGGTATAGTATTAACTCAAAATTCTGTCACTCACAGAGTAGAGATTGTATCTGCTACAGAAACAGTGGATCTGGGTACTATAGGAGAGCTGTTAGGATTTGAGAACAACACAAAACTTGAACCGGCCATCAAACACACTGCTATTAATATACCTAAATTCTTAGCCATAGAGACTCTGAATATTCACTGTAATGTGGCCGAGGGTATGATCACCAAATCAAATGGCATAGGCACTCACAAACAAACTGGCATCATTGCAACATTTAAACCTAATTCTGAATTTATGGAGCCAATCATCTACACTCCATCCCCAACATTATATTTTCCTGTGTGCCATAATAGAATAGATAACATTGAGTTGATGGTCACTAATGAAAAAGAAGAATTAGTTGATTTTGCTGGAGCCACAACAACTGCAATCATAGAGATTAATATTTAAATAAAAATACATACAAAAAAAATGGAAAATATTGAGAGTTATGAGCTACAATCATTCCCCCCAAACAGGATGACATTTGCAAATTTAAATCAACCCAACACAGAGATTGAGGTTGATCTTGATGTAGGGGATGGCTTTATACACCCCCACAGAGCAGATCTATACATCAAATTTGAATGTTGTAAAGCTCGATGGAATAGATTATCCGGCAAATTCAAATATAAGATTGGTAGATAATTTTGTGCCACATCTGTTCTCTGAAATTGAGATCAGAAAACATGGTGTTGTTATAAACAGAGTGGATTATCCCGGCATTACCTCCACAGCTTTGGCCACACTAAAATTATCCAAAACCGAGGCTTCTTACTACAAAATAGGTGGATTTGAGGCTGGTGATAAGATATTATCTAAGAACCACACAGTGCTGTTTCCAATGCGCCTGTTGCCAGGATTCTTCTCAGATTACAAAGATATTATGTGGAAGGGTGGTTTAAGAATCACACTTAGAAGAGCTGCCAATGATAATAATGCTTTGATGAGGTACAGCACATTAAACTCTACAGGGGAAGCTTTGCCTAATACCCTACCTGATGAGGGCAAGTGCATTATTCAGACTATGGAGCTAAGAATCCCAGTTGTTGAATATGAAGCCAGTTATGCTCTTAAATACAAAGCAGATATAATAAAAAATCCACAAGTACCTTTACAATTTTATACATATCAATGTGTACAGAAGCCTGCCGCTGGTACTTATTATGAGTTTGATGCTACAAATTCATTCTCCAGTATACAATATGACATGCCGGATTTTGTGGTGGTACTGTTTCAGACTGGAAGACACAATAATCAGGAAAAAAATTCAAGTAGATTTGATAACTGCAACATCAAGAACATATATCTTAAAAATGGCAGAAATGAGGTATTCCCTAGAGAAAATTATAATTTAGACATGTCCAAGGATGATTTCCTTAAATTATATGAAGCATTTACAGCATACAAAAGGGTCACTACTGGCAATACTGACATGTATTACACACCAGATGAATTCAAAGCACAGAGACCCATGTTTGTCATCAACACTTCAAAAAGGAAACAAGTTGTGGTTAATGACAGGACAAACATTAAAATTATCTGTGAATTCCACAATACACTCCCTGATGACACTATATGTAGTGTTATTCTCATAGGTGAAAAATCATATGTTTATGATGTAAGAAATGAGAGAGTCACAGAGCAATTCTAGAAGAATTACATTGTTTTAGTACTAGATATGCAAGTTGAGGCTGGTGCCCAATTGAACTTAAACCGGAAGTAAATATGTGTGTGTGGGTGTGTGTTTTATGAGGATTTTGGCTTAATTTCAAGTGTATCCAAAACAATATCAAGAAGGGGCATATTTTTAACAAGCTTATCGACAACAATCTGGCTGATGCAACTTTTGTAAGTATGGGCAAATCAATCTGAGGGGGCTCATCATTTGTACACTGTAGTTTCGGGAAATTCCCGAGGGCATTTTTACAAAAATCTTGGATTAGACAGGGTGCTACACTTGAGCAAAAAGCTCATATGCTCATCTTGAGCAAGGTTTAAGTGTAGCCAAATCTGCCTGAGGGGGGTTCATCATTTGTTGAGTTTATAATACCACAAATCACACTACTTGCTTGCACGCTCATGGTGGATGTTTTCAAAATTAGCATTACTACCATCCTGGGCTGTTTCCGGGTCAGATTATTTCGGAGTTCTTGCGAAAGACGTGTAAAGGCCGCTGTAGAATTCAATTTTTTTTATCTATATTCAAGTAAGGCAGGAGGGTTGTGGATTGTATAATTTCTGCTAGCACTCTTCCCTTCTCTTTCTTTTATGTCCTAATAATCCACAAATAATGGAAATATATTGGTACAAAAGAACTTCCAAATCCCAGACACTAGCTATCACTTTCCAGCCAGGAACTCAACAGTAAGGAATGCAGTGTCAGATGTTACCTAAGCTTTACTGGGTCAACAAAGGTGTAAAAACGTAAACAGGTGTAACCCAGGAAGAAGTTGCAGGTGACTGACTCGGCATTGCGTAGTAAATCCATCACAATAAATATCTAGGGCAATGGGGGTTGGTTGAAATCATGCAGAATTACGATCAAGAAATCCAAGTAAAGGAGACTGAAGTCTGAGCATTCAGACTAGTATCACAAACGGACACCTCGTTTATTAACCAGTCCGTAGTTCGACATCTCGTTTATTAACCAGTGCGTAGTTCGACAACTCGAGGGAGCACCTCCACACAGTGAGAGTCAGGTATTTTCATTTAGCATGGTGATCTAATTTTAAAGATTATAAAAGCCAGGTGTTGTATTTGCCATACAGTGTGTATGTGTTACCTCTTGCATGTCAGCATTAAGCTCTCCATGAGCAGCAAATATGCCATCATTAAGGATGATGGCATACATGAGCTACGCCACCTAGATTCGATCCCAGTTCCTTAGGGAACGTTACGCTGTCATTTTTGGTATCAGCCTATACCGCAGAGACTTGTTTTTGTTGCAAATGACAGAGAATGATGGATAGCATGGCATAAAGAGGCATTATTTTAATAACTGTATTTGTATATATTATTATGTCTCTTTTCTCCATCTCCAGGCTAACCCAAAAGGCAGGAATGTTTAGTATTTACGTGAAACTGAAGAAGAGACAATCAACCGATTTTTAAATTAATTTATTTATTTTTTATTATTTTAACTGCAGCATGTTAAAAAGTCTTGCAACACTTCAAAAATCCTATCATTGCATCCTCTGGGTCTACAGAGAGTTTTAAAAAAAACATTACTAAATGTCACAAGATGTTTTAAAGTATCATAATGCTTAAAAAAAGGTGCCCCGTGCATATAGCACAATGCCATGATGGCACATTTAGGGGATGTGCGGGTACGGCTGGACACATTCTCGATCTCTACCATTTTTGTAGGTGATGTGATCAGAACCACACTCCAGCTGCCTTTACCAACACGGGGTTACCCCCAGGTATCCATTGATTTGAGGATGGGTGAGCCCCAGAGATGCTTTAGGGGGGCAGGGGGGAGAAGGCAAGAAAAACTCTGACCTTACATCACCCACCCTGAGAATCGAACCCAGGTCTCCTGCATGGAAACAGACACCCTACAGAATACACCTCCGTGGCTCAAAGTATTATAATGTTGCAGGAGAATAATTAGTGAGTTAATTAATGTCATGAAAGGAATGTGATATGCGACTTGGTAACTAACCTTTATTATTTTAAAATGGAATTGATTGCAAACACAGCATTTCCCAGCTGTGCGATGAGGTTTAGGTGTTGCAAAACGATTTTTTCCTGAAAATTGCTAATTAAAACTTCCTTTTTCAGAAGAATGATCTAGAACTGGCCCTTGCTTACTATTCATGAATCACTGGCATTGAGTATTGCTTTCTGAAAAATAGGAAGTTTGAAATATTACACATTTACAAGATTCTTCATCAAAATTATTCAATATGTTAAGAAACACAAAAACTTCATGCACAAAATTGAACATAAAATATCACAATAATTTTCAAACAGAAGAAATTAATTTCAATCAATGCAATCTCATTCAACCACAACAACATAATATTTAAACATTATTTCAAAAGAGGTAGAGTTTATCAGTGCATTAAACTTTATCAGCATTAAAAATAAATTTGTCAGTAACATATCACAAAATCTGTGTCCATAAGTGATTATAACTTTGCTAGTATAAGGTGGCCACTGCAGGATCATTATGATTCAAGTATAATTCCCGGTATCTAAGACGAACTTTCTGAACAATCCAGGGTACAAGCAAATGTTTTCTCTATTTCAATATTATGTATTACCGCCTCTCGCCACCCACACACATAAGCACACACATATATTAACAATATAAAGCATAAATAAGATTCCATTGTATCAAAACAGTCTAATACAATTCAATTAAAATGTTCAGTTCAATATCTAAAATATTTTATTTCATATGTGAAGTTTACATTTGCCATTTCACATACTTAGACATGAAATACATCTACAAACACGAGTCACAAATGTTACAGGATATACTAATCTATATGAAATTGTTAATTGCATAAGAATTTCAAACTCAAATTTACCTAATCAACTTCAAGATATTTTGATATCTGGTAAAAATGTTTTCAATATAATTATTCAAGCATTGATTGGTTGATTTATTTTACTTCACATTTCTGCCACTTTTTGCTAATTGCAAAGATGAGGATGAGTCATGATATGATTAAATTGATGAAGGGTTGTTGAAGAAACTTTTTTCTCGTACAATTTAAGATTCAATCCAAGTTGCGTATTGTTTCATTTCAATAGAGAATTTGGACCCTATTTAAACTGATTGGGATAAGAAGATTCCTGAGCCATACTTAAATTGATCTAAAAAAAAAGGTTGCTGAAACATATAGATTCAGAAAAAAGGTTCCTGGACCAAAAATATAAATAGATTCAGAAAAAAGGTTCCTGGACCAAAAATTTAAATAGATTCAGAAAAAAGGTTCCTGGACCGAATATAAATTGATTCAGAAAAAAGGTTCCTAGACTGTATTCAAATTCATCCAGAAAAAAGTTCCTACACCGAATTGAAATACTTCACAGATGAAAAGGTTCTTTATGGTCCAGAACCCATTTACGCTCCCTCATTTTCTCTCCTGGACAGGAATTGAATTTACTTAAAATGTCTGTAGCTTTAACAACCCAGCCTCGGACCCTAGCATCATAGTGTGCTGTCCTAACCACTCTGCCAATAACATTGGTATCACAAGTAAATATCCATGGTGAGGGAGATCAGTCTGTTGAAAAAACCGGAATAATACAAATGATAACAATAATTATCATGAATTAATAAAAATACATCAAAAAAGGGAAGTTTAACACCAGTTACAGGGTGGCTACTAAGACAGTGATAAAATTCAAGTATAAATGCCGGTCTTCAATGCGAACTTTCAAAAAAAATCAAGGCAAAACAATTAAGGACACAAGCAAGAGTTTCCTCTGTTTCAACCTTACTTATTACCCCGCAAACCCAAAAATATTAACATTAATACAAAGGGTCTTTGTGGTTCCAATGGGTCGAAAAGATCTAATTCAATTCAACTGAAAGATAAATTTCGTGGTTCATTGTTAAGTGACCCAAGTTCCAATCATGAGTTTGGACATTTCAGGTGGAAATATTCAGAAAATGTCACTGCAGAAAATGTCTGCAGCTTACCCAGCCTCCCATTATTGGGTACCTGAGTGGGTAAAGATGGGTGGAGGGTAGCGCTGATCACGTCAGCTCCAGTATGGCCAAGATCAATAATGTATTAAACTCTATCCTCCCTCCACACCTTCTGTATTCCTGAATCGCATGGTGCAAAGTACAGTTACAGGCAATAAAAATGGGACACACAGATCCTGAAATCCTCGCTTGCCTGCAAGGCATTGTGTTTGTTGCATAAATCTACGGGGCTGGTAGAAGTTGCCGTTGAAACTTCCCTATTAAAATCTGCCTGTTGCCGTAGAGTTAGGCACCACACACAATGCCTCACAGGGAAGCGAGTATTTCAGGTCTCTATGTCCAATTTTTATTGCCTGTGAGTGTACAGGGAAAACTTTCCTTTACAATATTCCTTGTGTTAGAAAGAAACAATAGGGGCAAAAGTAATTAAAACACACAATATAGATAAATGGAGTTGTATTTCTAAAATGTTACGTTGTTCAATAAACACGATTCAGAATCATATATTTTGGAGTCAGTTTTTGGAATATACCTAGAATGTACTTAAAAAAATGAGGTTCATACAAGATTTTATATGGACCCTATTGCATGCTAGTACTGCACAACATGAAATAAACCCACATTGCTGTTTCTATAGTAAAGAAATATCAATGATCTCTGATATTGTACTCGTACATAAACGTTCACAGTTTTAGAAATCAAACACCGTTCATAAAAATAAGTTTCAAACCAATGACACATAGCAAGGCAAGTAAAAATAAGGAAAGGCTGCACGAGAAGTTAAAATAGGAATCTATAAGTATTCCATTACTACACTGTATTTTCCTCTGGGATCTTTTTCGCATTTAGCAACTATCCTAGCCTACCAACGTTATGCATTTGTCCAACCACGAGTTCAGAGAAGAATTCTGTTTTCATATATTTTCCAATGCAGCTTTCTTTTACTTCCTTGACAAACATAAAATCTGAACTGTGAAAAACATGCCTCACAACATTTATGAATATGTATAGATAAATTTGAGATCTGGATTAATAAAAGTTGCAATTTTTCATGTTTAAGGAGCAAAATCCCCGCATAATTCATGTATAATTCCCGGAGCCAATACTTCCCGCATAATTCCTGGAATTCAAGGAATTCCCAGTGAGTAGCCACCCTGAGTCACTGCTACTGGTGATGAAGCTTCTTTCTTTGCTTGGTACTTTGGCTAAAAAAAGTACTTAAACAATGGCTAGCTATTTAAAAAGCCCACATCCTGTTATGAATGGTTATTTTCTTACAACTCCCTGCTGGAAATTTCTACTGTTTTCAGTAGACAAATTCTACTGTTTTCAAATATTTCCTACTGTGTACTGTGAAATCTACTGAAATCCCATTGCAGATTACTGTACAGCTAATGTACTCTGCAGTAGGACTACTGTACTGAAGAAACAATGTGAATAATTATGCATAATACTTGCTACAATATATTATAAAATCATTTATTGATTCCAGGAATAGGCAAATTCATTCTTGACACCATATATTCAGTAATTTTGAGATTTTGAAGTGCATTGGAAAAAAGAGTACACGAACTGAATATCTACTGTTTTTCTAATGAATACTACTGAAGTCAGATATATCTTAATGAATAAGTTACTACAACTCTTTCTTAAGAAATAGCTCAGCCATAAAGCAGCTAGTAGTTTTAATACAATATCATATCAGTTGATTTTCTTTTCAGCATGGAAAAGTCTGTTCTGTTTACAGACTGTACTGTTTTTATAAATAAATATGCTGAACACAATAATAAAAGATCTTGGTTGTATAATTATGTTACTGAAAACATGGTTATTATTATCTCTGTGTAGTGCAATTGCAGAAAAGAGCCATCTCTTGATCAACATAGTCAACAATGTTTGCTTATTTTGGTTTTTCAAGCAATGAGGATCAGGTCTTGTTTAAATAATTTTTTGATGTTTTCATGTGAATATATGAAAAACAATATGTCAATTTATGTATAAAACAGTATGTTTTTCAATTTTCAACAAGTGCATTAACCACAGTGAAGCTACACACTTAAAAACATGTTCACTACACTTGATTTTTTGTTGTGTGGGCACATTCCTAAGTAGAAAGTTCCACATGCTTTACCATATATTCATTTTAGTTGTTTATACGATTTCTCCATTGCATTTTCAGTTGTATTGATAAGAAATATTTCATTACAGATAATAGTACTGTTTTTATAAATAAATATGCTGAACACAATAATAAAAGATCTTGGTTGTATAATTATGTTACTGAAAACATAAAGAGTACAGTTCAGCCACAGCCACTTAAGATAGGAGAAACCATTGGACTACCAAAAACAGTACACAACATTAGTAGTACATGAATAGATTCTCTCGGGCTATCGACCAGGTGAGTTGTGGAAAATATTCCAAGCTTTTGAAAGCTTTGTCACTCTCATCTTCAGGGTTGAACTGAGATAGAATGACAGAATCTATTCATCACTCGTCACCAGGAACGCTTCAATTCTTACTATTAGTAGTACAGTTCAGCTACTGATAACAGTAGACACAGTTGGGCTACTGAAAACAGTAGAAAACATTATCAGTACAGTTCAGCTACTGAAAACCATTGGAAGGGATGGTTGAGATCTCAATTAATAAAATGGTTGCACCATAGTTGTAGACATGAAGTGATGATTTGTATAACACAGAGCTCGGGATCCCATCCCAAATGATATATACACAGAATTACAATAATTTCCAGAGATTTCTACTCAGAAACACCATTCCCTATGTGCAAATTGTTTTTAAGTATTATTTACTATGCACCCTCTTCACATATTTAGTAAGCATATATATTTATGGGTAAAATACTTGTCACATTTTAAACAATTAAAGGGTTTCTCCGTGTGTGTAATTTCATGTGTCTATTAAGGTGATGTTTTTGGGCACAATCTTTGTTGCAAATTTTACACTTAAAAGGTTTTTTATTTGTGTGTGTCCTCATATCTTTACGAAGCGAGTCTTTGTAGGAAAACTCTTTGCTACGAATAGAACAATTAAGAGGTATCTCTTTTGTGTGTACTCTCATGTGTTTATTAAGGTGATGTTTTTGGGCAAAATCTTTGTTGCAAATTTTACACTTAAAAGGTTTTTCATTTGTGTGCGTCCTCATATGTTTACGAAGCGAGTCGTTGTAGGAAAACTCTTTGCTACAAATTGAACACTTAAAAGGTTTCTCTTTGTTGTGAACCCTCATGTGCATATTAAGGTTTGATTTATAGGTAAAATCTTTGTTGCAAATTGAACACCTAAAAGGCCTCTCTTTGCTGTGAAAAAACACATGACGATTATAACTTCCTCTACAGGCAAAACCTTTTCCACAAATTGAACAGTTAAAAGGTATTTCTTCAGTGTGATACCTCATATGTAGATTAAGATAAATTTTCCAGGCAAATTCTTTTTTGCAAATTGCGCAAGTAAATGGTTTCTCTTTGTTGTGAACCCTCATATGAATATTAAGGGTTGATTTTTGGGTAAAATCTTTGTTGCAAATTGAACACTTAAAAGGTTTCTCCTTAGTGTGAATCCTCACATGCACTCGAAGATCTGCTTTCTGGGAAAAAGCTTTGTCACAAATTGAACAATTAAAAGGTTTATCTTTGGTGTGAACATTTATATGAATATTAAGGTTTGATTTCCGGGTAAAATCTTTGTTGCAAATTGAACAATTAAAAGGTTTATCTTTGGCGTGAACCCTCATATGATCATTAAGGTTTGATTTCCGGTTAAAATCTTTGTTGCAAATTGAACACTTAAAAGGTTTATCTTTGGTGTGAACCCTCATATGATTATTAAGGGTTGATTTCTGGGTAAAATCTTTGTTGCAAATTGAACAATTAAAAGGTTTATCTTTGGTGTGAACCCTTTTATGTGTGTAAAGGTTATCTTCAGGAATAAATTTTCTCTTGCAAACTGAGCGATTCAAAAACTTCTCCTTTGCAACGACATTTGAATGAGCAAATAAATTTCCTTCATTGGAGAAAACTTGGTTGAACATTGAAGAGATATGTTGTTTTTTCCTGTTACAGTGCTTGGTACCTTTAATATCTGCCTTGATTTTGGAGCATTTTGGTAAAGGTTCAGGTTCAAAGTTACCTTTTCTATTGACACATTCTGTATTGTCTTTTGCTTGTTCTTGATCACTTAATTTGCCTGAAGGTACTAGTGTAACTGACGTTGAAATATCTTGGCTCTGTCCTTCCATGTAGTTCTTGTTCAGATATCTGGAGGGGAAGAAAAAAAAATTGTCACTGAGATTTACATATCACTGAGTAGAACAGACAGTCATTAAGAACATACTTGGAAAAATGTAAATATGCTATTGGTTCAGTAATATTTTTTGTCAGCTTTTCCCAAATCTATTAAGGTCAATCAAATATTATTCTCACTTTTGCAGTAATTCACTTTAGGCTGGCCTTATTGCTTTCTGCATATCAACAGATTGTACATTATTATTGCATTAGAAAGTGAATTAGTTGGGGATGCTTGGTGAAATTTCAGGATATGCGTGTATGGATTGATATCACTTATTAAATGGCGCTACTTACATACTTTGAAAGGATAGGTGCATCAAGGAGCAGAAGAGGGGGGGGGGGGTCAGATAACCTAGGTCTTCATCTTGCACAGCAAATTACTTATTTCCAGAATTTTATGATGGAGATTTTCTCATCCTTGTGGCATTTTCAAAAAAGATGATTCATTGTTTGGAATGGTACAGCAGCATGCATCAATTGTTGGAACTTATGATAACCTAATTCACGATTCGCAAGTATACGTACATTTCAAGATATACACCCAATGAATGTTATAGTGTTATTTAATAAATGTGTCAATAGTACTGTGAAAAATGAATCAAAGTGATGGTCTCGCATTTACTCATGCAAAAGTGTGGAAACTGCCAAAATTAATGGAAGGGTTCAGCTTCCACATAATTACAGTAAAGTCTTTTGTTCTGAAGTGAAAATGGAACATAACTAAACAAGGGAGTGGTTATCAATAATAATGGAGAATTGTTGAAGTTCTTGGGTACCTTGAAAATATGTAGCCTTGGCACGACACAATTTAGATACATGTTCCATGTTCCACATAAAAATTCTTGCAACTAAGAAAATAACCGTTCCCTAATTAGAATCTTACCTACCTCAAAACATGAAGCACCAATAAGCATTCATTAATTATGATGATTAAATTTTTATTTATATTGTTCAATGTTCATTATTTAAAATTCATCTACTCAGGAGACATTTAGTGTGGTAACACATGGTTAAGAAGTATAGATCGACCACAAGGAAAAAAACCTTGCGACGAAAAGTCCCCGCACAGCTTTCCCTTCTTCTCTCCACCTCGGGCCATAATGAAGCATGGTCCACTCTCCCCCCTCCCCTACTCGCAGGGTACGGTGCACAAGAGTCGTGGGTCTGCGCAGGTTGTTTTGCTCATGGTTCCACTATAGTACTGGTTTACAGCATAAATGCACAATGCATGAACTGTTGATTAACAACTAGCATCTCAAAGCAAAAACCTGAAGATAATTTTGTAGCTTGTCCTGGACTATTGTATTTGCATACCAGAACATATATAATTGTAAACATATTATTAGGGATTAACCAAAAATGAACGAATGGTGCAGTGCAGAAATTAATTATTTGTGAAGTGAATTTTCAATTATTGGTATGGCCATGAATTAATCTGATGAGTGCATGTTGAAATCTTATTAGCCAAACCACATGATGCAAGAGTAGTTACAGACATCAGATTAAAGTTGAGTCTTTAAGATTTTCTACGTTCGTCATTATGGTATTGATTAATAAAAATTATTGTTTGATCGTTTAGGGCTCGATCAATAATCAAAGTTATATCGACCAGAAAACCCATTACATGTTGGACCATTTGTTATGGATTGACCCAAATTGGTTTATTACTAGACATTTAGCACAAGCCATGTGGTTATTCATCTACAGTCACAGACACTTCTGGGTTGTAACAATCCCAATGTAAGTCAATGAAATTTTTACTACCCACAAGTGTCCATGACTGTTCTCTAGAAAATTATATGTCAAAATGCAGGTTTTCTTATTCCAAAACAGAAGTCTGGAAACATTTATTTATTGAAAGGGTGAATGTGTCATTCAGGCTCTTCATGGGACATGTTCAAATTTCTTTCAGATTAATAAACTATTGTTTTGTATCAGTGACCAATTATCAAACTTCATTTGTTTGTATGTAGTTTTTGCAAACGTCCGAGAGCTCTGCTGGTCATGCCTTCCTTCCCAGCAATTGCAAAATGAGCAAACTACTCTGTCGTTACAACTACAGGAAGGAACATGACTTAGCTACAGGCACGCGTCTACAAGGCCACACACATGCACTACGTCGAAAGCAACAAACCTGAGAATGGGGGCAACTGCATTGAAACGCTTCTTTGAGTATTGTCGTATACATATGTGAAATGAACAGTGCTGTGAGTTTATTTCTACTACGAGTAACAGTTTCAAGATATATGACGATGTTTTGGAAGATTGAACTACCAGATTTTTGTAATGCCCGCAACATTTGTACATACGTCCTCAAGTATTAGATTGGAGTTCCGATACTAGAGAGACAGACAGAGAAGACAAGTACCGAAGGTTTCCACCATCCACATCAACTGTCTGAGACCTGGGTTCCAGTGTTGTAGAAGAAGGGGGGTGCAATACGAAGACCTGGCTGTATTCCCACACGTCATCCAATACTCCAATCACTTCTCTGGATCACAAAAGGGGACACATTATCAAGAAGGTATGTGCAAAGCGAAAGTGACAGTGAGAATTTTACCATTGCTGCATTCTACTACACAAAACTGTCAAATTACATCAGGAGTATGTTTGTGCTCAACACATACAGAATTAACTCATAAATTGCTTTGCGAATGAAGTATTTCTGCGTTGCCTAATAATGTGTGCTTATTTTGGTTAAACCAGATGCTTATGTTCGAGTTCGAGCCGGACTCCTTGGAACATTGTTGTCGATTGATCTATTATTGTTTAAGCAACCTCATAATTTTTTTCATTTTGATTAGTACCGAACTCACCCACCAGTAGCACTGTCAGCATTGTTCCTCAAACTGGCTACATTTACTGATGTGGAACGTGCTCGCTGTGTGTTTTGCTTTCACGAGACTCAATCAGCAACTGCAGTACAACGTAAGTTTCCTACGGAGTATCGAAAGGCACCTCCTAGCAAGCCTACAATTTATTCATGGCACCAAACCTTCGTTGAGACTGGTTGTTCTCTACCACATGCAAAATCAACAGGACGTCCACAAGTTCCTGAAGCTGCTGTGGAACAACTCAAGAGAACGCTTTGCCCGGAGTCATACAAAATCATCACGACGTCCATCATGTGAGACTGGCATTCAACAACAAACTGTTTGGCACGTATTACGTAAACGCTTGCTATTGAAACCATACAAACTAACAATGGTTCAACACATTATGGATGCAGATAAAGTTGCTCGCCAGCAATTTTGTGTGCAAATATTGGATAGAATTGCAGATAACAAGACATTCCTAGACAATCTCATTTTTAGTGATGAGTCAATGTTTCACATCAGTGGACAGGTGAACGAACACCCATAACTGCAGAATATGGGGTAGTGAAAAACACCATGAAACTGTGCAGCGTATTTGTGATAGCCCTAAAGTCAATGTTTTTTGTGCCCTTAGAAAACAAAAATTGTATGGCCTGATTTTCTTCCAGGAGGCAAACATAAATGGTATAGGGTATCTGGATATACTATAAAATTTTCTGTGTATCTGGATATGTTTCAAAATTTTCTAATTCCTCAGTTCAACAAGGATAACCAAGATGTACAAATTTACTATCAGCAAGATGGGGCACCACCTCACTACCACTTAGCAGTCAGGAGATTTTCTTGATACCCAATTCCCAGGTCGGCAGATTGGTCGTACAGGTCCAATTGCATGGCACTCTCGCTCCCAAGATTTGACCCCGCTAGATGTTTACTTGTGGGGTTTCATTAAAGATCAGGTTTTGTACAACCTTTACCTCCTGATCTTGCTGAACTGAGACTTTGCATTACCGCTGCCACTGCAGAATTAATGCCTGACTTACTGGTGAAAGTCTTGAATGAAATTGACTTCAGGTGGGATGTATGCCGCATTACAAATGGTAGCCACATCGACCCAACATGACAAAATTGATGTGTTTTGCTTTGCAATGGCACCTCAACAGACTCTGTAAGTTACCTGAATACATTTCTATATGCTTTCAAAGTTGTAAAGTTCTTTTTGAATCACCTGTATTTGTAATATGCCAATTTAGTACAAAATAAACATTGGTAAAAATAAGTTTTGATCTTTTCTCACATGAAGAATTAAAGACTCATAAATTAAGGTGTCATACAGTAGCTGTAGATGGGGAAACAGCGTAGATAGTAGAATTGTAGTAAATGCATGATTAAGTGTTGGAATTGCATCACCGTTTTGCTGATTCTGAATTTTGAATTAATTGAATGTTGGATTATGAGTATTCTTGAACATATTACTGTTTTGGGTTACAATATCCCAATTCCTGGTGAAACTCTTAAAGAGTCTTGAAGCGGTGCATTAACCGCAAGCCATTGCTTCACAACAAAGTTATTTCTGTTAATGCTAGTTTGGGATTTGACATCCACAGCCTCACTTGCACTCCGATCAAAACCTTACTCCCAACTATTACATTACAACCGTAGATTCTTTTCTTAGTTTAGTGCATTAATTTGAATGTTAATCTGGCAAAATTGACATTTGTGTCTCATTATTACTTCCCCCTCTTTCAGACGCCATAACAGATACTACAACGAATATATCATCAGCATTCAAGATATCCCAATTACATCCATGCCATTAGCATCAGAAAACTCCAGGCAAACAAGTTTACAAGATTACCCAAATAACTATTTATAATATATACATCAATGGGAGAATAATGAAGCTTGATACACCCTATAGTTCTAGAGACTGCAATGATAGTAACATGATGTAAAATAATTTTTGGTTAGTTAGTATCTTGAGATAATTTTATTGAAATGAGACACATTTTAATAAACGTGGAAGTGGGGGGAGGGGGAAGTAGTCAAAATGAAATCAATTGATGATTTACAATTTCAAGACCAGAAAAGTGATGTATAATAAGCTAAACACCAAAACCCATATTTCAAGTTTATCACAATAAATTTGGAGAATATTGTATTTACGCGTGTATCGGGCACGAGCATGTATAATGCACACCCTGGTTTTTGATGGGTAAAAGTTACAAAAAATTTATATCTCGTATATAATGCGCAGTACAATCCACTTTCAAGAAATAGCTTTTTTAGTTGTAGGTCGTAGAGCTGTTGCTATGCTGATCAAGAGTGAATAACATCATATCTATTCAATGAGTTGCTGTTGCTATGTGGACCAAGAGGAGAATATCCTCTTGTGTAAGCAATAAGTCTCCAACCCATGCCACCTCCCCTATTATTTGGCCAGTAATACACTTTAATTATTTTATTATTATTTGGCCAGTAATACATTTTAATTATTGTTTTCTTTTTCCTTATGTTTTCTTTCATCCAAAGCAACACAGAAATCAGAACGTTCCTTCATTTTGTGATGAACTTATTTCAACCGCATTTCACACTAGTGTCTTTATCTTGAATGGAATATTGATGCCATATTCAGAAACTGCAGGATTTAAGCTTTACAACAATATATAACATGATAAGGTTCCGTAAACATGAAAAATCAATGCAAGTGTCCCAAAATCATGGAATAACCCTGTAAGGTTTCATGTTGGGAGCAAAAATTTTGGAAAAATGTGCGCATTATACGTGAGTAAATACGGTACAATGCTTAGCGCATTTATAAGTCCCTGTGAATTTCTTGATGCATATGTGAAATTTATTCACATTGGCAACATTAACAGTGGTGCTAGCATTGAACTGATGAAATACCATCAAGTTTCAAGTTTCAAGTGCATTTTAGTTCTTCTGTAACTACCATGTAAAGAGGAAAACTTTGTGTAAGGCAGGTTGCTTACACAATCGCCAACACCTTGCTTGACATGCATGCACAACCTTCCTTGTCGAAGTGTTACAGAATGCAATGAACCATATTAGTGTGATGTCATATTGAGTGCAAACAAACCCGTCATGTGTTGCTCAGGCACCCGATCCAGGAACCACAGCCAATAGGAGCTATAAATGAGGTAACGTGAGGCTGGAGCTATCACAACAGGGATGGGCAGTGTTGCTACATCAAGGGAAATTGTCCTTTACGCAAGGAACTTCGGAGTAAATGGGGCTGTTCATTGACAAACTTTTCCGGTGCAGACTCCGCCTCTGTCATGTCCCTAATGTTTCGTTCGTCACTTGGTTGCCCTAAGATTTACATTGCAGTGCGATGGGGTGGCTATTCAAACGTTGTTTTCAATTATAACACCATTAAGCCTTGTTTCCATAATATGAAAAACTAAATATGCTGACCAAGGCAGTAATTTATTTTATTATAAAACATAAACTAAATGTAATGTTTCAACCTTCTAGCAAGGTCTTCTTCAGACTCTGTACCAAGTACAAATGTAACAAGATACAAGAATAGAACGATATATATACACAAACATTACTACCCTCCAGACTATTAGAAAGTTGTTCTGGAACATTCTAGCAGGTGGCTTTCCCTTGTCAACTGTACTTTCACCTAAAAGACTAAAATATTTACTTCCATCTAGAATGTGGTTGGACTCTTTATGTCATGCTCTTTTTCCTTCATTCTTCTTCCTTCTTCTCTCCTCTTTCTCTCTTGTCCTTTCCACTCTTTCTAACACCTTCCTCCATTCATTGTTTAACTTCAGTCCCCCATTCCAGTTCATTGTGTCTTCTTCACCTTTCTTCTCTATTTGCTTGGCCTCCTTCCATTTTCTCACTAGCATTCTCTTCTCCCTTCCTATCTGCTTAGCCTCATCCCACTCTATGTCATGTCCTGTTTCTCTCGTCTGTTTAAATATCGCATTTCTCTCTCTCTTAATTCGTACATCATCCCTATGTTGTTTCAACCTGTCTTTCAGCCTCTTTTTTGTTTCTCCTATGTACATACTCTGACATTCTTTACATTTCACTTCATAGATAATCCCTTCCAATCTTCCCAATACTCCTTATTCCAAACCTCCTCTCTTTTCTTCTTCCTCCTTTTCTTTCTCTTCCAATTCTCCCCTCCCCTTTTCTTCCTTCTTCTGTTTATGTCCAGTCTATCCTCCTTCTCATAGCCATTCTTTTCCAGCTGTTTCCATAGGCTATTTATTTTGCCTTCTTTTTCACATTCTTCCGTGCATATTTTTCTTGATTCTGTCCTCCATATTCTTTATAAAATTTCTTTCTGTCACCTCACTTACATCATTTCTTTTGTGGCAGAAAACCCATGCAGCACACTTCTTCTGATGCCAAGCGGTTTCAATTTCTTGTCCTATCTTCCTTTTCATCAGAGATATGATGTACGACTTAAGAGAGAGAGAGAAATGTGATATTTAAACATATGAGAGAAACAGGACATGACATAGAGTGGGATGAGGCTAAGCAGATAGGAAGGCAGAAGAGAATACTAGTGAGAAAATGGAAGGAGGCCAAGGAAATAGAGAAGAAAGGTGAAGAAGACAAAAGGAACTGGAATGGGGGATTGAAGTTAAACAATGAATGGAGGAAGGTGTTAGAAAGAGTGGAAAGGACAAGAGAGAAAGAGGAGAGAAGAAGGAAGAAGAATGAAGGAAAAAGAGCATGACATAAAGAGTCCAACCACATTCTAGATGGAAGTAAATATTTTAGTCTTTTAGGTGAAATTACAGTTGACAAGGGAAAGCCACCTGCTAGAATGTTCCAGAACAACTTTCTAATAGTCTGGAGGGTAGTAATATTTGTGTATATATATTGTCCTATTCTTGTATCTTGTTACATTTGTACTTGGTACAGAGTCTGAAGACCACCTTGCTAGGAGGTTGAAACGTTATGTTAAGTTTGTTTTATAATATAATAAATTACTGCCTTGGTCAACACATTTAGTTGTTCTTTTTCAACGAAGACAACAAGCAAGGGAACTAAAACAAGTGTGCGCAAGTAGTTACTCGAGAGTTCTCAATTAAGAGAAGGAACATGCATGAGAGAATGGGGCTACATCGAGATGGGTAACGTGACTGCAGCCTTTGCATTTTGACCATTTCTGCCATTGTGCGTGGCCTTGTTCCTTAGATTCTCGAAACAGCCAGCACCTGGATTAGTCTTTCATGCTCACTAGTGGTTAGTTGTTTTTCGTTAGGTCCATAGTGAGAAACAGGGTTGTTGATGAACCTTTTTCTCACACAATTTAAAATTCGATCCAAGTTGCGTATTGTTTCATTTCAATACAGAATTTGGACTCTATTTAAACTGATTCTGAAAAAAAAGGTTCTTCGGCCGTATTTAAAATAATCACAGAAAAAAGGTTCCTGGGCCATATTTAAATTGATCCTGGAAAAAAGGTTCCTGGACCGAATATAAATAGATTCAGAAAAACTTTCCTGGACCATATTTAAATTGATTCAGAAAATGGTTCCTGGATGGAATTTAAATTCATCCAGAAATAGGTTCCTACACTGTACTTAAATTCATCTGGAAAAAGGTTCCTAGACTGAAATGAAATACTTCACATATAAAAATATTCTTTACGGTCCAGAATCCATTTACGCTTCCTGATTTTCTCTCCTGGACAGGAATTGAATTTACTTAAAATGTCTGGACCTTGAACAACCCTGCCTGAGACCCCTAGCATCACAGCGCTGTGCTAACCACTCTGCTATGGACATTGGTATCATAAGTAAATATTACATGGTGAGGGAGATCAGTCTGTTGAGAAAACCTGAATAATACAAATGATAACAATAATTATCATGAATTAATAAAAATACATCAAAATAGGGAAGCTTTAATGCCAGCTAATACCGTGATAAAATTCAAGTATAAATAATGGTCTTCAATGGGAACTTTCAAAAAATTCAAGGCAAAAAAATTAAGGGTACAAGCAAGCATATCCTCTGTTTCAAACTTACTTATTACCCTGACCCCAAAATATAATACAAAGGGTCTTTGTGGTTCCAATGTGTCGAAAAGTTCTAATTCAATTCAACTGAAAGATAAACTTCGTGGTTCATTGTTAAGTGACCCGAGTTCAAACCATGAGTTTGGACATTTCAGGTGGGAATATTCAGAAAATGTCACTGCAGAAGAAGTTCTGTGGCTTACCCAGCCTCTCATCAATGGGTACTTGGGGGATAAAGATGGGCAGAGTATAGTGCTGATCACATCACCTCCAGTATGGCCAAGATCGATAATGTATGAAACTCGATCCTCAACACCTTCTGTATTCCTGAATGGCATGGTGAAATGTATAGATCCTCTAGTCCTCGTTTGCCTACAACGTGTTGTGAGCGTTGCATAAATGTACGGGGCTGGTAGAAGTTGTTGTTGAAACTTCCCTATTAAAATCCGCTTATCCTTGTAGAGTTAGGCACCACACACAACGCCATGAGGGGAAGAGAGTTTTTCAGAATCTGTATGTCCAATTTCTATTGCCGGTGACTGTTCAGGGAAAACTTTTCATTTACAATATTCCTTGTGTTAGAAAGAAACAATAGGGGCAAAGGCACTAAAACACACAATATAGATAAATGGCATTGTATTTCTAAAATGTTATGTTGTTCAATAAACACGATTCAGAATCATATATTTTTGAGCCAGTTCTTGGGAATATATGTACCCAAAAAAATGATTTTCATACAAGATTTAATATGGACCCTATTGCATGGAAGTACTGAACAGCGTGAAATACGTGGTGTGATTGGAAAGTTTTAACACAGGAGGCACCATTGCTCAATAAGGAGGGGCTAGGTTTGCCTGCCGGTGTGGAAAGGGAAGCTTGTTCTGTCCTTGAAACATCATGAAAGATCAACGCAGTATCTTTGTTCAGTAGAGAGTGGAATCCTGGTGAGTGAAGACGTGTTCTCAGTTCTTGACGGATTATTGATATCGCAAAATGGATGAAAAAAATGGAACAACGTGTTTGTGACAAATTTTGTTTTAAAACCAGGAAATCAACTTCGGAGACTTATGAACTGTTAAAAGCAGCTTTCTGGGATAAATGTTGAGCCGGTCAAATGTCTTTTATCTGGTTGAACAGATTCAAAGATGGCCGCGAATCAGGCGAAGATGACCCCCGGTCTGGCCGACATTCCACATCAAAAACCAACGAAAACATTGTGAAAGTTCACAATTTTGTGCACTCTGACCATAGACTTAGAAATAGGGAGATTGCTGATGAACTGAATTTAAGTTTCTATGCAGTTCTGTCAATTTTAATTGAAGATTTGAACATGCGTCGAGTGTCAGCAAAATTCATTCCAAAATTGAAGTGTTACAAGAACACTTGATTAATAGAGCCGAAACTGACCCAGATTTGTTAAATAGGGAAATCACATGTGATGAATTATGGTTTTATGGGTATGACCCAGAAACAAAGGCACAATCATCTCAGTGGAAGGGTCCAAGTTCTCAATGACCAAAAAAAGGTTTTCAAAGTGAAGACAATGTTGGTGTATTTTTATTCTACAGGTATCGTGAATCACGAATTTGTCCCTAGGGGCAGACAGTCAACCAGGAATAATACAAAAGTGTCCTTCAGCGTTTGCGCAAAAATGTGTGGAAAAAGGCCTGCAATCTGGCATGACAAGAATTGGGTCCTTCACTACGACAATGCACAGGTTCATAATGGGTTCTCAATCATGGAATTTTTTGCCAAATTCCAAATTCCTGTGCTTCCACAACCCCCCTATTCCCCTGATATATCCCCTGCCGACTTCTACCTCTTTCCTAAATTGAAATTTTCACTGAAAGGGAACTGAAAACATGGAGAGGGTTCTTAACATCCTTATGAAAGAAAATTTCCAGGACTGCTTCCAAAAGTGGAAGTCAGAAGGGAACTACCTTGAAAGAAATCCATCCCAATAGCCTGTAAGATCTGCCATTTTAAATTACACGCCCAGTCTTAAAATTTTCCAATCACACCACGTAAACCCACATTGCTGTTTCTATCCTAAAGAAATATCAATGATCTCTGATATTGTCCTCGTACATAAACTTTCGCAGTTTTAGAAATGAGACATAAAGTTTCAAACCAATGACACTTAGCAAGGAAAGCTAAAAATAAGGAAAGACTGCACGAGAAGTTAAAATAGAAATCTACACATATTCCATTACTGTAATGTACTTTCCTCTGGATTTCTTTTTCGCATTGTAACTGTTACTGCCTGGCAGACACAGTTACTCGGGAGTGTGACTCAGAAGAGGTTTTTTAAGATGTGGATTGACACTCGCTTTTCTACGATTCAGAATATTTATTCTAAAACTAAGCCTAAGGATTACATTTTTATGCACTCTTAATATTAACTAAATATATATGTAAGACCTGACTTAGAAGAGTAATCTAAGGCGCCAACAACAGACAAATAAAGTCCTTCATACCTTTTGGTCTAGCCACAGCCAACGATCTCTCGATAGGTCAGCAGTTCCCCGTGCCTGCAATCCTCAGACACAACAGGATGTTTATTTTATGTTTAAGTGGTTTTTATAGTATTATCTGTCTACTCGTCAAGCTGCCCTACCGTGTGGCCTTCCTAGAGCTTCCTTATCATTGTGACTATTTTCGCCTAAGTTCATTTATTGGCACGTGGACTCACTTGGTCAGTTGGCAACCTTTCAGCTTGTTGGCAGCTGTCAGGCAAGGCCGACCTTTGGAATGTTTCCAATGTCACACGTGTCTTTGTAGACCTTGTTCAGTGCCAAGTCTTGGCACTAGCCCAATGCTAAGTCACAGGTTCCGTTCTCTTGGCTGTAAACACTTCCTATTTACGACCTTTCACATTGCAGAGCAGCTGACAAGAGACACGTCATATGTTGTTGATTATTGGGAGGGTTAGGTATCTGTTGGCATCGAGCCAACCGCTGGCTGTTGCTCATGTGCTCGTTACAATTGCCCCACCTTATCCTTAGATGGTCCCCATCTAAGTCAGTATTAAATTATAAACCCTCCGATATATATATATAAAAAAAAAAAAAACATTTAAAAATTCCACAAGGAGCAAGTTAGACAAGTGACATATAACATGATTAATAAGTTGAAAATACATAGAAGGCTCCGTACCAAACCTTGGAGGGTTCACCTATGAAAAAAAATAGTGAGTGCATATGAAGCAGATTACATACATATAGTAAAGAGGCGTCTTCTTGATAAATATTACATAGTAGTTGAAGAGGCACTGAATCTTGAAAACATTGACACATTACACAACGATGTTCTTGAAACACCGCACGTAGTGTTATAAATCATTTGGTTTATAAGTGTCTGGCTCACTCTTTCTTGAGGGGAAGCACCAAGGGAAGGAGTGACGAGAGTTTTTTTTTTTTTTTTTTTTTTTTTTAAGGGGAGTCGAACCATGAGGTAGTAGGTCCAAAGTCCGAATTTCTAGAGAGAGCGGCGCTGCCTCTGTAGTGCGGGTTGAAGTCGTGGACAGCTTCACTGGTACTGACATCACTGTAATTTGAGAAGGAACATATTAACAGGGTATAGATTCTTACATACATTATTATTCCAGAATACTCTCGTAGATAGGGGGTTCCCTGGGGGCTTCATATGTGGGAGCCCTCATCGGAACGGTCCGCGGAACAGACTTCCGAACTCTCAGAGTTCGCCGGTGAACTCGCCACCATATCCACAAGATGAGTGTAAATAAGGCACATGATATTAAGGTCAACCAAACATAAACGATCACATCTATGTGTGAGAAAGAATGGTTCATGTTACCACGTTGGTGATTGATTTTGCAGGCAGGTGTGTTCTGTAGCTCAATAGGACATTCATAGTTAGATCTGTTAGTCAAATTATAGTCCACCCAATGAATGGGCAAGATTTGGGAGATCTGTGCTTTGGTCGGGTCAGGAAGTATACAAGGGAATTGGGCATTGAAACAAGAGTGCATTATACATAGATTGCATTGGCAACCTAATTGAATAACGAGAGTACCAAAGAGGTTTTGACGTTGGAAACTAAAGAGTATGCTCTCGCACTTGACGTTGATGTCGACGTCAGAAGGCGATAACAATAGATATGTGGATACGTTGAACAGTATTGGAGTAGTGAATTTAGGATTAGTAGTGCAAGTTAAGGGGCAATATTGGACATGTCCCTTGACATCATTTAATATAGTTGATAGGAGGCATTTGTTACGAACAGTATACATGTCTCGAAAAGGGGTTATAAAGCACAGTGTGTCTTGAGAAATAGCGCAGAGTGGATTATAGAGACTTTTATCCTTTACGTTGTAAACGACATGAGTAGGAGAAATAGCTACTTGACAAGTTTTGTCATAGTACTGAAAGGGTAGAGGATTGAGATGGTATGTAACTAATGTGGCATGTTTATGCACTAGAGGAACTTTAAACGCCAGCAAGGTTGTAGTGGTACTGATTGTACATTCGACAATGGGGATGTTATAATATTGGCCTAGATTGATGAGGGGAATCGCTAAGGTGTAGTTGAAGTTAATGATCTTTTGATTTAGGTGGGTGAGATGTTGTCCCAACAATTGAAAGGATAGTAACGCAGGATGCAGGACTTTATTTTGGCAGGTTGATACTAGAAGATGAAATATTTCCGGTAAGTCCTTTAATGTCCAGTTACGAATATTTATCCAATCTCTGGCAGGAAATTTTTGGATCCTATGTTGTATTTCAGTTATATCTGGCTCTCTTAAGAAGAGTGTTCTTAAATGTGTCTTCTTGGCCCTGAAGTAACTCCAACCTTGTAATGAGGGATCAGTGTTAATAGAAGTATTTCCCAATGTATTGGGTAAGTTTTCCCAATCTAAATAAATTGATGTTATTGGATTATATTGAAAGCGATAGATTAGAGGTACGGAAGTTTCATACAGAATAGGGGAATCGACTTGATTAAGATGAAACCCAGAAGTAATAAAAGTTCTTATTGTTAATCCGTCAGCTTTTGATGTCATCCCTAATGTTACTGCGAACAGAACGGTTAGTCATGCCGTCATTGTGAGATGTACAGGATTGCGTCTCGGGTTATGTCTACGTGGTAAGGGTGTAGGTACTGTCCTTGAGTTATTAGGGAGGTGAATTCTAGGGATTTCGTCATTAATAAAAAGAACAGGGTTACTGTGAGCGTATGTGAGTCTATGAGGAGTTGGATTTGTCTTATTACCACAATTTACATAACGTTTAGCTAGCCAGAATATTAGCACACTAAACAGTAAGAAGACTAATGACATAAGGATGTAAAAAAAAATGTCGTCTAAGAGTTCTATAGCGGGGTCTAGGGCGGTAGTATTCTGAATTTGACTAAGAGCTATGAGTTGGGTAGCTTGCAAGCGATATTTTCGTATTGTCCATCCAATTAGAATGGTAAGCCCTATGTTCCAAATTATTAATAAAGATGTTTTGTAGTGGTGTTTTCCTGTAAGAGGGGGTAAAGCAGTCGTATCGATATTTTCTAAGATATCATTATATACGTCAGTATTTTCGGTTTGGGTAGAGATTTTTAAGAAAGGGATTTTCTCGGGCCATGTAGTATCCAGGCAGTCATTTAAATGTTTAAATTCGGCAGCCTTTGTTCCGGTAAATAATACATCGATTTTCATAGTGGGAATTTTTCCCCAAGATGCAGGCAAGATGTGATAAATTTCCATATTATCCTTTGATTGGCTAGAACAAGGGAAGGTTCTAGGGATGAAAGTCTCACTAGTTACTGACAGGGAACAATGACATGGTAAAGTGATCTCTAGTGCTCCGGGTTCGTTAGCGTAAGTGGTGAAGTTAAATATCTCGTTGTTACATTCTCCTGTTATCTCATGCGGTGGATTAGTAATGACGTAGTGGTCTTGAGCTATTTCCGTGATTATGACGTTAGTTCCGTCGTAGCACTGAAACATACAGTGCCCTGCTAGCTCTTGAATCGTTGCGCCTTGTCTTATCTTTTGTGCACAGGAGTTTCCAAGTGTGGCATCGTGGCCATAACGAGGTATGTAGCACATAGGGGAGTTATGGGGGTCACAAGTTGATAGAAATGTTCCTGATAAGAGCCTTATGGATGCGGAACTTGTTGCCGAAAATAAAGGTGGGTGAATAATACTGCATGTGCTGTTTCCCCATCTAAAGGGAACTGTTAGAAATTCTTCTAATACAGGGTTTTCACCAATTTTAATAATAGGGATCTTCAAAGTAACAGCAATTTTTCTTGATGAAAACAAACAGTGGGCCAGTGGCATAGTGTAATATTTCATAAGTTGGGCCGAAGGAATAGCTAATTGATAACCATGTTTCTCTAGAGTGAATTGTAGCCGTTTTAAGTCTCTTTTGAGGATCTGAGGTTTAATTAAATTCAATGGAATTTTGTTTGTGAAACATGCTGTCCTTAACTCGTGCAATTCGGTGTTTCTTGTGTTTAATATTACTATTTGATGCAAAATTACTGAACGCAAGGCAATTAAGTGTAATTTATAGATGGTTACTTCTTCTTGCTTGGTGAGTTCTGAAAGAGTGTTTTTAAATGACGTTCGTAGGATATTTATCTGATTTTCCATCTCTACAAGTGTATTATTAGTCTGAGATACTATGTCGTGAATCTGAGCCTTTAGTAAGTGTACTGTTTGATGTTCTCCCTTCAAGCTCGAAGTGATTTTATAGATTTCTGAATTTAAGGTGCGTTCATTTACTAGGACGTCTTGGAATTGCTGCTGGCTGATGATTCCACAGCACCAATTCGCAAAATCTCCTATAAAATTAAGTCCTAGTCCTCTTTTTGTCTTAGCATAGTCGTCAATTGGGACAGGAAAATCCATCCATGTCGTATTTAAGTGTTTTTGTAGTAATTTCTGGTAAGTACTTACCAATTGTTCTAGTGCGTTAAATACCTGGTCTTCATTTCTGTCTGCTACCTGATTGAATTTCTCTCCATTGGTTAGTTCACTCAGCGTCTTGTCCAAGGTAAGTGAAGGTGTTATTTCCTGCGTGTACGTCAAGGGTACACTGCCTTCGTAGAGGGTTACCCTAGGAAGTTTCTTCCAGTAGGCTCCTGGCATGAGCCTAATTGTAGGGCTGGACCATGCCCATCCCAGCAACATGAACAGAGATATTAATCTCATTATTGGGTCTGAAACTAAAAAGAGTTTGAGTGCCACTATTCTCATTAATTAGCTCCCCCACAAGAGTGCTTCGCCCCGAAGCCAGTGGGATTATAACCTAAACTAGTAATGAATGAACATACAAACAAAATAACAAAAACATATGTCATGACATAGATAATATGAAATTAATATAAGCGAAAAAATATATATATATATATATATATAAGAAAAAGATTGCAATATACTAGCTGTACATCGTAGTCTTAGTCGTTGGGTTGGTTTATTCTTCGAAGAGACCCACTCGAGGTTCCAAGTAGAGGGGCCAAAAGTGCAATGTGCCCCCGAGGTCGTCAAAGTATGTATGAAGGGTCCATAAATCTCCAGCGGCGACAATCATCATCTGGACGTGGAGTCGCAAGGTCTGGGAGAAATGGAAAAGCCAGTCTTCTCGGGATTGGAGAGAGTTAAGGCATCCTAGTCCAGCTCGTAAGAACGAGACAACGTCAAAAATTGTAAAGAAAAAATTAGGAGAATCCCGAGGTAAGACAAGATCCATAACATTGGTCCCAAGATCCACATAACTGTTGAAAGGTGCGACAAACGCAGTGGGTAATTCATGATTTAGAAAGTTAAAAATTAAGACCTCTGTCTCCTCGTCAAAGTCAGGTGGGGTCAAAGCTAATTGTATATCTACTGCATCAGTCATATCGACAGAATACGGGAATGGAAGAATATCCGTCAAGTCCGTAGACTCGAACTCGAAAGTGGAAGAGATGACCTCAACCTCTTCATCTAAGTCCATCATTTCCGAAGGAGATCTAGGAAATGGTATTGTGGACATATCAGATATACTGATAGCGTCATCGTCACTAAGGGTACTGTCCTGTGGAAGATCCATGTTAATACGCGTAGAAATCTAGCGTTTTGTTAGAGACCTGGAAATCACAGTCGAATGTCCAGTCTAGGTTATACCTGTCGTGGCAACGTTGCACAAAATTATGCAGTCTCCCAAAAGCAGCAATTAAAAATTCTTCTTTCTCAGTAAAAGTCGCACTGCAAGCATTTACATATTTTACAAAAAGCAGTAATTCAGTATGGACAACTTCTTCGCATACAGAATCACGTATATTGCCAACTGCTGGAATATTGAAAATATCTGATCCTAATCTCTCAGTCCATAAATCGACGTTAATGGCCATTATAAAATATCTATTAATATACTGTATTTATTTGTCACGTTCATGAAGTCAGTAATTCCTTAGTTCGTTAGATCATAAGTGCATTATTTAATTCTTTCATGCGGTCATGAGTTTATATGTTGATTTGGTCGTTCGTTTCCCGGGGATTCAATTCGCGATGAGCGAACTGTACAACACACGTGACTGGCAACCGTTCAGGACGCTGCTTGACTTAAAAATTCGTCCAACTGCTTCATAAATTCCAATATTTCTAGATTGGTCTTATTCTCAGTATTAATGGGGAATTGCCTGTAAATTCCCGCCTTGATGTGCATACGCACGAAACATCTAACGGCGTCCGTGCATTCACGAAAAAATTTGTCTGCTGTTTGTGTCTGGTAAAGTTGTAACATATATTGATTTATTTTTGCGACCTTTGTCGGTTCTAGAACTAGTGTGGCGGGTACGTTTAATTGAGATGCTATTTCGTCAACTACAGCCTGAAATTGAGGTCCTTGTGCTGTGATCGGCAATTCTATGTTGTCTACTACAATGTTCGCGTACGACATTAGATTGTTGAGGACAATGCCCCTATGATGACGGCGTTGGTGTATAAAAATAGGATATATAAAACGCAACCCGAATTACGCACTGGTTGATTTAGATAATATCTTTACGACTCGTTCACTTGGTTATGCAAGCGAAAGCAATATGCATAGCTGCAAAAAAAATGAATAATGCTGTAAGGCAACCAATGGTGAAGGCCAAGGCTCAGTTGTAGATATCGGCACGCGCAGAAAAAAAATGGAATTTTAATCCATACCTTTCAATGTCTAATTTTATGGTTTGCTTGGTTTCCAATTACGTATCAAGGGATCGAAGTCGAATCTGCAAGGAAATAATAATAATGCAATTGTGTCATGAAAAAAAAAAAATAAAACAAGAATGTTGAAGTGTCATTTTTTTTATAAACTTTTAATTGTGGGAGCCGCTTAGAAGCAAAACTCCGTTTGTGAGCGGGAAGTTGATAAGATAAGCCGTCGGCTGCAGTCCGGCGACGAGGGAAGAGTGTGAATGCGGAACTGGGGGCACGTTGCCTCCCGTATTCAAGAGCGGATGCAGAGAACGAATGTGTTATATGCTGGTGGTTTGTCGACAATAAGTTCCGTTTGTCTGTCCGTTCCATTTTATATATATACAGGGCGATTCACCAAAAAAAAAAGGGACTAATTTGTAAAGGAAGAAGGAGGTGATAGCTCATGGGTTAATGGTTGAATTTGTAGTCTTTTTTACACAGTACCGTGTGCACTTGTGTCTAATCTGTATGATGTGGCCCACGAGGCCAAAATTTCTTTAATCTTGATATGTTGACACGTAGAACCTTGTTGCCTTTGAGTTTTTCAACGTCATAAACATTACTACCTCTAACTCGGATGATTTTGAAAGGTCCTTCGAATTTTCTGCGTAATTTATCCGAAAAACCTTTCTTCTTAGCGGGCATGAAAACCATAACTAAGTCATTGACCTGGTAAGAAGGGGACACTCTAGTTGCATCAAAGCGTTGCTTTCCTTGTTGGTGACGTTTTTCGTGCATTTCCCTTGTGATTTTCTGCACTGATTTTAGATGTTCACGGAAGTTTTCGGAAAAAGGATCTATGGGGTTTGCATTCAAACCGATTTCTAGGGGAAACTGGGGTTTCCGCCCAAACAGTATCTCATATGGGGACATCCCTATACCTTCTAGGGGACTGCAGTTATAAGCGTAGACACAGAGGTTGAGATAAGGTACCCAATCATTTTGATGTTTATTAATGTACTTGCTGATCATGGTGGCCATAGTGTGATTTAATTTCTCAGCCTTTCCGTTGGTTTGTGGGTGGTATCCGCTTGTATTTAGATGTTTGATTTTGAGTTCTTTGAGTACATTTTCCACGAGGGTTGCTTGATATATGGACCCACGGTCAGTCAAGATGGACTTAATTGGTCCGTAAACAGTGTAAATTCTGTTTATAAAAAATTTCGCCACTGCCTTGGCGGAAATGCTCTTCAAGGGTTGTGCTACGACCCAGGATGATAACATATCGATTGCAAAAATAATGAATTTGAACCCTTGAGATGAGCTGATTGGTCCAAAGACGTCACTAGCCCAGTTTTCGCAAATATTGCCTAAAGGAATAGGGTGTAAAAACCCTTGTTTCCTTCCCGTTGGTGAATTCTTTTCCTGGCATAATGGGCATGACCGTACGTATTGTAACACATCTTGCCGTGCTGTTTTCCAGTAGTACCTTTCGTAAACTTTCTTCAGGCACTTTTGCCGTCCTGTATGACCTCCAGTGTAGGCGGAGTCATGGATGTCGGATAATACGTCAGCAATCATGTTATCAGGTATTACTAAGAGTTTACGATCCTTATTTGTGCGATATAATACTCCATGTTCTAGTACAAAATATCGCACAGATAAATGATTTGGGTCCTTCTCCTTTAATTCAATTAATGCTTCAATTTCTGGGTCTTGCATTTGGCGTGTTCTTACGTCTTTTTGTCTATCGTTGATTGGATGTCTTGTTTCTTCGTCGATCAAGTCAACAATATCTCCAAAGTCGATGTTATCTCTTTCCTCATCGGTAAGCTCTGATGATGGGGCTCTACTCAAACAATCGGGGATACAGTGGAGTCGACCTGGTCGGTGTTTGATAGTAAAACGGAACTGGGAAAGACGGATCGCCCATCTTGCAAGACGACCATTCAAATCGCGAGCTGTGCGGAGCCAGCAAGCCCCGGAACTATCAACTACTGCTGTAAAAAAAGTGTCGGTGAGATATTGCCTATAATGTAAAATGGAAAATACTAGGCAATACACCTCTTTTTCACAGATGCTGTAGTTGACCTGTGCACCTGTAAACAGTCGTGAGCAGTAACTTATCGGCTTAATTATGGTTTTCTCGCTATTAAGAGGGTCTCAACAGTGTGACAAAGTACTGAGCCAAACCCTAATGTCGATGAGTCGCAATGTAATTCTATGGGCAATTTGGGATCGAAGTGATGAAGTACAGGGGCTGTCGTTAGGCATTCCTTGAGTTTATTGAATGCAGCAAGCTCTGTCTCTCCTATGTGAAATTTAATTCCTTTTCTAGTGAGATCAGTCAGTGGTTTTGCTATCAGACTGAAATTTCTGATAAATCTCCTGAAATAATTGCAACATCCTATGAACGATCGTACAGCCTTCACCGTCATGGGGACAGGAAGATCTATTATAGCACTGACTTTCTTAGGGTCAACCGCTACTCCGTTTCTTCCAATGATATGTCCTAAGATTTCTGTTTCTGGAAAACCGAACCTACATTTGGAAGGCTTTGCCTTTAAGTTTGACCTTTCAAGGGCGGCGAACATTCGATCAAGTCTTTCGAGATGTTGAGGCCAGTTTTCACTAAATATTATAATGTCATCAAGGAATACACAGAGACTATTCCACTTAAGTCCAGCAAATACCTTATCCACGCACCTTTGAAAAGCAGCAGGAGCGATTTTAAGGCCGAAAGGTAAGCGTTTAAACTGAAAGAGACCACTATCTGTTACGAAGGCTGTTTTATGTCTATCCTCCTCTGCTATTTCCAGTTGAAAATATGCAGAAAAAAGATCACAATGTGAAATATATTTCACTCCACTCAAATAATGTATAATATCTGAAATAAGTGGAATAGGGTATACCTGGTCAATTATTTTCTCATTTAAAGAACGATAGTCGATACAGAGCCTTGTACTACCTTCTTTTTTACTTACAAGCAGGATAGGAGAACCATACGAAGATTCACTCTCCTCTATAATGTCTAATTTTAACATTTTTTGAATTTCTTCATTTATAAACTCGCGTTGTTTTGGGGACACCCTGTATGGTGTTCGACGTACTGGTGTATCGTCGGAAAGTGGTATTGTAACCTTGTAGACATTTGTAACTCCTAGCTGCTCAGGAGATGCAGCAAAACAGTGTTTATATTTCTCCAATAGCTGTAATAGTTCCTGACGTTGTTGTTGAGTTAGGTCAGGTGAAATTCCTACGTCTGTCTCTAGGTTAAATTCTTTGCTAACCGCTTGAAAGGAAGTTTTCAAATCTTCGTCCCGTATCGCGTCTACTTGGTGATATAAAGGCGTATCAGGTCCTGGCGAGATATTTAGTACTTCATGCAAAATTCCAACCACAAATTTTGCTGGAAAAGTGACAGGAAAATGGTTCATGTTAATAATTGGAATTACGTTCGTCGTACTGGTGTTCAAAAGTAGTCGCGGAATGAGGCAACGAAATTTGTCGTAAACTCCTTCATGAACCTCAAAAATATAATCCCGCTGAGGTGGGACAAAAGGTGAAAAACAAATGTAAAGTCCGGTATAGCGATAAGGTTCTAAAATAATTGTCTGAGCCGAAGAGACCTTCAATTTCCTGTTGACCGAGTTCCGACTGTGCTCTTCCTCAGTATCGTTAGCGAAAGGAAGTTGAGTCAAGATATCGCTATCAGTTGTGTCAATGGTATTATGCAGCAATGCATTCCGGTCTCCATAAGGATTCTCGGCCGTCATATTAGCTTCCCTGTGTGTCGGGGGGACTTGGTCTTTCTGAATGCATTTACTTTGGACTTCGTCGCGGTTAGCCTTGGTGCAAAAAGTAACGAATTTCTTAGGAGGTACAAATGTAACCGGTACTTCGATAGTACTACGCAAAAAAACGTTTTTTGGGGTCTGTTCGCAAGCTGGAGCACCTTTCAGCGAGCTTTTTGTTTTATGTCCGATGTTAAAACACCCACCTTCTGACTCTAAAGTTATATTAGTGCCGTGCATTTTGTTGTTAATCGCACGCTCCGATTCTGATTGGGGATACCCATGGTGTTCCTGCGTGAAGTAAACAAATTTTGCTGATTTCCTGCGCAGCTGCAAACCTCTTGGAGACAGTGAGTGTACAAATTGATTGAAGAAATCTGCTCCGAGAATGATACGGTTACGTAAAGAACTGTTTGTACATACTGCAAATGGCATTGTAATTTTATGCCTTCCTATCCAATAATAAAATTTGCATACTGGAGTGCATTTTGAAGCAACTCCCGCTAAGGTTGTTAACGTAACTGTACCTGTTTTCCTACTATGCAGAGAAAGTGTTGGGGGAATCAAACCAATGTACATAAGGCTACAAGTACTTCCTGTATCTATGAGAGCTGAAACATTTTTGTTAAATATTCTGACGTTGATTGTAGGGCGATTTCGCAAATCATTGTTATCGTCCTGAAGATATGATGAACATGTTACAGAGTCTATAGGTTTGTCAATAAGGGGATTTTGATGACTTGGGCGTAAACGACCCCTGGACCGTTTCCCCATTATTCGTTTGGGTTTTCCTGATATGGAGATGGTGACCGGCGCCGTTGCGTGTTTGGAAATTGACTTCGTGGAAAAGACTGTTGATTACGTTCCCCAAAGTTTCGTCCTCTGTTTGAAAATTGGCCCCTTCCTCTTCCTGAAGGGTACGAACCACGATTAGGACAAGTGTAACTGTAGTGATGTGGGGATCCGCAAGAATAGCATCGCCTATCGGTAGTGCGTCCATTTCGCGGTGTGGGACGTCCTCTGAATGATGCTCTGCCTCTGGCCTGATTATTTCCCCGTGAAGAATTTGAGTCTCGACTGTCCCATGACTGTTGTTGTTTGGGTGAACGTTCCTGATCTAAAGTGTTCACATATCTAGTTTGATTTCCCGACCTAGCCTGGGAAGTCTGAGGCTGCTCGTAATGACCTTTTACTACTTGGGCGTAAGTTCGCTCAGCGAGGTTCGCTTGACGCTTAGCACGCTCTAGAAGACGTAAATTGGATAAAAGGTCTTCGAGAGTTTGTGACTTCATTGTAACTAAAGTTTCTGCATCGCGAGCATGTAATCCATTGCATACGAAATTGATTTTTCCTTCAATATTCATGTTTGGGTCAGCTCGTTGGCACAATTTGAGAATATCATAGAAATAGTTCTCGATTGATTCGGTGGGGTTTTTCTTTCGCGCTGCAAGCTCCAGATAGGCTTGACCTACTGGCAAAAGAGGTTGAAATGCCTTTGTGAGGGTTTCCTCTATTTGGGAGAATCGTTCTAGGCCCTCTAGTGAAGTGTGATTTAAGTCCCAATACGCTAGCGCACTTTTCTTGAGGTAAGCAGGCAAAAACACAATTTTCTGCGTATCTGTCCATCCCAGGATTATAGCAACTCTGTTGTACGTCTTGAAAAAGTCTGTAATGTTTTCCCCTGGATCTGCACTAAATACGTCTGGTTGTATGGAGGGCACTCTAGGGTGAGATTGCATAGTTTGTGTGAAAATCTCATTTGGATGCGGTTGGTCCGGCATAGTGAGGCCTCGATCGCAATCACTAGGGAGTGGTGTACGTATAGCTTCGTCAGCACAAGAGGGTAAGTGGCACCTCACGGAATCTGATAGGAGGGGTTTTTGATCACCAGAAGCCTGTTGACGTGTTACAACCATGTAATTGGGCAATTACGATCACAGATAGTCCTTTTTAGCAATAGAGGATTACTCCAAAGGACAATCATGGACTTTATACAGCTTCGAAGAATGAGAAAAAGTACAAAAAGCGAGCATCCAATATCTTTGAACCTTACTGAATCGACAGAAGCGAGGGAAAAGGATCAAAGCGCACCTCCACCATTAAATGTAACTGTTACTGCCTGGCAGACACAGTTACTCGGGAGTGTGACTCAGAAGAGGTTTTTTAAGATGTGGATTGACACTCGCTTTTCTACGATTCAGAATATTTATTCTAAAACTAAGCCTAAGGATTACATTTTTATGCACTCTTAATATTAACTAAATATATATGTAAGACCTGACTTAGAAGAGTAATCTAAGGCGCCAACAACAGACAAATAAAGTCCTTCATACCTTTTGGTCTAGCCACAGCCAACGATCTCTCGATAGGTCAGCAGTTCCCCGTGCCTGCAATCCTCAGACACAACAGGATGTTTATTTTATGTTTAAGTGGTTTTTATAGTATTATCTGTCTACTCGTCAAGCTGCCCTACCGTGTGGCCTTCCTAGAGCTTCCTTATCATTGTGACTATTTTCGCCTAAGTTCATTTATTGGCACGTGGACTCACTTGGTCAGTTGGCAACCTTTCAGCTTGTTGGCAGCTGTCAGGCAAGGCCGACCTTTGGAATGTTTCCAATGTCACACGTGTCTTTGTAGACCTTGTTCAGTGCCAAGTCTTGGCACTAGCCCAATGCTAAGTCACAGGTTCCGTTCTCTTGGCTGTAAACACTTCCTATTTACGACCTTTCACATTGCAGAGCAGCTGACAAGAGACACGTCATATGTTGTTGATTATTGGGAGGGTTAGGTATCTGTTGGCATCGAGCCAACCGCTGGCTGTTGCTCATGTGCTCGTTACAGCATTTAGCAATTATCCTAGCCTACCAACGTTATACATTTGTCCTGCCACCAGTTCACAGAAGAATTCTGTCTTATTATATTTTCCAGTGCAGCTTATTTTAACTACCTTGACAAACATAAAATCTAAACTTTGAAAAACATGCCTCACAATATTTATGAATATGTATAGATAAATTTGGGATCTGGATTAATAAAAGTTGCAATTTTTCAAGTCTAAGGAGCAAAATTCCCGCATAATTCACATATAATTCCCACAGCCAATAATTCACACATAATTCCCAGAAATCAAGGAATTCCCAGCGAGTAGCCACCATGAGTTACTGCTACTGGTGATGAAGCTTCTCTCTTTGTTTGGTAATTTGGACAAAAAAAAAATTTAAACAATGGCTTGCTATTTAAAAAGTCCACATCCTGTTATGAGTGGTTATTTTCTTCTATCAAAAACAGGTGTGTGCAGTACCATTGGAATTAATGGTTGAGATCTCAATTAATAAAATGGTTGCACCATAGTTGTAGACATGAAGTAATGATTTGTATAGTATAGAGCTCACGATCCTATCCCAAATGACATATTCACAGAATGACAAGAATTTCCAGAGATTTTTACTCAGAAACATCATTTCCTGTGTGCAAACAGTTTATAAGTTCTATTTGCTATACAACCTCTTCACATGTTTAGTAAGTATATATATTTATGGGTAAAATACTTGTCACATTTTAACAATTAAAGGGTTTCTCTTTGTGTGTATTCTCATGTGTCTATGAAGGTGATGTTTTTGGGCAAAATATTTGTTGCAAACTGTACACTTAAAAGATTTCACCTTAGTGTGAATCCTTACATGCACTCGAAGAGCTGCTTTCTGGGCAAAATCTTTGTCACAAACTGAACATTTAAAACGCCTCTCTTTGGTGTGACACCTCACATGCACATTACAGTCTGCTTTACAGGCAAATTCCTTGTTGCAAATTGAACACTTAAAATATTTATCTTTGTAATGAACCCTCATATGCATATTAAGGTTTGATTTATAGGTAAAATCTTTGTTACAAATTGAACACTTAAAAGGTTTCTCTTTGTAGTGAACCCTCATATGAATTCCAAGGCTAGATTTATGGGTAAAAACTTTGTTGCAAATTGAACACTTAAAAGGTTTCTCTTTAGTGTGAACCCTCATATGAATATTAAAGTTTGATTTATAGGTAAAATGTTTGTTGCAAATTGAACACTTAAAAGGCCTCTCTTTGGTGTGACACCTCACATGCACATTACAGTCTTCTTTACGGGCAAAATTTTTGTCACAAACTGAACACCTAAAAGGCCTCCCTTTGCTGTGAACAAACACATGACGATTATAACTTCCTCTACAGGCAAAACCTTTGCCACAGATCGAACACTTAAAAAGCATTTCTTCAGTGTGATGCCTCATATGTAGATTAAGATAAGGTTTCCAGGCAAATTCTTTTTTGCAAATTGAACACTTAAAAGGTTTCTCTTTGGTGTGAATCCTCATATGATTATTAAGGGTTGATTTCCGGGTAAAATCTTTGTTGCAAATTGAACAATTAAAAGGTTTCTCTTTGGTGTGAACCCTCATATGAATATTAAGGTTTGATTTCTGAGTAAAATCTTTGTTGCAAATTGAGCAATTGAAACGTTTATCTTTGGTGTGAACCCCTTTTTGTGTGCAAAGGTTATCTTCAGGAATAAATTTTCTCTTGCAAACTGAGTGATTAAATAACTTCTCCTTTGCAAAGACATTTGAATGAGCAAATAAATTTCCTTCCCTAGAGAAAACTTTTTGAACATTGAGGAAAGGTGTTGTTTTTTCGTCTTACAGTGCTTGGTATCTTCAATGTCTGCCTTTCGTTTAGAGTATTTTCGTGAAGATTCAGGTTCAAAGTTACCTTCTCTATTGACACATTCTGTAGTGTCGTTTGATTGTACTTTTTCACTTAATTTTCCTGAAGGTACTAGTGTAACTGACCTTGAAACATCTTGGCTCTGTCATTCCATGTAGTTCTTGTTCAGATATCTGAAGAAAAAAAGTCAGACATTTACAGATCACTGAGAAGAAAGGATAGGTAGCATAATAGCCTGTCATTAAGGACATGCATTGAAAAATGTAAATATGTTATTGGTTCAGCAATATTTTTCTTCAGCTTTTGCCAAATCTATTAAGGTCGGACAAATATTATTCACACATTTGCAGTAGTTCACTTTAGGCTCGCCTTACTGCATATCAACAGAGTGTACAGGTACATTGTCATTGCATTAGCAAGTGATTGAAGTGAAAATTTCTAGTTGGGAGATGCTTGGTGAAATTTCAGGATATGCATGTATATATTGATATCACTTATTAAATGGCACTATTTACATGCTTTGTAGGACATACAGTATGTGTATGGAAGCATGGGTGCACCAAAGAGCAAGGGGGGGGGGGGGTAGGGCAGTCCAGACACCATCAGGTCTTCATGACATTTTTCCAAAACAGTATGATGGAAATTTCCTCATCCTTGTGGCATTTTCAAATAAGAGGATTCATTGTTTAAAATGGTACAGCACCATGCATCAATTGTTGGAACTTATGATAACCTAATTCACGATTGGCAAGTATACGTGAATTTCAAGATACATAACCAATGAATGTTATAGCGTTATTCAATAAGTGTGTCGAGTAGTGCGAAAAATGAATTAAAGCGATGTTCTTGCATTTACTCATGCAAAAGAGTGAGAACTGACAATATTAATGGATGGGATCACCTTCCACATAATCACTGTGAAGTATTTTGTTTTGAAGTGAAAAGAGGGCATGACTAAATAAGCGAGTGGTCATCAATAATAATCGAGAAGTGTTGAAGGTCTTGGATAACTTGAAAATATGTAACCTTGGCACAATACAATTTAGATACATTTGGCAAAAGTGAAACAATTTGTAGACGTTCATTTTCCACATGAAAATTCTTGCAAATAAGAAAATAACTGTTCCCTAATTAGAATCTTAACTCCCTGAAAACATGACACACAAATAAGCATTCATTAATTAGGATTAAAATTTTATTTATATTGTTCAATGTGCATTATTTAAAATTGATCTACTCAGGAGAAATTTACTATGGTAACACATGGTTAAGAAGTAGTACTGGTTTACGGCATAAATGCACAGTGCATGAACTGTTGATTAATAACTGGCATCTACAAGCAAAAACCTGTAGGTAATTTTGTAATTTGTCCTGGGAGGGGGAGGGTCATTGACTATTGTATTTGCAAGCCAGAACATATATACATAATTATAAGCATGTTACTGGGAATTAACAAAAAATTAACCAATGGTGCAGTGCACAAATTAAATATTTGTGAAGTGAATTTTCAATTATTGGTATGGCCATGAATTAATCTGATGAGTGCATGTTGAAATCTTATTAGCCAAACCACATGATAGTAGTTACAGTAATCAGATTAAAGTTGAGTCTTTAAGATTTTTTTATGTTTGTCATTATGCTATTGATTAATAAAAATTATTGTTTGATCATTTACACAACCCTAATGACTGTCGGGATCATTTAGGTCCTGATGTATGATCAAAGTTATGTCGACCAGGTAACCCATTACATGCTGGACCATTTGTTATGGATTGACCCATATTGGTTTATTACTAGACATTTAGCATAAGCCAAGTGGTTATTCATGTAGTCACACACACTTCTGGGATGTAATGATCCCATTGTAAGTTAATGAAATTGTTACCACCCAGAAGTGTTCATCACTGTACTCTGGAAAAGTAAATGTCGAAATGCAGAATTTATTTTTCCAAAACAGAAGTCTGGTTACATTCATTTATTGAAAGGGTGAATGTGTCATTCAGGCTCTTCATGGGACATGTTAAAATTTCTTTCAGATTAATAAAATATTGTTTTGTATCAGTGACCAAATGCATCCTGGTCCTTGAACAACAGCCAATTCTACTAAAGTTCAGAGTATTAAATAAAAATCAGTCAAAACTGGTTATAACGACTCCGAAGGGACCGCCAATTTACGGTCGTTATAGCCGATAGTCGCAAAAACTGTTCTTTTTTTTCCTAAACGTTTCAAATCCATAAGTTTTATGTTTTAAACTTGCTGTATGTGCTATAATAGTCATGAATGAAACATCCTCGTTCCAGTTACTGTATTAGAAAAAATCTGGGGTCAGATTGTAAAACAAGCCAGTTTCATCTGCATTGAATAGATCATCTGGGTTGTAACCTTCACACAAAGCAGGCCACTTCTTAGATAGCCCCTTGTCTGTTACGCCATCAGGTACACCGGCAGCTTCGCCACAAATTTTCCTGGCGACAATATCATGGCGAGCTCGGAATCGTTGTATACAAGAGGAAGAACAACTGAAGTTCGCTTGCAGAATAGGTCCATTGATCAGCACATTACTTGTTCTTTACTGCTTAAACCATCTAAGTAAAGCTTCTTCAATGTCTTTGTGCTCAGATGATCTTGCCCGCTTGATTTTTAGAGAATTTTGCTTGAAAACACACTGTATTTTCTCTGTCCTTCCAAATTGTAGAAATTGTTGAGTGTGATACACCCAATTCCATCGTGATGCAGACGTTTGTTTCCCCCACTTTCTAATCGCCATATTATGTGTGAATTTTCTTCAATATTAAACACTTTCCTTTTCTTTGGCGACATCTTGACAGCGATGTTGGCCTTGACTATTTAACAGACATACTGATTTGAAATCTACAATCTACTGAAAACAAGCGTTACATTGTTGTCAGCAATCCCCAAAAACGTATATTAAAAAAATCAACATTGGATGTTATAGCCGATAAATTTCTCTGAAAACGCGATAAAAATATGTGAGTGATGTCGTACTAAGAGATTTTTTAATATAGTATTTATATAGGTTTTAGACAGGACCGCTAGATGTCGCTATCAACGGTTTCGACTGCATTTGTATTTTTTGTTACATACTATCTGGCACCTTTGGCCAATTGCATTGATGAGGATGAATGATGATTGGATAAAATCAATGAACCCAAAAACCTTTTACATAAAATGACTTAGGTTGACCTCACAACATGCTTTTCCAACAAAGCAGAAAAAGTAATAAATAGTGGGTATGAAGGAAACTAAAAAAGGATATGACATATATCACTTAATTTATATTAATATTATTTAACACTACAATATGCACTTTGATGTTTTATGAACTTAGAAGGAAGCGTAAGCATTTATTGTTGTATGAGGTTTGACACACATACTATTTTTTCCATTAACATTCCGCACCTTGTGCCAAATTTCAGGCTCCTTGCATTTTTGCCTTAAAAGTATGTTATATTGTGTCCCTAAAATACATCACAAGTTGGGACTTCTGTCCCTGGCTGTGTTTGCAATTATCAACCTTTATTTGTTTGAATGTAGTTCTCGCAAACGTCCGAGAGCTCTGCTGGTCATGCCTTCCTTCCCAGCAATAGCAAAATGAGTAAACTATTCTGTCATTACAACTACTGGAAGCAACATGACTTAGTTACAGGCACGCGTCTACAAGGCCACACACATGCACAAAGTCAAAAGCAAGGAGCCTGAGAATGGGGGCAACTGCATTGAAAAGCTTCTTTGAGTATTGTGGTATACCTATGTGAAATGAACAGTGCTCAGAGTTTATTTCTTCTATGAGTAACAGTTTCATGATATATGACGATGTTTTGGAAGATTGAACTACCAGATTTTTGTCATGCCCGCAACATTTGTACATACGTCCTCAAGTATTAGATTGGAGTTCCGATACGAGACAGATAGACAGAGAAGACATGCACTGAAGGTTTTCACCCTCAAGGGTCCAACATAGGACCTCTTCTCTTTCTTCTATTAATCAACGACTTGCCAGAACATTTGATTAATTCTAGGAAACTGTTATTTGCAGACGACCTGAAATTCTTTCAAAGAATAAAAAATATTGAAGACTGTGTTTGTCTACAACAAGACATAAATAGGTTGAGTGCGTGGTGCTTGTGCAACGGTCTTTCTCTGAATGCAGCAAAATGCTATTCCGTTACATATTCTAAACAAAGAACGATCTTAAATTTTCAATATAAACTTAATAATACCAATCTAAAAAATTCTGAAACGGCAAAGGACTTAGGAATATATTTTGACTCTAAGCTAACTTTCACTAACCATATTAACAAAGTAATAAGCGATGCTTACAAACTTATCGGGTTCATTACTAGAATGAGCAGACTTTCGAGACACCCAAACACTTAAGGTATTATATTACTCATTAGTACGTTCAAAACTTGAATTCGGGTCTGTTGTATGGAACACTGACAGTATAGTACAGACTACAAAAATAGAGCGAGTACAATCAAAAGTGTTACGTTATATGAAGTATAAACTTGAAGGTACTTATCCCAGATTTGATTTGTACAGTAATCTAATAGAGGAGCTCCGAATGCACAGGCTTGACAATCGAAGGACAGTCCGCGACCTGCTGCTGCTCTGAAAACTATATAATGGAAAACTTCGCTCTCCTCTTTGGATCTCGCAATTTAAATTACGCGTTCCTAACAATAAGAAGCGACCCAATCATCAAACCTTTTTTGTGAATAGAGCACAAACAAACATTGTCAAGAAATCCCCTATCTGGAGAATGAGTGTTCTCTACAATGAACAATGCCTTAGAAAAGCATAACAAAAATATTGATTTGTTCTCTATGCCATATATACAATTTAAAAACTGTGTAATGAAAACAATATCAAATAACGGTCACTGAAGCATGTATGAAAACCTGTATCTCGAACTCTCTAACTGGGCACCAGCCTGTTGAGTTCATTAATGTAAATAAATAAATAAATACAATTGTCCTACCACCAGTTCAGAGAAGAATTCTGTTTTATTATATTTTCCAATGAAGCTTCCTTTTACATCCTTGACAAACATAAATCTAAACTGTGAAAAACGTGCCTCAGAACATTTATGAATATGTATAGATAAATTTAGGATCTGGATTAATAAAAGTTGCAATTTTTCACGTCCAAGGAGCAAAATTCCTGCATATTTCACATATAATTCCCAGAGCCAATAATTCGTGCATAATTCCCAGTGAGTAGCCACCCTGAGTTATTGCTACTGGTGATGAAACTTATTTCTTTGCTTGGTACTTCAGCTAAAAAAAAATCTTAAACAGTGGCTTGCTATTTTAAAAGCCCACATCTTCTTATGAATGGTAATTTTATTACAACACCCTGCTCGAAATTTCTACTGTTTTCAGTAAAAAAAAAATTCTACTGTTTTCAAATGTCTTCTACTGTGTACTGTGAAATGTACTGAAATCCTATTGCAGATCTACTGTACAGCTACTGTACTCTACAGTAGGACTAGTGTAATGAAAAAACAATGTGAATAATTATGCATAACACTTGCTACAATATATTATAAGATCATTTATTGATTCCAAGAATAGGCAAATTCATTACATACATTCAGTAATTATGAGATTTTGAAGTGCATTGGAAAAAGCAGTACATGAACTGAATTTCTACTGTTTTTCTAATGAATACTACTGAGTCAGATATATCTTAATGAATAAGTTACTACAATTCTTTCTTAAGAAATAGCTCAGCCTTAAAGCAGATAGTAGTTTTAATACATTACCATATCAGTTGATTTTCTTTTCAGCATGGAATTTCCATGTTTATTATTGCATCTTTTAATCAACATAGCCAACAGTGCTTGCTTGTTTTGGTTCTTCAAGCATTGAGGATCAGGTATTGTTTAAAATAATTTTCTGCTGTTTTTGTGTGAATATATGAAAAACAATAGGTCAATTTATGTATAAAACAGTATGTTTTACAATTTTCTATAAGTAAGTTAACCACAATGAAGTTACACACTTAAAAGCATGTTCTCTACACTTGATTTTTTGTTGCATGGGTGCATTCCTAAGTAGCAAGTTCCACATGCTATACCATATATTTATTTTAGTTGTTTATATGATTTTTCCAATGCATTTTCAGTTGTATTGATAAGAAATTTTTCATTACTGATAATAGTACTGTTTTCATACATAAATATGCTAAACACAATAAAAGATGTTGTTTGTACAATTATGTTACTGAAAACATAGTCTAGTTCAGACACTTAAGATAGGAGAAACAGTTGGACTACCAAAAACAGTAGAAAACGTTAGTGGTAACGGATAGATTCTCTCGGGATATCGACCAGGAAAGTTGTGGAAAATATTGCAAGCTTTCGAGAGCTAACACTCTCACTCTCATCTTCAGGGTTCAAGTGAGATAGCCCGAGAGAATCTATTCATCACTTGTCATCAGGGAAGCTTCAAGCCTTACTATTAGTAGTACAGTTCACCTACTGAAAACAGTAGACACAGTTGGGCTACTAAAAACAGTAGAAAACATTATCAGTACAGTTCAGCTATTGAAAACAGTAGACACAGTTGGGTTACTGAAAACAGTAGCATTACAGTTCACCTACATAAAACAGCAGATGTTTCAAAACACCCATTGATCTACTGAAAACAGTAGACAGAATTTTCAGTAGGGCTATCAAAAAAAGGTTTGCACAGTACCATTGGAAAGGATGGTTGAGATCTCAATTAATAAAATGGTAGCACCATAATTGTAGATATGAAGAGATGATTTGTATAATACAGAGCTCGGGATCCCATCCAAAATGATATATGCAGATTGACAAGAATTTCCAGAGATTTTTACTCAGAAACACCATTCCCTGTGTGCAAATGGTTTTTAAGTTATAATTGCTATGCACCCTCTTCACATATTTAGTATGTATATATATATTTATGGGTAAAATACTTGTCACATTTTAAACAATTAAAGGGCTTCTCTTTGAGTGTATTCTCATGTGTATATTAAGGTGATGATCTTGGGCAAAACCTTTGTTGCAAGTTGCAGTTAAAAAGTTTTTCATTTGTGTGTGCCCTCATATGTATATTAAGCGAGGATTTGTAGGAAAAATCTTTTCTGCAAATAATACAATTAAAACGTTTCTCCTTTGTGTGTACTGTCATGTGTGTATTAAGGTGATGTTTTTGGGCAAAATCTTTGTTGCAAATTGTACACTTAAAAGGTTTTTCATTTGTGTGTGCCCTCATATGTTTATTAAGCGAATCATTATAGGAAAACTCTTTGCTACAAATAGAACAATTAAAACGTTTCTCTTTTGTGTGTACTGTCATGTGTGTAGTAAGGCGATGTTTTTGGGAAAAATCTTTGCTGCAAATTGAACATTTAAAAGGTTTCTGCTTAGTGTGAATCCTCACATGCACTCGAAGAGTTGCTTTCTGGGAAAAATCTTTGTCACAAATTGAACACTTAAAAGGTTTCTCCTTAGTGTGAATCCTCACATGCACTCGAAGAGCTGCTTCATGGGCAAAATCTTTGTCACAAAATGAACACTTAAAAGGTTTCTCCTCACATGCACTCGAAGAGCTGCTATCTGGGAAAAATCTTTGTCACAAATTGAACACTTAAAAGGTTTCTCCTTAGTGTGAATCCTCACATGCACTCGAAGAACTGCTTTCTGTTAAAAAGCTTTGTCACAAATTGAACACTTAAAACGTTTATCTTTGGTGTGAATCCTCATATGAATATTAAGGTTTGATTTCTGAGTAAAATCTTTGTTGCAAATTGAGCAATTAAAAGGTTTATAATTGGTGTGAACCCTTCTTTGTGTGCAAAGTTTATCTTCAGGAATAAATTTTCCCTTGCAAACTGAGTCATTAAAAAACTTCTCCTTCGCAAGGACATTTGAATGAGCAAATAAATTTCTTTCCTTGGAGAAAACTTCGTTGAACATTGAAGAGATATGTTGTCTTTTTCTGTTACAGTGCTTGGTATCTTCAATATCTGCCTTGGTTTTAGAGTATTTTGGTGAAGGTTCAGGTTCAAAGTTACCTTCTTTATTGACACACTCTGTATTGACTTTTGGTTGTTCTTGTTCACTTAATTTTCCTGAAGGTACTAGTGTAACTGACCTTGAAACATCTTGGCTCTGTCCTTCCATGTAGTCCTTGTTCAGATATCTGAAAAAAAATTGTCAGAGATTTACAGATCACCGAGAAGAAATGATAGTGGAATAGACTGTCATTAAGGACATGCATTGAAAAATGTAAATATGTTACTGGTTCAGTAATATTTTATTTAGCTTTTGCCAAATCTATTAAGGCCAGTCAAATATTATTCACACGTTTGCAGTAGTTCACTTTAGGCTGGCCTTACTGCATATCAACAGGGTGTACATTGTCACTGCACTAGCAAGTGAATGAAGTGAAAATTCCTAGCTGGGGGATGCTTGGTGAAGTTTCAGGATATGTATGTTTGGATTGATATGACTTATTAAATGGCACTACTTACATACTTAGTAGCACATACAGTATGTCTATGGTAGCATAGGTGCATCAAAGAGCAGAGGGTGGTCAGATCTCACAGCTTACACAGCAAATTACTTTTTTTCAAAATTTTATGATGCACGTTTTCTCATCCTTGTAGTATTTTCAAATAAAAGGATTCATTGTTTGGAATGGTACAGCAGCATGCATCAATTGCTGGAACTTATGATAACCTAATTCACGACTGGTAAGTATACGTGAATATCAAGATACATACCCAATGAATGTATAGTGTTATTTAATAAGTGTGTCAAGAGTAGTGCAAAAAATGAATCGAACTGATGGTCTTGCATTTACTGATGCAAAGGTGTGAAAACTGACAAAATTAATGGATGGGTTCACCTTCCACATAATCACAGTGAAGTTCTTCGTTTTGAAGTGAAAGTGGACATAACTAAATAAGTGAGTGGTAATCAATAATAATCGAGAATTGTTGAAGTTCTTTGATACCTTGAAAATATGTAACCTTGGCACGACACAATTTAGATACACGTGGCAAAAGTTAAACAATTTGTAGACGTTCGTGTTCCACATGAAAATTCTTGCAACTAAGAAAATAAGCGTTCCCTAACTAACTCTCTAGCCTTCTTAAACCCGAAGGTTCATGGCTGCAGCAACACAGGCCTTCCATCTTTCCCTATCTTGAGCAAGATCTATATACTCTTTTCCATCCCTACCAATTTCCTTTAGGTCTATATCAACGTTGTCCCTCCATCTTCGTCTTGGCCTTCCTACAGGTCTCTTACCATCAGGTTTCCCAACAAGAATCCTGTAAACTCCTCTTTCCTCCCCCATTCGTTCCACATGGCCTGCCCACCTAAGTCTTCTTGATTTAATTTTTCTAATAATATCTGGACATGAATACAAATTATGTAGTTCTAAATTATGTAATCTTCTCCACTCACATGTCTCCTCATCCCTTTTAGGTCCAAGATTTTCCTAAGGATCTTATTTTCAAATACTCTCAATTTATGTTTCTCTTTCAATGTAAGGGACCAAGTTTCACACCCATATAAGACTACAGGCAAAATTACTGTTTTGTATATTTTAACTTTTAGTTTCTTAGATATTAAACGAGAAGACAAAAGTTTATGAAGAGAGAAGTAACATGCATTTCCTGAATTAAGCCTACTTTCTATTTCCTCTTTAATATAATTTTCATTTGTTAATATTACTCCTAAGTATTTGAATTTCGAAACTGGTTCAAAATAGTTGTTATCAATAATTAGATTTTGATTATTACCTAACACTTGGTTTCAGGCCTGTAAGCATATATTTAGTTTTCTCTTTGTTAACTTCCAAAACTATCCCTTTAGCAGTTTTGAAAAATATTTTAGCATTATTCTTAATTGTATTCACATCATCCCCCAGTAAGTCTACATCATCTGCATATGCTAACAACTGAGTCACACCATTTAATTTTAGTCCTTCATTAGTTTCTTTTACCTTCCTAACAGCATATTCTAAGGCAAAATTAAAGAGCAATGGAGACAATGCATCTCCTTGTTTTAACCCATCATGAATTGTAAATTTGTCGGACACATTAATACCCACACGAATTTTACTTTCTGTTTCATTGGTGCATACTTTTATCATACTAACAAGCTTCTTAGGTATTCCAAACTCTACTAATATATTATATAATTTATCTCTTTTGACCGAATCATATGCTTTTTTTAAATCAATGAATAGCTGATGGACATTTTGATTATATTCCCACTTTTTTTCAAGTGTCTGTCTGATGTGAAAAATTTGATCTATAGTTGAACTGTTATGTTTAAATCCACATTGATAATCACCTATAATTTTATTAGCATATGGGGTTAGTCTTGTTAAAAGAACGTTAGATAATATTTTATATGTTGTTGAGAGTAGAGAAATTCCACGGTAATTATTGCAGTTCATTTTATCACCTTTTTTAAACACAGGAACAATTATGGATTCTTTGCACTGTTGATGGATTTCTTCTTTATTTCATATTAAACAAATTAATTTATGAATTTCACATATTAATGATTTTCGACCATATTTAATTAACTCAGCTGGTATTAAATCAATGCCAGGTGCTATGTTATTCTTTAGCCTTTTAATAGCATCTTTAACTTATCAAGTTAGGTTCTGGAACTAAAGGATCTGCTGTGTGCACTTCATTTACTTCTGATTTATCTCCTACATGAACATTTAAAAGGTCATTAAAGTAGTTCTTCCATCTATTTAGAATATCGTTTGGGTCATCTAGAAAATCACAGTCTTTATCTTTTATCAAGTTTACTTTAGGTTGCCACCCCTTTCTAAATTCATTTACACCTTTATATAAATATCTGTTATTTTTGTTTTTGCTGTTTGTTTCAATTTCGTTAATTTTGCTTTTAGCGTTCCCTAATTAGAATATTACCTCCCTGAAAACATGATTCACCAATAAGCATTCATTAATTAGGATGATTATATTTTATTTATATTGTTTAATGCACATTATTTAAAATTGATCAACTCAGGAGAAATTTACTGTGGTAAACATGGTTAAGAAGTAGCAAACCACTCTGTCGTTACAACTACTGGAAGCAACATGACTTAGCTACAAGCACCCGTCTAAAAGCATAAACCTGAAGATAATTTGCCAATTTGTCCTGGGAGTGGGGGGTTCATGGACTATTGTATTTGCATGCCAGAACATATATACATAATTGTAAGCATGTTATTGGGTATTAACCAAAAATGCACGAATAGTGCAATGTTAAAATTAATTATTTGTAAAGTGAATTTTCAATTACACTGGGCAACAAATTTTCAGCAACTTGTTGTTTCTCCAATTTTTTTTTATGTTTCCTATATAATTCACACCCACTGAGTTAAAAAATGTCAATTTCCGTCATATGGACGTTATCTGTAAAGTTAACCAAATACATTTGAGTAATTTGCATATATACTAGCATATATAGTATCACAAAGAAAATTGTCCAATAATGTAATAACAATGATCGATCCATATAATTTGGATATTGTGATATGATCCACATTTTTATGTGACGTCACCAGTAGAAGATATGTCACTAATGTATTTATTTTTGTAAAAGAAGGCGTAATTTCTTTGTTATTATATGTAATATTGCACCCTGTTTGTAATATATATCTTTTGTTTAATGTTTATTGTATTTTATGCTCTGTTATGAGTAGTTTAATGTATCTTCATGTTTGCAAGAGTGCACTATACGAATTTGTATTTCTAAAGATGTATAGATGTCAGTTTTGTTGATAGTATCCTTTTTGTATAATAGTGAATGATTCATCTGTACTTTAATCTGTGTTCTCGAAAATAGTATAAAAGCGAGGATATCGCGTAAGAATCAACACACTTTTTCGCCACTGATCGACGAAGCTTTTAAACTTAAAAAGAACTCCTCGGTGTTGTGCATACATCTTGGTATGGTAGTTTGGGGCGCAAGCTAGGCCTATGTGATCATAGGTACGCCGATAGCCATGCATTGATGATATGCACAATACTGCAACCATTCTACGTCAAATAATAAAGTTAGCCTAAAGATTAATTTGGAAATAAAAGGCTAAAGAGCAAATATTGGCTCAGTTATCATTGCATATCTCTTGGTGTGGTAGTTCGGGGTGCAAGCTAGGTCTTAGTGATCATAGGCTTGCCGATAGCCATGCATTGAGTTTTATGCGTTTTAATTGAGTCAATTCATCGACAAAGCGAAATCCTCGCCTTCGTCTCAAGTATAGTTGCATTATAATTGCAATAAATAAAGAATAAACCTTTTCAGTTTATACATACGGCAGTAATGTGGTTTTATTTCTCTGTGCTGTGAATATTGTCTTTGCCTAACACTATCCCTGTACCTGAGAGGAGTCTGTGTACTTCACCGAGTCTCATCGTTCACCGCTGAGTATTATTAAGTTAATATTAATAGTATAATAATATGACGCGTGAAGTAATTGTGCCTAGAACGTATCAAGTGGCAGCTCAACGTGTTGGCTCGATTTTGTAGTGTACAAGGGCAAGACAATTGTTTAAAGTTGAGCTTCATTGTGCAAGAGCACTAAACTTTTATATTTGTAGAAAAGCACTTCGTTCGAAATGGAAAGAAAACATTTGCGTAGCGCAAATAAAAATCTTGCTTCAAATTCAGAGCTTAATGTTCCCGATTGTTGTCGGAACATTGATAAAGATAAAACCACATTTGTGTGCAAGAAATGTACAAAGCTTCTACATTATGAATGTTGTGGCTTAGATGTTCGATCTGAAAGCCACGAAGCTACCGATTTCGTTTGTAAAGAATGTGAATCATTGTCTACAACTATTACACCTGATCCATTAAATATGTTTGAAGCTTTAAAAACCATGATTGAAGGAATTAGCAAGCAGCAAGTTGAAAGTATGGAAACATTACAGGCTGATATTAGCAAACAGTCTGAAGCACTGAAAGCTGATATCTGTAAACAGTCTGAAGCACTGAAAGCTGATATCTGCAAACAGTCTGAAATATTGCAGGCTGATATGTGTAAACAGTCTGAAGCATTGAAAGCTGATATTAAACAGCAAGCTGATTCCATTAATAACTTGAAGACTGATATTAGCAAACAGTCTGAAACATTACAGGCTGACATTAAACAGCAAGCTGATTCCATTGACGACTTGAAGGCTGATATCTGTAGACAATGTGCGCTATTAAAGGATGATATCAGTAAGCAGCACGATGAATCTATGAAAGCTTTAAGAGCTGAAATAGGCGAGATGGCCTGTGAAATACAACAACTAATGTCTGAGAACGAGAATACTAGGGCCCGATTCTCTGAAGAAATTCGGCAGGCTAGAGAGATGGACTTTGATGAGTTCCGGCGTAGCTTGGCAGCCGATGTTAATAAAGCCACGGAAAGTGTTCGCATCGATGTAGAGGATATTAATTCGAGATTCACTGAAGAGTGCAATAAGATTATTGAAAAACAGCTTACGATGGAACAGATATTGGCCGAGGCCGAGACTGACAAAATACAGTTCCGGGCTGAGGTCCAAGAAAATATTAGTCAGATTTCTGTCGTTGTGTCTCGAAGAAGCAAGGATGTTGAGGATATAAAGACTCAGGCAGAACAACTTACGAATCAGTTAGAGACTATGCGCGTTTCCCGGCAAACGGAAACAGAAACTGGATCTCGAACAGCTGGTCACCCGTCTGCAGTTGCTGAGAGTGCAGTGTTGCCAACCATTAACATTGAACTAAATGAAGCGATGGACAGAACAGGTGGAGAGAGAACTAGAAAAGACAAACAAGTATGTCGCCCAGGAGTTACTGCTGATTCAAGAGCTAATGAAGTGGCCTCTGCAGTTCCACCTACCTTTAGTCTTTTGGGCGATGATAGAGGTTACAGAGAGCGTGAAACTCCCAGGGCACGGCATCGTCGTTATGAAGAAGGGGCAAAGAGGAAACATCTAGCAAGGAAGAAAGATCGCAGTTCCTCCTCCTCCAGCACCAGCTCGGACTCTCAGTATCAAGCGAATATCAGAAAGCGAACACGAAGGCATGGAAATGTGAGAAGCGGGTCAGATGAGTCACCACCACGAACTCAGTGATCAACGACGACAGGAACCCCAAGGATGGCAGACCTTAATTCCTTGTCCAAGTTCAAGGGAGACCTGGAAGCCCAGAATGCTGAACAGTATTTAAAAGAACTCAATATCAACTTTGATTTAATGCAAGTTCCATACGAATATCGATTGGAAATTATTCCTCGGTTATTCAAAGGCCAGGCTGAGCATTGGTTTCAAGCAAATCAGTTGGAGTTCAGGTCCTATACCGATTTCTGCCGCCGTTTTCGCAAGCAATATGCTTCTGAAGAGGCCAAAGAGAGGCAGCTGACGGCAGTGAGATCTCGTCGATATTCAAAGAAGTTTGGTATGAGTATGGAAGAATACGCATGGCCCATTTACTCAGCCTACCGCAATCTGTCTGCCCGTTATGTAGAACCAGAGATAGTGAACTTAATTATCTCTAAGCTTCCATATAGAGCCCGCAGCCTGAGTTTGGCTAATTCTCCTCGAACTGTACGACAGCTTGCTGATTTTTTGAAAAGATTCGAGATGCTTGAAGAGCAGGACAGTTGGAAGCCTGTGTGGAATAGCGAAGGTGCAGGCCAGGGAAATGCTCCCAGACAAAATAGAATTGGAAATAAACAACCCAGAGTCAGACAAGTTATGCAGAACCAGAGGAATTGATATTCCAATTACAAGAGACGACGTAATCCTCCCAGAAGGGATGGCAGGAACAACTACGCACGTGGGCCGCGTCGTTCCAGATCTGATCCGGAAGACCATTCCTGTGACTCTTTACGTAACGCCTCTGAACCCAGTAATTTCAGAGCGACGGCGCCTCCGTTTGAACCTTCTGCTTCACGTTTGACGAACGAGCAACGTCAAAGCGTCGACATAACAAGATACTTTTGTTGGGCACCATCGACTAGTACTAATCCGAGTGGTATGCAGTCGGATTTAGCCAGTCGCCCAACGTGAATTCTTCGTTCCCGATCACGGTTGGGCTAAAATCTTGGACTTCTCTGGGAACCGATGACAGCGATATAAATAGTGAAGATAATCATCTTTTTGTTGTGCTGACTCTCAATGAAGGAGAACAAAGTTTAGATAGAGCACTACAACAGGCAGTTGGAAAGGAAAATTTACCCAGGGCTCCGTTAATTAAAGCAACTGTAACAGGCGTCGATTTTATTTGTGTTCTGGACACTGGCAGCGAATGTCATCTCATGAGCTACGCCATTTGGAAGAAGATTAAAGAGAAGCTGCCATCATTGCAGTTACAAACATGTCCAGATGTTAGGCTGACTGATTTCACTGGGAGAAACAAAACTAGAGTTGTAGGATGTAGACAAGTATATCTGGAGATTGCTGGAAGAAATTTATTGGAGGACATGTTTGTCTTGAAGGGTCTCGAAGCTGACTATTTTGGGCTACCCATTCCTCAGGAAATTTGAAGCAGGAATTGACCTACAGCGCGAGAAGTTATCCCTCACCGTAGACGGAGTTCCGGCAGAGCAGGACCTCGTGAATAATGGATCTTCAAAAGGGACGTATGTAAGAAATGTCCGTGAAGATTCCCATGTCGATCAGTGGACGGCTAGTCCTGACGACATTCTGCAGAAGGTCAATGACAATGAGATTTTATGCGAAAGGGGTAGAAGGCAATTGAAAGAAGTCTTATTGAAGCATAGAGATGTATTTTCCGAGAGACCAGGTACTATTAAAAACTTCCAGTGTGAGATTGAACTCACCACCACAGAACCTGTGTATCGATCTCCATATCCCATACCTATAGCAAAAAGGAAACTCCTGGAGGAAGAATTAGAAAAGTGGAGACAATGGGGTGTTATAATGCCTTGTAATTCCCCTTACTTGAACCCTTTAATTGTAGTCGACAAGCCTGACAGTACAGTACGCCCATGCATTGACTTCAGAAATTTGAATAAAATTGTACGTGTTCCACGAAATTCAGTTGAGCCCATTTCGGATGCCTTACAAAAATTTAAAGGTGCTCGTTATTTTACAAATCTGGATCTGGCTTCTGGATATTTACAGATCCCTGTAAAAGCTGACTGCCAACCATGTACTGCCTTCTCCTATAAAGGACGTCAGTGGATGTTTGCTCGAATGCCTTTTGGTATCTCTAGTGCTGTGTCAATTTTCATAGCTGCCATGCATGCTGTATTTGGTCCTGAAACCGAAGAGTATCTAACTCAATATATGGATGACTTGCTGATTTTCGACAAAGAACTCTCCAAGCATCTCGAACATCTGGACGAAGTGTTGCAGCGACTCCAAGAAGTGGGGATGACTGTAAAGCTGCGAAAGTGTGAATTTGTAAACAAGGAAATCACCTACTTGGGTCACGTTGTTTCTGGAGATGCGATCAAAATCCAACCAGACAAAAATTCAGCCGTTAAGTTATTTCCTAAACCTAAAACTAGAAAGGATGTTCGGAGATTTCTTGGCCTCGCCAACTGGAGGCGGAAGTTCATTGAAAATTTTGCAGCTAAATCTGAACTGCTCACCAAGCTGTTAGGTAAAAATCAACGTTGGATTTGGGGAGACGAGGAAGAACAAAGTTTCCAGCTACTGAAGAATGAACTTGTAAGAGATGCTGAATTAGCACAGCCTGATTTTGAACAGGAATTCTGTATCCAATGCGATGCTTCTGGGAAAGGATTGAGTAGTATTCTTTTCCAAATGGATGGTGAAGAGAGAAAGGCCATTCAGTATGCAAGCCGAAAACTGAAGGAGAACGAACGCCATTACTCCATCCATGAGTTAGAATGTTTGGCCATAATCTTTGGAGTTGAGAAGTATGCTGTTTATTTGAAAGGTAGGCCCTTCACTATCTACAGTGATCAAAAAGGGTTGGTATGGTTACAAGACGCCCGTAACTGGAACAGTCGTTTGACTCGCTGGTCTTTAAAACTCCAACAGTACCAGTATAAAATAGTATACGTCTCTGGTCGCCAAAACGATCTGGCAGATATTTTATCTCGGTATCCTGCTAATGATATACCCCAGATTCATCCTGAAAATAGCCAGCAGACATTCAGAATAAACTACCTGTGGGTCGAAAGAGGAGAAATAGATGACGTCGACAAGTGGAGAGAGGCACAATCTGAAGATGAATTCTGCAAAAATTTACTCCAATCTCTAAATTCTCAGGAACCTAACCTCAGATTGCATCGTTCCTATCGCATTCAGGAAGGGATTTTATTTAAGAAAGGATCGGATAATCAGTCCCTTTGGAAATTGTGTGTTCCGGTGGTAATGAAGCAACCTCTCTTGAAAGTAATTCATGATGAAGCTGGACAGTTTGGAGTATCCAATACATTGAAGCGACTTGCAGAACGATACTTCTGGAAAGGCATGAAGGATGACGTGATACAGTACATCCGAGATTGCGAAATTTGTGCCCAGAGTAAACCAGACAAATTGGGGATACTCAAAGAGACCCTTCATATCAGTCCCAAGCAACCTCATGAGATGCTTTCTCTGAACTTGATTGGGAAGCTTCCGCGGTCTAATGGATACCAGTACATCTTGAGCCTTATTGATGTGGGTACACGTTTTGTCTCCGCATATGCTTTACGGACTGCCAGCACCACAGAAATTATAAACACGCTTCAGAGAGGATATTTTGCTCACTATCCAAACGTTACGTTTACCCTGAGAGACAGAGGAGCTCAGTTTACCTCTAAGCAGTGGCACGAATTTACCAAAAAGCTTGGTATCCATCACGTTTGCACAACAGCTTACAATCCAAAGAGGAACATGGTAGAACGAGCAAATCAAGAGATAGTCAGATTACTTTGTTTATTTTGTTATCGAGAACATCAGACTTGGTCTCGATACATATCAAAAGTTGTTCGGTTAATTAATTATTCCATTTCTGAGACTACTGGATATTCACCTGCTGAATTATTCTTCAACCATCCCATACCCAGAGAGATCCTAACCCATTTCAATTGGCCCGAACGGGAAGAAGCCCAACCGGATTGGAAGTCCAAATTATTCTTAGCCCACGTCAGGGAGAAGAAGAAGCTGTCGAAGGATTTAAAACAGAAGGGAAATGCCAAGACAGTGACAGTTGGAGACATAGTGATGGTTAAAAACCATTCCTTAAGCTCCTCATTAGATAGGACCATTCAAAAGTTATTTATGTTGTGGATAGGACCTTATCTTGTGGACAAAGTGGAAAATAATGTTGTGACATTGCTAATTCCAAGGACTAAAGAATTATATGGTAAGGTTAACTTGGATAACCTAAAACTGGTGCGTTTTTCGGAGGATAAAAAGAAAGAATTTGTACTTTAAAACTAAGTTTCCTCCAGGTAGATAACTTCCTTCCTGAAACTTAGTTTCCGAAAGGAAGGGGCAGATGATATGATCCACATTTTTATGTGACGTCACCAGTAGAAGATATGTCACTAATGTATTTATTTTTGTAAAAGAAGGCGTAATTTCTTTGTTATTATATGTAATATTGCACCCTGTTTGTAATATATATCTTTTGTTTAATGTTTATTGTATTTTATGCTCTGTTATGAGTAGTTTAATGTATCTTCATGTTTGCAAGAGTGCTCTATACGAATTTGTATTTCTAAAGATGTATAGATGTCAGTTTTGTTGATAGTATCCTTTTGTAGATAGTGAATGATTCATCTGTACTTTAATCTGTGTTCTCGAAAATAGTATAAAAGCGAGGATATCGCGTAAGAATCAACACACTTTTTCGCCATGGATCGACGAAGCTTTTAAACTTAAAAAGAACTTCTCGGTGTTGTGCATACATCTTGGTATGGTAGTTCGGGGTGCAAGCTAGGTCTTAGTGATCATAGGCTTACCGATAGCCACGCATTGAGTTTTATGCGTTTTAATTGAGTCAACTTATCGACAAAGCGAAATCCTCGCCTTTGTCTCAAGTATAGTTGCATTATAATTGCAATAAATAAAGTATAAAACTTTTCAGTTTATACATACGGCAGTAATGTGGTTTTATTTCTCTGTGCTGTGAATATTGTCTTTGCCTAACACTATCCCTGTACCTGAGAGGAGTTTGTGTACTTCACCGAGTCTCATCGTTCACCGCTGAGTATTATTAAGTTAATATTAATAGTATAATAATACGACGCGTGAAGTAATTGTGCCTAGAACGTATCAATTGTCTGACAGAATATAATATACAATTAGTTACCACAACACTGAATTGGCATTCAAGTATCTTAGTATGTTACAAATGCATATGTGATCATATTTTCCTTTTGTGTTGCTGGGGAGTATCCCTCACCAAGCCCCATACATAATCCGCCATGATGGCTGTGTCCCATCTGCCTTGATACTGAGATTCCATGTTCTGCATATCTTGATGGAATCATTCTCCATGTTCTTGACTCACATCGCCCAAATCTGGTCTAAAAAAATCAAAATGTGAGTGCAGGTAATGCAACTTTATTGATATTCTGCAACCTAAGATATGAAACGTATCCAGTAAATTCTGGATCAATTCACTGTAACGTGAGCTCTTCTTGTAACCCAGGAAGTTATGCACAACATCACAAAATGCTTGTAAGGCACTTTTTTCTACAGGTGTCATTTTGTTTTCCAACTCCGTGGATTGCAGCATCTGTCTGATCTGAGGTCCAGTGAATACCCCACCAAACACCTTTGCTTCAGATAAACGTGGAAACATGGAGTGTATATGTTGCAAAGCACTTGATTGTTCATCCAAGGCTTTCACAAAGCTATTTCCAATTTAATGTAGAGAGGAGGCAGTAAGATCTTCTTCCTCTCAACAAGAGGTTCATGTAGGACATTCTGTTGTCCTGGAAGAAGTTTGTTCCGCAAAGGCCACTGTCTTTGGATATAGTGTTACCCAGTTGTGCAACTGTCCCACAAACAGAGGAAGCATGGATACTTTGTGAATCCTCCTTGAAGTCCTAGTAAAAACCCCAGCATCTTGAAATCACCACACATATCCCACTCGTATTTGATCTTTTCTAGCAGCTGTTTAACATTGCCATAGTTCTCCCTTAATAGAACAGAGTGGCCAACAGGAAGAGAAGGATATTTGTTGCCATTGTGCAGCACCACGGCCTTGATACTGCTAGTTCAGCTATCTATGAAAAGATGCCACTCAGCGGAATTGTGCACTATTCCAATTTCATCAAACAGGCCACTGATGTCCCTGCAGTAACAAAGATTCCCATTGCTAATGTAGTATGGTGCGAATGTCTCGTGCCGTGTCCTGTATTTTGTGATCTTGCAGCTGCTATCCAATAAATTCCACTATTGCAGATGGGATGCAAGGAACTCTGCTTTCGATTTTAGTAATTCCAGATCACGAATCAGGTCATTGAGTTCCTCCTGAGTTGGAAAATGAGGTTTCTTGATGTAATCATCATAGTCACTTTCAGGGTCACTGTCGGACACAGGTACATACCGCATTAGTGATGCAGAGTCTTCTGTGTAAGAGGCAGGTGGTTCCTGAATAGGCAAATCTGGCCCATGTGGGACAGGTACAATTGACGATGGGATATCTGGGTACTGGATTCTACTTCGTGTTTTCGATACTTCAACAATGACAAATCAACCATGCAAAAGTAGCAATTGTCTCTCCAAATTCTGGGAACTGCAAAAGGCTTGTTTTTCCGACATCCTCGTAGCCATCCTTCCAAAGTTGATTTACAGGAACCACAGATGAAATGTGGAGCCCATGATTTGTCCTGGTCACCCATCGGCACTCCAAAGCAAGCATTATACGCTGTGTAATACTTGGTGCCAGGTGTTATGCAATGCTGCTTCTGCTTGGGAGTGATTTAATATCCACAAACATAACAGAAGGAACAGTGACGTGCACTGAGGAGTAGCTAGTCTAGCAGAGATAGATCAATCAATCTCACGTCTCTAATTATTTTCAAATCACAATATTTATTGTCTTGAAGCCACAGTTCAAATGCAACATTTTTTTCCCACGTGCTTCTTGTCCCTCGATGTGATCAGCTGGCTCTCTCTCCGCCTCACCAATTCCAGGTATAGACAACCGCCCGAAGGGAAAGGGAAGATTTCTGCCTGTACCTCCCTCGTCCCCTCGCACCCCGCTCCAATGGTTGAAAGCCCATGCTTTCAGTTTTCACAGTCTATCTCCTATAGGACAGATAAGGGAATGATTTCCCTTCGATTTCTTTGTAAATCCCCTAAAAAAACTCAGGGGAAAAATTTCTGCAGTACTTATGTTCTCAGTATTTATATAACCTTTTACACATTGTACAATATGTATGTATGGGATGTAGTTTCATTTGTATATGAATGGGAACATACTTGTATTATGTGCACACAAAAATGTTAGTTTATTTTCTTTTTTTTTCAATATGGAATATATAATGATTAAATAAATATTTACTCATGCTCTCTCTCTTGCTCTCGTTTTAGTAGTTTTTTTAAAAAAAAATACAAATATTTTGGCCTCCAATAAAAAAAATGGGTAAGTTAACAGTCAAAAATACAGATTTATTAATTTGGGCAAGAAACCGTGCGTTCTAATTGTTGTTGTTGGTTTCGTTTATTTTACTTCACTTTTCTGCCACATTTTGTTATCACGGAAATGAGTATGAGTGATGATATAATAAAATTGATGAAGGGACATCACAAAGAACAATTCAGGCCAGGATTCGAAACCCGAGATGAGCATGCATTCTTGTTCCTATGTGTTGTACTCTGCAGTGAATAATTTGGAATGAAAAATGTATCCCAGGAATCAAAAAGCCAAATTAATATCATTGAAGAAATTAGAAAAAAGTGTGTTTTCTTACCTGTTAATCTCCTCTAATATGTTGAATTTTTGCCACCTCCCATCGCTTTTTCTAGCTGTATAGATTTAATCGCGATACGTAGCTAATGACCTTATGGAAGTCATGAGTGACAATCATAAACAGAGAACTCTGGACTCCTGATTTCACAGTGCCCTGCAGATGCACTGCAAGGAAATTATTTGTATTTCCCCCCATTTCTTTAGTTGCCACAGTAGCTCAGTCGTTAGGGCATCTGACTAGCATGGCAGAGACCCAGGTTCAATCCCGGTGGGGGAGAACTGGGATTTTCTCAATCTGTTTAAGAGGCTCCAGAGCGCCCACCCAGCATCGTATAAAGTAGGTACCTGAAGGAAACTCTGGGGGGTAAAGGCAGCCAGGGGAGTGGTGCTAATCACATCACCCCCTCAAGAAAGTGTGGGGCCCTAACCCCACACCCCATATACACCTTCATGGCGTGGTGCAAAGCATAGGGGAACACCTTTCTGTTTACTTTAGCATCGCTTTTCCATCACTTTACCTAATTTCTGCCATGACGATGAACGTTGATTAAATTAAACTGATGAAGAATGGTTACAAAGGAACACTCATGCACAAGCCAGGGCTCGAGCCCGGATCCTTCAGTAATGAGATAGTGAGATCGAGAAATTAGGGAAATCAAGCAATGCAATTTTTTTGAAAAAACGTTAATCATATATTAGGAAGGTGTTTCAAAAAATGCAATTGAAAATTACCACTGAGGAAAATGCAGTTTGCTTTACCGATACCCACGTACACGAATGATTAGCGATTTTCACTCATCTTTGTATTCGGCTGACCTCTGTGGGAGAGTGCAAGTGGCAATGGATCGGTACCTGGTGGAGGCACATACTGGTTCAGATCCCACTTTAAACTGTAGGTCCAGTACGGATTAGCTATTATGTACATAAAGTAGACTTAAAACACTAAATCAACCAACCACGGGGAGTTGTTATCACTGCACGAAACAACACCAGGAGTTCCGGGTTCGAACCCCGACCTCAGCATGGGTGTCATTTGTGATTGTTTTTTCCTTAATTGTATTATTTAATTATTACTAATCTTCGCGATTAACCAAATGTGTCGGCGACGCTAAGCAGCTCAAATCAAATCAAATCATTGATTTATTGTTTGATTTAGTTTGTTTTACTTCGCTTTTCCTCCACTTTTGGCTAATCGTGAAGATGACACGATAAAATTGATGAAGGGACAAACACAAATAACACCCATGCGTAGGTCGGAGTTCGAACCTGGGATCTCTGGCTTAGTAGTCAAATCAACGTGTTTTGGATTTTCGAAAGGGGGTGGGATTAACGTGTACTTCTTTTCAGTAGTCGGTCCGTATGGCAGAGTGGTTAGCACATCGCGCTACGATGCCAGGGGTCACAGATTCGAATCCTGGTCTGGGTATGGATGTTTGTGAGTGTTCATTCATCAGTTTCATCATATCATCACCCATACTCATCCTTGCAAATTAGCCAAAAGTGGCACAAAATGCGAAGTAAAATAAAGCAATTCAATCAATCAATCAATTATTTTCAGTAGTTCTTTCTCATTTTGCAAGCTTTTCCTTTCTTTGATGTTCTATTTTTAAGAATACTGAGCCGCCAAGGGGGGAGGGGATTATGACCCACACCAACCTCCCTTGGCCACGCCACTGATTGCTACCCCGTGTCAACATCACCGCACGTCACAGAAGGAATCAGGCCATGACTATTGATTTAGTATGAAACGATACAGAATATAAGAAAATCGTTATAACTTTGAATTGGTCCACATTCGAAAAAAAGCAATTACAGATTTGAAATCAGTGTAAAAAACTGATTAAGAATCATTTTCATTGTTACCCAGTGTTATTGGTATGGCAATGAATTAATCTGATGAGTGCATGTTGAAATCTTATTAGCCAAACCACATGATTCAAGAGTAGTTACAGTCATCAGATTAAAGTTGAGTCTTTAAGATTTTCTATGTTTGTCATTATGCTATTGATTAATAAAAATTATTGTTTGATCATTTACACAACCCTAAAGCAAAACAAATTTTGTAACTGGGTTATTCTGGTTATATGTCTTCATCGGGATTGTTTAGGGCCCGATCTATGATCAAAGTTATATCGACCAGAAAACCCATTACACGTTGGACCATTTGTTATGGATTGACCCATATTGGTTTATTACTAGACATTTAGCATAAGCCAAGTGGTTATTCATCTAGTCACAAACAATTCTGGGTTGTAATGATCCCATTGTAAGTTAATGAAATTGTCACCACCCAGAAGTGTTTATGACTGTACTCTGGAAAAGTAAATGTCAAAATGCAGGTTTTCATTTTCGAAAACAGAAGTCTGGTTACTTTCATTTATTGAAAGGGTGAATGTGTCATTCAGGCTCTTCATGGGACATGTTAAAATTTCTTTCAGATTAATAAAATATTGTCTTGTACCAGTGACCAAATGCATCCTGGTCCTTCAACAACAGCCAATTCTACAAAAGTTCAGAGTATTAAGTAAATATTTGTATTTTTTGTTACATTCTTTCTGGCACTTTTGGCCAATTGCATTGATGAGGTGAATGATGAATGGATAAAATTGATGAAGTAACACCTATGACATATCACAATTTGAACCCAAAACCTTTTACATAAAATGACCTGGGTTCCAGCATTGTAGAAGAAGGGAGGATCCAATACTCTAATCACTTCTCTGGATCACAAAAGGGGGTACATTATCAAGAATTTATGTGCAAAGTGAAAGTGACAGTGAGAATTTTAGCATTGCTGCATTCTACTATACAAAACTGTCAAATTACATAAGGAGTATTTTTGTACTCAACACATACAGAAGTTTGAACTAACTCAGAAGTTGCTTTGCGAAAGAAGTATTTCTGCGTTGCCTAATAATGTGTGCTTATTTTGGTTAAACCAGATGCTTATGTTCGAGTTCGAGCCGGACTCCTTGGAACAATGTTGTCGATTGATTTATTGTTGTTTAAGCAATCTCATCCCGTGCGGGGTTGCTAGTCCTCCATCGGGCGCCTCTTTAGGTGGCGGATATGGGAACGCCCTCCAGATATGGAGGGTACCGGGAAACCGGGGCGGACCAAAACTAGCAAAAGAAGGGCGGACCAGGCTCAAGAGCTGTAGTGAAAGCAACTGGTCTAAGAGACGGAAACCCGAATCAAATGACATGGGGAGATGGCCCCATAGCCCTGGTAGGCGACCATCTAGGGGAGTAAACCCCAACAGAAAAACCCCTCCAAGGGTTAAAATGGTTGAGCGTTAGGCTGACAACCTCACCTCGTAAAAAAACAACTTGTTAAGAAACCTGCACATCATCCTCGGATAAGGATGGGAAACACAGATGACGAACTAGGCAAGAACAAGGTACATGATTGGTCCATAGCAACATGGAACGTCCGAACAATGTTAATATCAGGTGAACTGCAAGAAATAGCCAATGTAATCACACAACGCAAAACTGATATTGTAGCACTACAAGAGATCAGATGGCAAGGACATGGTAACATAGACAAAAAAGATTACAGCGTATATTATAGCGGAACAAAAGAGAAAACAGGACAATATGGAAATGGGTTTATAATAACAAAAAACCTAAGAGAAAGAGTTCTATCATTCGAACCAATCAATGAGAGGATATGCAAAATAAGAATCATGGGTAAATTCCAAAATATAAGTATACTGTCGGTACATGCTCCAACCAATGAAAAAGAAGATCTAGAAAAAGAACAATTCTATGATCAACTAGAAAGAACAATAGAAAAAATAGCAAGATATGACATCATAATAATTGCAGGTGATTACAACGCAAAAATAGGAGTGAGAAATAGTGACACAGACATAATTGGTAACCATTCCTTACACAAAAACAGTAATGAAAATGGCCTACTTCTAACACAATTTGCAATAAGAAATAGGTTGGTAATTAAAAGCACCTTCTTTCCACATAAGAAAATACATTTGGGCACATGGAAATCACCAGACGACGAAACAGTAAATCAAATAGATCATGTTTTAATAGATAAGAGACACTCCTCAACAATTATAGATGTAATAAGCCAAAGAAGACCAAACTGTGATTCAGACCATTTTCTGGTAAAAATTAAACTAAGAGCAAGATTAAGTAATAACCCAATCAAACAGAACATACGAAGAACAAAATGGAATTATACAAAACTTGACAACCAAGAAAACAAGGTGAATTAGCAAATAGCAATTAAAAATAAGTTACAACAAAATGCTCAAGAAGAAACAATAGAAGGGAAGTGGAAAAGAATTAAAAAAGTGTTAACAGAAGCTGCAGAAGAAGTAATAGGCAAAGAGAAAACATCAAGGAAGAAAGAGTGGTTTGATGGAGAATGTCAGCAAATAATTAACCAAAAAAATGTTGCAAGAATGAAGATGCTGCAAAGAGAAACAAGAAGCAGTTGTAACAAATACAAAGAACTAAGGCAACAGGTAAATAATTTATTTAAGAAAAAGAAAAAAGAATGGATAAGAAAGAATATCCAAGAAATAGAACAACTTAGTCAACAGTCAGAGATTAGAAAGTACTATGCAGCAATAAAGAGAATAAATAAAGGATATCAACCCAAAGAGATAGGATGTAAAAGAAGAGATGGGGAAATAATAGGAGACAAAGAAAATGTACTAGGAAGATGGACAGAACACTTCCAAGAACAATTATACAATGAAACATATAGAGAAGAACAAATAGAAAATAACGATTAACAAAACACAGAATGAACACCAACAAGAGCAGAAGTTGAGAAGGTAATAAAAAATTTAAAAAACAATATATCACCAGGAGATGATGAAATAACAGCAGAAATATTAAAATATTCTGGACCAAATATGATAGAAGAAATATACAAAATGATAAAACAAATCTGGCAAGAAGAATACATACCAGAAGCATGGAATAATGGAATATTGTGCCCAATACACAAGAAAGGTGACAAAACAGAATGTAGTAATTATAGAGGCATCATGTTACTTAATACAACTTACAAAATATTGACCAGCATCATACATACAAGATTAACAGCAATAACAGAAAACATAATAGGAGAATACCAAGCAGGTTTTAGACAAGGAAGAAGTACAATAGATCAATTATTCACAAAAAGACAAATAATGGAAAAACATTATGAACATAATATAAATCTTTACATGTTATTCATAGACTTTCGTAGTGCTTTTGATAGTATTAAAAGACATAAATTAACACAAATTATGGCAGAATTACAAATACCTAATAAACTGATTAGATTAACAAACATGACACTGCAACACACATATTTTAATGTCAAAATATGGAGCGATATGGGTGAACCAACAGAATATAACACAGGTGTAAAACAAGGAGATGGACTATCTGCATGCTTATTTAACATAGCACTACATGCAATAATAAGCAAAATAGACAAAAGAGGAACAATATTTACGAAACTCAGCCAAATTAACGCATATGCCGACGACGTAGTTATAATATCCAGAACAGAAGAAGAATTAAAGAGAACATACAGGATATTAGAAGAAGAAGCAAATAAAATTGGGCTACAGACAAACATGAATAAAACCAAATTCCTACTGCTGACTCCAAAGCAAGATGGAAAACGTTACCACCAATTTACAATAGATGACAAGAAATTTGAAGCGGTAACAAACTTCAAGTATCTTGGAATGACGATAAATGACCAAAATAACATGCACGATGCAATTAGAGAAAGAATAAATGTAGGGAACAAAGCATATTATGCCAACATACAATTACTAAAAAGTAAGTTAATTAGCAGATATACCAAACTATTGATTTACAAAACACTTATTAGACCAGTAATAACTTACAGGGCTGAGGTATGGACAATGAGTGTAGAAGACGAACAGCAATTAAGGAAAACTGAAAGAAGAATAATCAGAAAAATATATGGACCAATCAAAGATGGAGATTTCTGGAGAAGTCGAAACAATGAAGAGAGAAATTCCATCTTAAACCAAAAGGATATAGTAAGATTTATTAAAGCCAGAAGAATTAGTTGGATGGGTCATATAGAACGTATGAATAAGGATAGAATGCCACGAAGAATCATGTATGAGAGAATGTACTCCACAAGAAGAAGAGGCAGACCCAAAGTAAGATGGCGGGATAGTGTCGTACAAGATCAACATAGAATGGGAGTCCATGGATGGAGGGAGACGATATTGGACCGAAATGCTTGGAGGCTGATAGTGCAGGAGGCCAAAGCTCAACCAGAGCTGTAGAGCCAATTGGTAAGGTATGGTAAGCAATCTCATTATTCATTTTCCTTTCCATTAGTACCGAACTCAATCACCATAAGCACTGTCAGCATGCATATATGCCAATCCCACTCAGTTCAGCATAGGCGATTTGATTCTCCTCTCCGATTGGCTGATTTTGCGGATGTGACGTCACACCAACACAAAAACAATTGAATGGGTAATGCGAATTGATAAACAACGAAAATGCGGAAGTGTGTGCATTAAATATATATTATAACATTAATGTAACAACGGTGAAAATTGTGTGTAGTGTGTGCAAAAAAAAAAGTCACTTTCGTACTGTAAACAGGAGATATAATTAGCTATAGTGCTAGTTGAGTTAAGAGCAAATCAAAACGAGAAGAATATCTGTATGTATTTAAAAAAAATCAACTCAAGCGAAAACTTAAGACTTTGAAGTGAAAGTGAACCATGATATTCTTTATCACCTGCTAAATTTTAGTTTCGTACAGCAGAGAAATATTGCAATGGTGTAATGTGCAGAAAATAAAAACACGTTGTTAAGTACGAAGCAGTATCCTTGATAACTTTAATTTTATCTTTTGAATATTTCTTTCCTGCTATTTTTACACTAAAATGCGTCTAAGTTTTGACTGTGTAATCATTTTAACAATTTGTATAGAAGGGTGGAAAATTCATTTACATAGGTCGCGACTATTTTCACCAGGTGGTGAGAATAGTATATGAGGCTACTGTCACCAGGTTGTGAGGATAGCATGTGGAGCTATTTTCACCAATTTATGAGAATAACATATGGGACAGTGGAAAGTGCTGAAAGTGCACAAATCACATTATGATTATCAGGTAATGGAAGTATTTTTAACTCTAATAACTCAAAACCTGACCTGTCTAACCTAACAACAAAAGCATTTGGGAATGTGTTAAGTACACATTCGTACCTATGTCAATTGACATATTAGCAGTAGCAGTGAATGTCAGAACACCTTGTGGTAATTTTTCGGTAACACTTTACTATACCGGAGACGGATTTCTTCAAATTTACAGAAGAAAGTACTTACGCAAATCATTTTCTGTAGCGTTGTTGATGTTCGGGAACGTAGTTTTTATCCATTTTAATGCGAATGCATGTGGTTTTCTACGAAAATCTCTTTCCGACGTGCCATTTGCTTTCTGCACGAGAGCACAATACATGTTATTGCTGCTGCTACAAGATGATGTGTCGAGGATGTTTCGTGAAGTTGTTGCCGGGTGTGGAAGATGCCGTGGAATTTGTAATTCCGAAGTTGGCCATATATGCTAAATTGAACAAAAGGAGTGCTAATGGAACCTAACCTAACCTAGTAGGCATACCTCGTCCCCGTGATGGTTAGTGGGGTTATCGTATGTAAGAAATAGACATTATTTTTGTTAGAAATCCATTATTTCACCTAAAGAAATGTTCCGCAATGCAGAATAGTACGTTAGCAATGTAAAAAATAGCGAAATAAATCATTGATAGGTGTCTCCCGTATAGTAAAGTAGTACCAATTTTTCCAAACAAATAGTGTGCAGAGTAGAAGTACTTGTCACCCAAACGAAAATAAATGCAAACTGACGTAAGCTTGATACATGCTAAAAACTAAAGAGTACACATATGCATATAACAGGCCAGGTTAGGTAGATTATGCACATGTGCAGCTTAGAAACCTGGTCACTTCATTTAGAATATTGGAAATGTGTGCAGAAGTAAGCTTCAAGTTTGGAAAAAGCAATTTGCTAATTTGTTCAGTATATGCTGGTTTAACTGATAGGTGGTTTTAGCTTCAGTTCATGCATGTTTGGGGGGAGCTTTGGGTAAATATGTGATATCGCCCGAACATATTTCTTCAAATTTACAGGAGAAACTACTTACTGAAATCAGTTTCTGTAGCATTGTCAAAGTTCTTCGAGGCATTTTCTTTCGCGGAAACTGAAAACTTCACCATAGAATGCTGCAGAATCGGAAATAATCACTTTTTATGTAAGGAACTTGCATTTTCTGTAAAGCGACAACATTATGCCGTTGTTTCCATTATGTAGGCCTACCTGCAGATGGCGCGAGTGTCGAAAGTCACGCGGTATCGCCAGTATTTCCAAACGTGCCTTTTTCCTATGATTTTTTTTTTAACTATGCTTACCTAACCTAACCTTTCCGGAAATGGTTCGTGGGGCTATCGTGAATGGTTTTTGGGGCTATCCGTCAATAGTTTGTGATGACATAATGAACACGAAAGTAGGTATTTTATAGTTAAGAAGGTTGAAACACTGGATACCCACTCCAAATCGACAAAATACAAGCACGACACGCGATGATCCATGACGGGTGCACGGCATATTGTCTGTTACCCAAGCAGAACAAGGAAGACAAATAATGACTCGTAATATGAAAAGTTAACACTATTTTATGGAAAAAGGCATAACTGCACCTTAAAGAATCTTCCGCAATGCAGAATAGGTAAGTGTCAATGATAAAATTAACGAAATAAACGAGTGAGAGGTGTTCGGGCGATATTGCATAATTACCCAGCTTTGTTATTTAATTCTAAGTAAAAAAAACAAACATCACTTGTGTTTTGATGTGAAAAAAATTGTATATGGAAAGTTCTTCTCATACACAGTGTAGCACACTATGTAGAAGTGTAGAATGGCTAGCCATGTGTGTGTGTTTATTTAATTTTGATGTAAGCTTGAAAAAGTTCTGGGAAACCAGACGAAACATTGCAGGAAAAATAAAAACCACTAAAAATGTTATATTTTTATGCCTAGACAATGCCCATTCATGTTGTGTGCATGTCTACAATGTGGAACACCATGAAATGGTGCATAATAAGAGTTTAAGTTTAATGGTGCACTACCAAATCCCATTAGGCGAGTTGTTTCTTCCACTGTGGACTGTGAAGCCGGGAATTCTTCATTACAATTCTCAACAAGTATAAGACATGATTGTTTCTTAATGTGTGTTCATTGTGTGTTTCAGTATTTAACATTTATTGTTCACAGTCACAATGCAGATAGGGAACATAAATGCATTGTAGTTTTATTTTTCTCACTTGACAATGATTTTCTGTCGCTTTTGGCTAATAGTGGTGATGAAGATGAAATGGTGATCACATGAAATAGATTAAGGAATACAAAGTAACTTCCATCTGCAGTCTAGATCTCGACCAAAGGAAGTTTGGTAGCGAGGCTGTGATTTGACTGCTCATCATGCATAGCCACCTAGGTGGTAGGAAATATAAGGTACAAAGTATAAAATAGGATTAAGGTTTAAACAGCATTCCATTCATGTTACCATAGCCATTGCCAGATAAACTGCCGCAAAGGATATATTTATTCTATCCATTATCTGTTTTAGCAGTGTGGTATTCAAGTCTGGTTTCAATTTCTAAATTAGGCATGCTCTTAATTTTGAATATTATGGTTAAATATGTCACACCAAACTAACATTAGAACAAGAATGGTATTTTGTTTACAAATGATGTCATAATGTGTGCAAATAAAAAAGCAGTCATTGGAAAAACTAATCTATTTCCAAATATATATAAACTACATTTGACAGGTCTCATTAAATCCATTCAATATTTTTAAATTAGCAAAGACAAGAACTTTAATTTTCAATAAACTTCTGATTTTTTTTTCCGATATCATTTGGTATGCATTGGCAGAGCGAAGAAATTCGTTATTGCAAACCAAAAAATGAAACTTTAAAATATGTGATAACAGGTATGTGTTTCCAGGAGTTTGTTTTTGTGTCATCCATATGCGTTTGTGATGATCCCTTAATCGCTCTCATCTTATCATCATTCATTTCCACCTTCGTGATTAGCCAAAGTTGCGGATAAAAGTGTCGTAAAATAAACAAAGTGTAACCAAATCAAGAAATAAAGATAAACTACAGGGGGTCATGTACGCAAAATCCAATGAACCAGTTAAAGGGTTCCATCTTGTGTTCTTTGGGTGTGTTAATTAGGATGGTCATTTATCAAGGGGTGGATAAAATGTTAACATTTCAGCTGCTTTGGTGATTGTGTCTATGTCTGTTAGAATTTTAGTATAAGTGTATATCTAACTTAAAATGCTAATTTTTGTCACCTTAAAATTTCTTATGTTCGCACTTTGATAAATATAACCCAATAAAATAATTAATTCCCCATACCCTTATTCCAATTCACACTAACAAAAATAAAAAACAACCAAAAATAAGTGCAACCTGAAATGTGCTACTTTTGAGACTTTCACTTATGCATAAAATGTACATCCACTCTTCTTAAACATTATAATATTCTTGGGGAAAAGTTTACTTAGTTCTACATCTTTTTGTTCTTTGCTTATATAGCATGTGGTTGCAGCTGGTAGATAGTTACTAGCGATACATATACATTACATGTACAGTCAACGGCAAAGATAATGGTAGGCAAATTGTCCACTGCCATTTTCATTACTTCTTTATTCTACATCCTGTGTTGTTTTAAGGAATGAAACTACGTTGGTTCGAAGCAGGCATTGTTCTCTGCTTATTGAAGTCATTATTTCAATTCGTCTTCATCACATTGTGTAATTCAGACCGAATGAAAATGGTGGTGGACAATTCGCCTACTGTTTCTTTCGCCGTTGGATGTACATGTATATATGTGTTCTGTATATGATGCCAAATTAGAAAATTAAGTAAAAAATAGGGAAAATATCATGAAAATAGTTATATTTCACATATATGTACGCAGTAACATCTCCCATTTATGTATGAAAAACAATGTCGGGCATATGTCCACCCCTACTGAGTATGCATGCATTTTTTATACTCTCCACAAAATTATTGATAACCCTCTCGCAGATGTCTGTCCTGATGTCTCCAATCACCCGTATGATTTCCGCCTTCAGTTCCAAAAGAGTTTGTGGTTTGTTGGTGTACACCTGTGATTTCACAAACCCTCATAAGAAGAAATCACATGACTTTGCCGGCCATTCCTGGGCACCATGCAAAGAGATCACTCGTTGCGGGAATTTTTCATGGAGTTCCATATCGTAACCAGAACAAACGAGTCAAAACAATTGAGGCTACATTAATCGGCATAACAACAGATACCAACATTGGTAAGAACAGGTCTGCCAACCTCGAAACAAAACAATAGCACTCGATTCAAATTCGGCATCCTATACGGAACACCCTTTATTACCTGCAAATTATTGTTGTATTGTTATTTAATTTCTCTTCTTGTGTCATTTTGGCTAATCATGATGAGGATAAGTGATTATTGGATGAAATTGATGAAGACACACCCATGAAGAATATCTATGAACAGGTTGGGACTCAAACCTGGGAATTTCAGTGACACTTTTGAAATGTGATCACCTAATATATTCAGCAATCGAATCGACTATAAATTGCCATTCATTCCCATTCATAATAATTGTAATCATAGGAACAAAGATTGATGGAATATAAGATAGAAAATATCTTGCCACTAGTGGTCCTCTCGAGTCTCCCTATCATCAATGGTTGAAGTGGAAATTCCTAGCTGGGCTGGTGGAATGCTTGGGGATAGAAGGGTGCTTGTATGAACCAACATGGAAACAATGCAGTAGGTGGGAAGATGCCTGTGCAAATTATACAAACTGAGGGATGCTTTATGGAAAATTTTCCATGTTACCCGCCACTTTGAGCACTTGTAACAATTATAGACACAAGTGATCCTGGATTAAATACACTCATGCAACATCTTGTTAGGTTGTAAATGAAAGTAGTGCAAATGCTTCTCTTTTGTATTGAGTTAGAGAAACATGTGTTTTTCTTCAAATTTGAAACCAATGATGGATGCATACAAATCTAGAAAGTCCTTTACAATGCCATGTTATGAACAGGGCTTAAAGTGAGCTGGAACTCCGTTCTGGTAAATTACTTTTGTGCCAGAACTCGGTTCCTGCCGGTCATCCATTTTATTTATTTACTACACTACAAAAGTCTGTCCATTGTAACATTATTTTTTGAAAACAAATAGATGAAGATAAAGTTCTTGTACTAAATTTGTCTTTCGTCAGTGAGCAGTGCGGAAATTTTGAAAAAAATATTATACTTGGGCAAGTGCTCTCTTTTATAATCCAAATGACAACTTAAATTTTCTGAAGTAACAGATGTAATAGTTTGTTTATATTTACTTTGTATGCAATAATAATAACAATACCAATCACCATTATTATTGTCATCATTAGTAGTAGTACTCATGTTGATTCATTTGTGGTTGACATTCTGGCTATTGACTGAAACCACTTAAAGCACTGGTCATGAAGGGTCTACAAGCAGCACTAGAAATCAGTGCATTAAAAGAGCAAGCAGTTAAACAATACATGTTTGTAATACCAACAAATTGTATTTGGCATGCTGTTTCTTCTATTCTGCACTGTGAAACCAGGGATGCTGACTTTCAATCCTGGACAAGGCATGCATGTTTCTTCTGGTTTGCAAGAGATGTAGAAAATAAATATAGATACCAACTTTCTGTGTGTGTATGTGTGTGTCGACTTTGCGGGCGAGAATATTCACAACTAGGAGATGATGTGCTTTGAGATGGGCACTATTGGCTTTTAGGTTACTGCCCTGTGGAAAAGGGCATTCAGGATGGATAGGAATTGTTCCTTGTGATGGAAGCTACGGACGGGTATGGGGAATTTATTTCAGAAAGGTTGTATTTTACATCACATATTAACACCATAAAAACAACCAAGACAAAGTTCGTTGTGACTTTGCATTGCTTGTTTTTTTAGGGATATTTTTTACACTGAAGCAACATGTGTCAATTGAGGATGAGACAATCCAATGGTGGCTTGTGCAGTGGATCAGTGTGAATTGTTGCTATTCATTCCAAGTGACACATCATTTTAGTGTGAAGTCTCTCTTTAGTTTCCATATGTGCCAATGTTTCAGAAACTGGTTCTGCTCCCGTTTTCTGGGTAGTGTACTGTATTTGCTTCCATGTTGTCCCATGTAAGAGTGAGACAGAACCAGTGTCTGAAATATAGGCACATACAAACACTAAAATCAGTGGTTACATGTAGAAACAATTCAACATGCCACTCCTGACCACTTGACTGGAACGTTTGGTGGTGAGATCATGAGTCAACTTAATTTAGCCTCTTCATGAAGCAAAGTTAAGTCACATGTAAATATATGAAGAATGTATAATGAAGTTTATTGGTCTGTACAGCATGTTATCTCTTGAAGTTTCTTAATATAAAATCTTCTGTGCTCTCCATCCTCATGCCTTTTCTGCATGGCTTAGTATTTTCCAGATGTTTATCATTTACACACACATTATATTACCATTGAAAAAATGCAATTTCTTTGGTATTTTCTTTTTTAAACTTTAGGTGCGAGTTTTTCAGTTAATGAACAAGTGTAAAAAATAAAATAGTAATGAAGACAGCAGGACCACTTGAAGTATCACATTAAAATCAATCATTTTTATCCAAGATAAGAATCATTTCTAAGTTCACGTCTATGAAGCAGGATATTTGAATATTAACATTCGTTACCGTTAGCATGCTTCTTTCCATGGTATTATTTGTTCACCAAATAGATTCTGTATATACTCCATATCAGTTTTTTTTTATTCACGAACAACAATTTATGAAGTGCGAAGGTAATAAACCTCCAGCACTAGTGGACATTTTGAAATTATATAGTTGCAGTTGCAAACTAGAAATCAACAGTGGCATGTCAGACACTCTGGAGAAACGGTTCGCAAATCTTGGTATGTAAGGTAATGGTGTGTACAAATTCTGAATAAGAATTCACTAAATAAACTTCATTAAATTTTAGGAACATTTTTATACAAGGTTTCTATAAATATTTTGAAGCCGCTGATTTTTTTCCTGAAAAAATGTACAAATAATTATGTATGTACCATCTCACGATTTACATTGAAAATTGTAAATTATTTATTTCATTTATGTGTCTTGGCATGGGAATTTCAAATTAGCTATTCAAATTTGCCAGAAGCAGGCATTATTCCAGTAATTTACAGTACTACTCATTGATAAAATATTCCAAGTATACCTATGTTGCTTTCTCTCTCGCAGATAGAAAAATGAAACTCAAATCAAAGCTTCACTAAGTTGGAAAATTTAAAGATTAATTTTACGATTTAAATGAATGGATTTTATTTTCTACTAGCTACAGTTACCTTCCGATGAACGTACCTTCAGAATAAAAATACGCATTTTCATTATTTTTTTTAGAAAATAGTGTACATTTTACAATTCTCATTAGGCTACATTTTCAACAAATACATCGTGTGGCTACAGAATACGTGTCTTACTTTCAAAATACCAGCAGAAGACAAGTGTTAGGTCACTTCCGCAAAGTCGACCAATCAGGAGCAAGAATTGTTCCTCCTATGCTGAACTGAGTGGGATCCGTAAATATGCTGTCAGCATTGTTCCTCAAAATGGCTAATTTTACAGGTGTGGAACGTGCTCGCTGTGTGTTTTGGTTTCACGAGACGCAATCCGCAACTGCAGTGCAACATAAGTTTCCTACTGAGTATCATAAGGCACCTCCTAGCAGCCCTACAATTTACTCTCGGCACCAAACCTTCATTGAGACTGGTTGTTCTCTACCACATGCAAAATCACCAGGACGTCCGCAAGTTCCCGAAGCTGATGTAACAAATCAGAGAACGCTTTGCCCGGAGTCCTACGAAATCATCACGACGTGCATCACGTGAGACTGGCATTCAATAACCAACTGTTTGGCACGTATTATGTAAACGCTTCCTATTGAAGTCATACAAACTAACAATGGTTCAACACATTATGGATGCAGATAAAGTTGCTCGCCAGCAATTTTATGTGCAAATGTTGGATAGAATTGCAGATAACAAGACATTCCTAGACAATGTCATTTTTAGTGATGAGTCAATGTTTCACATCAGTGGACAGGTGAACGAACACCCATAACTGCAGACTATGGGTAGTCCTACGAAATCATCACGACGTGCATCACGTGAGACTGGCATTCAATAACCAACTGTTTGGCACGTATTATGTAAACGCTTCCTATTGAAGCCATACAAACTAACAATGGTTCAACACGTTATGGATGCAGATAAAGTTGCTCGCCAGCAATTTTATGTGCAAATGTTGGATAGAATTGCAGATAACAAGACATTCCTAGACAATGTCATTTTTAGTGATGAGTCAATGTTTCACATCAGTGGACAGGTGAACGAACACCCATAACTGCAGACTATGGGTAGTGAAAAACCCCATGAAACTGCAGCATATTTGTGATAGCCCTAAGCTCAATATTTTTTGTGCCCTTAGCAAACAAAAATTGTACAGCCTGTTTTTCTTCCAAGAGGCAAACATAAATGGTATTGGGTATCTGGATATACTACAAAATTTTCTGTGTATCTGGATATGTTACAAAATTTTCTAATTCCTCAGTTCGACAAGGATAACCAAGATGTACAAATTTACTATCAGCAAGATGGGGCACCACCTCATTACCACTTAGCAGTCGAGATTTTTCTTGATACCCGATTCCCAGGTCGGTGGATTGGTCGTACATTTCCAATTGCATGGCCCCCCTCTTTCCCAAGATTTGACCCCGCTAGGTGTTTACTTGTGGGGTTTCATCAAAGATCGGGTTTTGTACAACCTTTACCTGCTGATCTTGCTGAACTGAGACTTCGCATTACCGCTGCCGCTGCAGAAGTGTGGGATGTATACCGCATTACAAATTGTAGCCACATCGACCCAACATGACAAAATTGATGTGTTTTGCTTTGCAATGGCACCTCAAGAGACTGAATAAATTTCTATATGCTTTCAAAGTTGTAAAGTCCTTTTTGAATCAGCTGTATTTGTAATATTCCAATATAGTACAAAATAAACGTTGGGTAAAAATAAGTTTTGATCTTTTCTCACATGAAGAATTAAAGACTCGTAAATTAAGGTGTCATACAGTAGCTGTAGATGGGGAAACAGCATAGATAGTAGAATTGTAGTTAATGCATGATTAAGTGTTGGAATTGCGTCACCGTTTTGCTGATCCTGACTTTTAAATTAATTGAATGTTGGATTATGAGTATTCTTGAACATATTACTGTTTTGGGTTACAATATCCCAATTCCTAGTGAAACTCTTAAGAGTCTTGAAGCGGTGCATTAACCACAAGCCATTGCTTCAAAACAAAGTTATTTTTGTTAATGCTAGATTGAGATTTGACTTGCACAGCCTCGGTTGCGCTCCAATCAAACATCAAACCCTTATTCCCAACTAGTACATTATAACAGTATATTCTTTTCTTAGTTTAGTGCATTAATTTGAATGTTAATCTGACAAAATTGATATTTGTGTCTCATTATTACTTCCCCCTCCTTCAGATGCCAGAACATATACAACAAGGAATATATCATCAGCATTCAAGATATTCCAATTACATGCATGCCATTAGCATCAGAAAACTCCAGGCAAACAACTTTACAACAATACCCAAATAACTATTTATAATGAGAAAAATGTATGTTTCAGTATTAGAAAATATTTTCCCTAAAAAAGAGCTCTTAAGACACAAAATGTTCATATCAAAGAGAAACAATAAAAACCTGATCAATTTGCAACAAAAATTGTACCCAAAAAGAATTTCTCACTAGCTAACTAATATGTTCTCTTTGTAACATACTCAAAAACTTAACATTGAAATAACCTTTTATTAATTTATTATTTAAATATTCTATTAACATTAAGTATGATGACAATAGCCACCAAAATTAATTAAAAAAATATAATGAACACCTTCGCAGAAACCATGAGTAACAAGTTTCTGTCATTAAAATCACACTGTTTATAACTGTAATTTTTTTTAGCATTTTCATTATATTCTAGGAATTAGACAGATTCATCAATGCTATTTACATATCAGTGATAAAGGCAGAAAAATAATGTTTCATGATGTCTGTATTTCCCTCATTCTAAACAGTGGGGACTTCCATCGGGATCTTGGTTATGATTAGTAAATGACAAATATATTTTGTATTTAATTTCTATTATCATTGTAATAACATTGTTTGAACATGAATAGGCATTTCTTTTAATGGATACCACTGCACAGTTGAATATTCAGAAAGTGAATGATTGGTAAATTCTTGGAAAATCTTAGCATAAAATGTTAACAACCGCATTGTGTAAGTCTATGTATATTTGTTATTTACTGTCAGTTTTGTTTTCTCTTTGGCTAATCAGGACAATGAAGTTTATTTTCAACAATTCATCATTTCCCCACATTGCTGCAAAGTTATCTAGTTCTAGAGATTGCAGTGATAGTAACATGATGCAAAATAATTTTTCGTTAGTTAGTATCTTGAGATGGATGCAAATAGCTGGCAGTCTCCATGCACACACACATTTTAATAAACGTGAAGTGAAAAGAAAAAAACGTAGTCAGACTGAAACCAAGAGATGATTTACGATTTCAAGACCAGAAAAGTGATGTATAATAAGCTAAAGACAAAAACCCATATTTCAAATCTATCACAATAAATTTGGAGAAATCCCATGTGATGGTCCGTTTTTTATAATCGTGACACATTCTTATGGAAAAATAGTGAATGTAAAAGTTACAAAGGCTAAGTATTTATAATCTCGAAGTCCCTGTGACTTTCTTGATGCACGTGAAATTAATTAACATTGGCAACATTAACAGTGGAGCTAGCATTGAACTGATGAAACACAGTAAATTTTCAAGTGACATCCTAGTTCTTCTGTAACTACCATGTAAAGAGAAAAACTTTGTGGAAGGCAGATTGCTTACACAATCGCCAACACCTTGCTTGACATGCATTTGCATATTATACATATTAGGTGCAACTTCTTGTAGATAAGTGTCTTCCAGATATCATGCAGGCCTCAGGTAATGACTCAACTCTGTTCATTTTTTATATTTAATTTCAAAAGCTTTTGCATCTAGTTACATTTTTGCAGGTGGTAGCCGATTGCATTTTATTACTTATTTTTTATTATATTTTAGGGAGTATGAACATCCAAAGTCATAGTTCTGTATTTAAATTTCAATATTTTTACATTAAAATAAGTTAATGTAAATTCCTGTTGATAGCGGACAGGAACTCCACACTTAGATTCCCCTACTACAACAGGTAGCACTGTGAAATAGCAGACGACATGGATGCAGTCGAAAAGTTAACAACAGGGCACGAAGCAGCAGCCTGAGAACTACAAACAATAAAAGCACTCCAGGCAACAGTACAACAAGTTCCAACGATGATGGTGGCAGCGGCCACTGAAATTAATAGAACAAAAAACAAAAAAAAAAACAGATTTCCAGATAAAGTGAGTACTACTTTCTCTGTATTTATCTACTACAGTGTTTCTCATTTCCCAATTATGAATAAATAATTTATATGACAACACTGTGAGTTTTGTTATGGATTGTACCGCATGTCTGAATAATCAGATGATTGTGAAATGTGGAGATTCTCTGGGTACATAAAAAAATCTATACAGTTGAATTAACAAAATTGCTGTGTGAAGACTGAATTTAAGACAGGTTTGAAATCTTTCGATGACATGTGTGGCTCTGATTGCATAATTTATTTTTATTATTTTGATTTGTTCAACTTTTCTCTAATATCTTTAATTGATATGGCAAGTTAATAAGGTATTATAAGACAACATAAATTAACACACATACACAAACTTCTTCTAGTATGTAACATTTTCTACTTGGCCAGGCTTGGCACAGTGGTCCAAGCGAATTCACCATTAACTAGAAGTTGTGAAAATAGATTCAGTACACTTGTGGTTCAAGAACAGGAAGCTACTACTGGAATATAAGAATCCTAGAATTTAAAACTACCTGTGGTTATAAGATGAGAGTCATCTTATGATGAAGTGATCTATTTTAATTTGTAATAGCATAGACTTTTTGATCCAGTTAGCCTTATGTCTTTATAAACCTTTACTGATGCCAATTCTGGTTTGAAACTTAGTTTTTGTACTTCTAAGATCTAATTTTGAAGTGTTCCTATGTAGTGTTGCATTTTTAATATGCCATAACTCAAGTTTGTGAATAGAATAACAAAACAACAAACAACCAGAAGTTAAGAATGTTAGCACAATGTCTCAAGCTTCAAGATCAATTAATTCTTGCATTTTTTTTTTAAAAGGAAAGTGTAGCACACGATATTTTTCCAAGAAAACTGCTTGTTCGTATTTAACACCTTCATCAATCATTCAGCAAAACATGATCTTCATATAACCAGGCTCTGGAATCCATGAAGTATCTCTTATCCTGAAGGAGTTCATGAAAACTAAATCACATGTTGAAGTTACCCTTCAGTCAGTGCTAGACCACAAAATTCAGGTAATTGGTATCCATATTCAAATCATCTGATATTCATTATGGATACAACAGATAACCTGAATATCCTGATAATTCGGATAGTACAGAGCTGATGGATGATTTGTATAGTGGAACCACCAGCAAATTAACCTGTGCAGACCTGCGACTCCTGTTCACCACACTTCCGCAAGGAGAGGAAGAGCAGAGGGGAGCATGCTTCCTTGTGGACAGAGATGAATGGATCAAGGGCGGAAGCATTTTAGCAGAAGGTTCTTTTGTTTATGGTCCCTCTATAAGGAATTTGTACAGTGATATACGAATATGATAAATAAAAGATTTGATAGCGTGTAAAACAAATAAATGGTAAATCTTCCCAGATAATGAACACATTTGATTATCCGGATAATCCAGACAATTCAGATATCAGAATAATCGTATCTTCATATCAGATTATCTGATGTTTGGATATTGGAAATTCAGATAAAACATTTTCCAACATCCGGATAACATTTTTTCGGGATTTGGCTATCCATATTCCAGATCAAACTAGTATGTTGTAGTAGGTGGATGCAAACAAATACATAGTGTGAGTGAGTGTGACTTGCACTTTGAGCAATGAAAAATAAATGTGTGACGGGTAGAATTTCTAAATTGATTAAAACGAATTATGACAGAAGTCCATAATTTTTTTAATTTACAGGGTGTATTATTCAAATGTTATACTATAGAATGCACATAGTATGCGACTGTAAAATTATGTGCAAAAATCCCTAGAAGAAGTATAAAAATCAAAATTGCAAACCTACTAAGGAATGCAATAAGCAAAATAACCTAACACAGTTATTTTTTGTGGTTATTATTTTATTTTATCTGCGATGTTTCATTCTGGTTTCCAAGAACTTTCTGAAGCTACACTAATAGATACATACAAAAACACAACCTCACATGGCTAGTCACTCTACACTTCTTTCACTTGTGACTAGTCATATGAGGTTGTGTCTTTGTATGTATCTATTAGTGTAGCTGAAAAAAATTCTGGGGAACCAGAACGAAATGTCACAGATAAAATAAAATAATATCCACTAAAAATAACTGTGTTAGATTATTTTGCATATATAAAAAGTGGTTATGCATATCTTTAAGAAGAACATAGGGATACAATATGTAGCCTACCTGATAAAAAGTAAAAAACTATGGAAGTAGATTTCCATGTCCCATGTGTGCTCGAATGTCAAACACTATGAGGTTAAATCCCATGTTTGTATACCTACTTACTCAATTTCATTGCTACAGTTAACACAGCATTACAGATACATCTTCATAGTCAAGTGCATACACAAAATAAAGTGATATTGTCATGAAATTATCAACAAACATGGAAATCAAATTTGCTCCTTTCATCACATGACTTACCTTAAATGCAATGTAGCAAGTTTATCAAACATCCGTGGACAGACCACAAGGGTGCTTGCATCCCTACACAATTTTTAAAGTTCCTTGGTCTAAGGGCACAATGCAGGTGGGTAGTGTTGGCTTGGAAATGATATGATAAGTGGTGGAGCAAACTAAGTGCCATCCTAGAATATGTCAATCATGAAGAACTTACTCCTCTCAAAAGTTTTATAGAAGACTTCTCTCCTTTCACAGTCCTTAATTCAGATATTTTAGTCCCATTCATGAAACGAGTTTGAGTTCAGGGAGAATGAATTTAGCAGAACTGTTACTCTTGTACAGAATAACACCTATTTGACAAAATCATATAGAAAATATGACAAACCCATTGAATTACATCCTACATAAGTACTTTGTATGCAGCACAGCACACGTACTAGGGTTGAGATAACACTAGCTTGAACCAATACGAATATTACTCATACGAATTTCTGCTGATATTGAGACATACTTGAAAATTTGGCAATTTAGAGAAGTTCAAAATACATCGTTATTAAATGTGGAAATAAAAGGATCATCTTGCAACCATACCACTTCAGTCTACCATATTTCCATATCCAAAAGTTCATGTGATATTAATGTTCTCACATTTGCTTTTTTTCAGTCGCAGATATTTTGTGTACCCTGTAGTATGTTATAATAACTTACTACAAACAAGATTTATGATCTGCTACAAATGGCCATGATTGGCTGCTGTGAAACATTGTTGGATGGGTAGATCAGTGTCACCGATTGATTGATTGATGACGTACTTCACCCACTACCCTAGACAAACAAGCACTGTGGCCACTGAAATCCTATTGGCCCCTTTCCAGTCAGATACATCAAACAAAAGACAAAAAAAACAAAAAAAAACACTACAACACCTCAAATATCAGACTAAAAATGAGCATGACAGTCAAAATTTGGTTTGCTTTTATATTCCAGAAATCTCTGCTAGCTAAATTGATTGTTACAGTGCGAAATCTCACAAACTGCTGTTTTTCCCATTTTTTTATGAAGAAAGGATACCAAAAGCTTCCTCATAATTATATGAGCCAGCATTGGCAAAATCTGTTGAGTTTGAAGAAGAAAGGCAGCAAGAAGGAGAGTTGACTTCTGTTGCACAATCCATGCAGGTACTCAAATAAAGAATATCAACCTGAGGCAATTGTTGAAAGAAAGCTGTTCAGACATTTGACACATTAATTTTGTAATGAAGGGAGGGATGCAAATGTCCACAATTATCCCCCCCCCTCTTGTAGTAAATTGTATGCTCTTCTCCATGGCACTCAGAGTTGGCTGGGTCTTTCTAAGTACTTTGAGGATCAATGATTATCAAAAGTTGGAAAAATTCAAAGAAGAAAAAAAAATAGAAGAGCATCCAACACTCCAAATAATTAATACAGTAAAAGTCAACAAGTTCAAGGTTTCATTCATTAGGCAATTTTCCTCAAATCATACTAAAATTGGTTGTTGGCAATTATAACAAAAAAGGTACACATTTCCAGAATAAGGTTGAACAAAGTTATAATTTTGAAATAATTTGTGTGGTAGCACCTAAGTTACCAGTCACTTCCTCATGTGGGAACTTTGGATGAACATCATAGTGTACATGGGTGGATGCTTGAGAAGGCATGAAGGAAAAAGTCATGTATTAATTAACTACAATAACCACTAGGGCTGAGCCGATACAGATACCAATGTATCCGCATTGGCCGATACTGAAACGCCGCTCTTTTAGGGAGAGACATTTCTTAAGGGCAATAGTTCAGGGAACATTAGAGACACTCACAATTCGGAATAATATAGTTTATTTAACATGTAGCTAATTAATATTATGTTGTTAGTATCCTAATCCTAAGCTATGTTCTAACCCAATCATATCAGTTTTATATTACACAAGGAGCATCTAAGTTTCCAGCAACACTGAACTCAGTTGTAACCTTACCTTGAACTTGCACCCTGAAACAGCTCGGGCAGCATTCCGACACACACAACATACTTAATTCTCCAATCTTCAGTATATGTAACTTGTTGTTGACCTTGCCTAATTACTCAGCCTGTCAATCAGAAGTGTGTTCTTTCCTGTTTTTGTGGCTATCTTCGCAAATTGTTCTATTTCTATAAGAAAGGCCTTGCCAGGCACATCCGTCCTAGATGCGTAACCTTCTAGGTACATCTGCACTGGATGTGTGTCACATTTATTGTCATCAGATGATTGGCACTTGATGACTGACACCTAATCATATGATGATATCATATGATTGACACTACACGACTGACAGCTGGTGATTGATATTACTGTCATATCATGGCCAAGACCTTGCCTTTTGAATGATATATGCTAAGCCACCGCCGTTTCCGAGTTTCAACCTTCCCACGTGGAGGAAGGCGTCTAACCTTAACTGCCCAGTGCTGAGCAACTGGCAAGATAAACTTACTTTGACTGCCTGTTACTTCTTTCCGAACCAACTCATAAAATTGTAATATGCATTACAACGTTACATTAAACGCACGTTACAATTCGCCCCACCTGATCTTAGATGGTCCCCATCTAACTCCTAGCTAACTAAGTACCCTCATATTTGCTTAACGGAGCTCACATATACAATATATATATATATATATATATATATAAAAGGCAGCGTTTACATGATTGCTGCTCCAGGTGTTGCAAATGACATTTGTTGAGTGTAGCATTAAGAGTAAAATTACTTTCACATGAATTCACATTAAAAGTTCCTCTGGGTTCGAACCAAGTTACGATTGGGTTATTTCACTTAAATCTAGGGTTAGTAATAACACATGAAATCAAGACATTTTACATGATTATGTGAATATATCTCATAGTAGTTGTCTTCTTTGATAACAATACAACTTTGAACAATATAGGTGATATAAAGTGAGTCTCTATAATTCACAATCACTAGGGTAGTTTCACAGCGTTCACTTGTGACGTTGAGTATCACTAGATCGCAGGTCCACTTGAAGGGTAGTAGTGTTTCTTAGGGATGTGATCCAAATTTCGGGGTTAACTTCACAGGGATGCGTTTTTCGATATCACTGTTCATTTTAGGATTATAATATCAGGCTGGCCGCACACCCGAGACATCTTGGACATCAAAGGCACAATTGGAAATCTGGAACTCAAAACAGAATATTAATACCTAGGTTTAAAGGTGTATTAATTATTCAAGAATGGTTTCGTAAATAGGGGGGCGTTTGGGAGCTTCATATGAGGGAGCCCTTACTGGAGAAGTTCTCATAGCCATTGGAATTGAGGTATGAGAACGTGTTTTACTTTTACGAATCCTATATAGGATCCAAGAGATAAGGCTTATGACTAGACAAGTTAACAAGGTAAGCCAGGTGTAAACAGTTACGTGAGAAGGTACGTTGGAGAGTTCTGGCGCTTGGAGTTGTGATCGCACCGTACAATTAGAATAATGCATCATTTCCTCGGTACATTCGTAATTAGCGTGATCAACTAATTGATAATGAACCCAGTGCACGGTAAGAATCGGGAGATTTGTGCTTTGGTAGGATTAGGAAGGATGCAGGGGAACTGCGCTCAGAAACATTTAGATAAGACACATAATACACATTGGCAGCCCAGTTGAATAATTAATGTACCAAAAGGAGATACTCTTCTGAAACTAAAAAGAATACTTTCACATTTAACATTTATTTCCACCTGAGGAGGGGCTAACACAAGGTAAGTGGAAACATTTAGCAAGATGGGTGGTACCACTTGTGGGTTTTTGGTGCAATGTAAAGGACATCGTTCCACATGAGCTACCACATCGTTCCGTAGAATGAGAAGAAAGGCCAGTTTAAGATAAGAACAGCTAGTCATGCTGTCATGGTTAAGTGTACTGGTTTTCGGCCAGGATTGTACCTGCGAGGTAAAAGTTTTGGTATGGCTCCAGTGTTTCGAGCAACTTGTAACCTGGGATCGTTATCGTTTATGAATAAAACCTGATTAGAGCCAGTGTGTGGTGGTGTATGAATCAGGGTTTTTCGAGTACAACAAAAATGTAAATGTTGTCTGCTTACCCAGTACACAAGTAAAATTATCAAAATGCAAAGAAAGATGATAATTACATAAATAAGTATATGATCTAATATGCCATTTGAGAAATCTAGAGCTTCGGTAGTTCGGACCTGGCTAAGGGTAATGAGTTGAATTACTTGCATTCGGTATCTGTGGATAGTCCATCCAATCAGAAATGTAAGACACAAATTCCATATAATAATTAACGAAAGTTTCGAGCGATCATTGTCCACTATTAATGACGAGGGAATATCGGGAATATCGGAAATATCAGTCAGATCGCTATCACTCTCGACAGCTTCCGTTTGAGTGGAAATTTTCAGAAATGGAATCTTCTCGGGCCAAGATGCGTCCAGACAGTCATTAAAATGTTTGAATTCAGCTGCTTTTGTTCCTGCGAACAAAACATTAATCTTCTTCGTAGGGATTTTACCCCACGAAGCAGGTAAAATATGATAACTCTGTACGCTATCGCTAGACTGACTAGGGCATGAAAAAGTTCGGGAAATAGAGGTTTCGTTAGCTACAGTTAAAGAGCAATGACACAGAAGGGTGATTTCCAAAGCGACAGAACTCCTCTAAAAATGTCTCTTGATCATCGATAGCAGCAGCACAATCATTAACAAATTTTACAAATAGCCTAAGTTCAGAGTCAACAACAGCCTCACAAACGTGCTCACGTATATTCCTCACCTCGCATATATCAAGTATGTCCTGAGAAAACCTCGATACCCACCAGTCGACGTTAATGGCCATTGTACACCACTGGCATGAGGGATTTAATGAAAGCTAGCTTATATTGTCCACTGTGTCTGTTATATATATGTATATATCCTTGCCGTGGAGAAAGGGGAGGGGTTGAGCATAGACTGTGTACCACATAAAGAATGCTTTTCTGACTGCTTCCAGGGCGCTACCCTATTCGGTTCACCAATTCTTCTAATTGTTTCAGGTGATTTAATATTTCGACATTACTTTTGTCGCCCGTATCAATGGGGAACTGTCTATAGATTCCCGCCTTAGAGTGGATACGTATAAAATTTCTAGTAACCTCTGTGCAATCTAAGAAGAACTTCTCCGCCGTTTGCGTTCTGAATAACCATAGCAAATACTTGTTTATCTTCTGAACTTTTTCTGGTTCCAGAACGCGAGAAGAAGGGACATTTATTTGTGCTGCAATTTCGTCGACAATGGATTGGAACTGTGGCCCATCAGGGGATAGAACTAAACCAAGACCCTCCACAACAATCTTACCGGAATACATAAGTGTCAATAATGGAATGCAGGCCAAAGTATGCAGTATTTTACGATAGAGTTCTAGAGTAGAGGAAGTGCCCGGGTTGAACGTCCTCTTGTGGTGAGCTGAAGTGGTGAGCAGTGTTGCCAACTCCTCACTCGAAAAAATCACCAAGGTTTTTGTTTTTGGGTCTAACCTAACCTAAAGCAAGGAGGTGGCAACCTTGCTTGAGGTATTTTCTCGCAGTGTTGCCAACTCCTCACTCGAAAAAATCACCAAGGTTTTTTTTGGGTTTAACCTAGCCTAAAAGCAAGGAGCTGACAACCTTGTTTTATGCACTGTAAGGCAAGCCTCAAGCAAGGTTGCCAACCCACTGGTACTTTTGCCATAGCCTTTTACAAGAAAAAAAAGAGAAAGGGAAGAGTTAAACAACCGACAGCTTACCCACAGCCTTTTTTGCTCTAACCTAACCTAAAGCAAGGGGCTGGCAACTTTGCTTGTGCAATCAACCCGGTTGACCACCCTCAAGTAAAAAATCAGCGTTGCCAACTCCTCACTCGAAAAAAAATCACCAAGATTTTTTTTGGTCTAACCTAAATCAAGGAGCTGGCAATTTTGCTTGTGCAATCAAGCCGGTTGACCGCCCTCAAGTAAAAATCAGCGTTGGCAACTCCTCACTCGAAAAAAAATCGCCAAGATTTTTTTTTGGTCTAACCTAACCTAAAGCAAGGAGGTGGCAACTTTGCTTGAGGCTTGCCTTACAGCGCATAAAGCAATTTTTGCCAACCTACACACACTAAACAAGGAGAGCCGACAACAAATATGTACTGCCGTAAAAGAGAGAGAGATGGGTGGATGGTAATATAGTATGTGTGTGCGTGTGCGCGTATAATATGTAGCATTATTAACTAGAGTGTGTTGGCAATTTACTTACAACTAAAAAAAAAAATAGAGATGCCAACTTTGCTGTAAGATGAAAAAAGAGAGAGAGATTTATGGCTGGCAAGAGTAATGAGCGAATGCGCCATATCGTAATTTTCCAACTCCGTATATCGTGATTTTTGTAAACCTCTCTCGGGGGAACATTGTAACACAAACAAACAAACAAAATAATAATGGTTGTTTTTAGGATGCCCGGCCCCTATAACCTCGCCAGGGTGCGTGGTGCCCAACCAAAAATGTAAAAGTTTTCTAACGGCTGCGGTTATAGATTACCACACCTCTATAGAGTTTCACGTGTTTTTTTTTTCCCCCAAACTTCCATGAAACCCTACAGAGGACCTCCGTAATGCATGCAACGTGTACTAACGACTCTAGTGTTATTTGATGTTGTGATATTTTTGGATATAGAGTTTTATTGTGAGATATAGATAAAAATAATTATGTTTATTATAATATTTTCTTGATGAAGATGGAGAATATGTGTGTGTTACAAATAAAGTTGCATGCTTTTTTCTAGTGTGTGTGTGTATGTGTTTTTGATGTTTCGACAGCATCTGAAACGATAAAAAAAATTTTATTGTTAATTTTCACGTGTAAAAAACAACAACAAATTTTTTTTTGTGCAAATTTTCTGATTGTCTCGTGCTATAGTGCAAAAAAGATATTGTGACTGATAACTAATGAAATTAATATTTGTAAGTGATCTGAACTAGTGAAATTCGTATTGTGCCATTGTAACTGATTGTGCTAGTGCAGAAAATTTCTTATTGTGCAAGAAAATAGATGTTAAAAAACTTGTTAAAACTGCTCTGTGACCCTCTCGTTCTTCACGTCGTAGGCGAAGGACTTCTCTGCAATCAGGATGACACTGCATAGGGTATCCTCGGGCAAGGCATCGTGGAACTCGCAGACGACCTTGATGTTGGTTCGATCGTTGACCACCACCTGCTTTCTCTTAGATGTGTTGATGACGGTCATGGGTCTCCGTGCTTTGAATTCGCTGGGCGTGTAGTACATGTCCACGCTTCCCTCGGTCACGCGTTTGTAAGCCGAAAACGCTTCGTAAAGTTTGAGGTAATCGTCTTTGGTCACGTCGAGGTTGTAATTCTCGCGCGGGAACACTTCGTTCCTGCCATTCTTCAGATAAACGTTCTTGATCTTGCAGTCGTCGAATTTGCTGGAATCTTTTTCCTGATTTTTGTCCCTCCCGGTCTGAAAGAGCACTACGACGAAATCTGGCATGTCGAACTGTATGTTGTTGAACTGCGTTGTCACGTCGAATTCCATGTGACTTCCGGACGCCATCTTTTGCACGCACTGGTAACCGTGAAAGTGAATCGGCACCTGCGGACTTTTCAAGATCTCCGCTTTGTACTTGAGGGCGTAGTTCGTTTCGTATTCCACCACCGGCATTCTCAATTCCATGCTTCGGATGACGCATTTCGCTGCTTCGGGTAAAGTGTTGGCTATCGGCGTGGTGCCGTCCGGACCTAAAGTAGCGTATCGCATCAGTGCGTCGTTGTCGTTGGCCGCTCTTCGAAACGTAACGCGCAGTCCTCCCTTCCACATGATCTCCTTGTAGTCCGAGAAGAAACCAGGCAGCAGACGCATGGGAAAGAGCACCGTGTGACTTTTCGTCGATATTTTGGTCCCGGCTTCGAATCCTCCCGCCTGATAGTACGCTGCGTCCGTTTTGGATAATTTCAAAGTTCCCACTGCCGTCGACGTGATGCCTGGATAATCTATTCTGTCGATGACGGTGTTGTGTTTCCTCACCTCCACCTGCGAGAACAGGTGAGGCACGAAGTTGTCCACGAGTATCAAGTTTGCTGCTGCGGGAAACGCGTCTCCGCTTTCCTTCTTCACCACGTCGAATTGAAGGTAGAGGTCCGCTCTGTGAGGATGAATGAACCCGTCGCCTACGTCCACGTCGTATTCGATCTCCCTGTTCGCCTCGTTGAGATTGGCGAACGTGCGACGGTTGGGAGGGAAAGATTGCAATTCGTAACTTTCGATTTGCTCCATTTTACATGTATGGTTATTTATTATACGTTGATCTCCACGATGGCCGTCGTAGTGGCACCTGCGAAATCCACCACGTCTCCTTTCTCGTTCGTCACCACCAACTCTATGTCGTCTATGCGGTTGCGACATACTGGAAAATAGATCGGCGAAGAGGGCGTGTAGATGATCGGTTCCATGAACTCGGAACTTGGTTTGAAAGTGGCTATGATTCCCGTCTGCTTGTGACTTCCTAACAATCCGTCCGAAGATTTCGTGATCATACCTTCGGCCACGTTACAGTGTACGTTCAGAGTCTCTATGGCCAAGAATTTAGGAATGTTGGTTGCTACGTGCTTGATGCCAGCTTCGAGTTTGGTGTTGTTCTCGAAACCTAAAAGTTCTCCCATGGTGCCCAGGTCCACGGTCTCCGTCGCGGATAGGATTTCCACTCTGTGCGTGACCGAATTTTGAGAAAGGTATGTGCCTTTGGGTAATTGAGCTTGCAAAGTGGAAAGATTGTATTGTCCTGGCGTGACGACGATGTGTTCGCTTCCGACGCTAATTTTGTTGTTGTGCTGCGTAACATTAGGTATGAGGTACATACTGTAGAATGCACGCAGAGCCACGGATTTAGGATAGACGATGTCGTCGTGCAGCGTGAGTTTCAAGATTGAAGATTCGCTCGTGAGATGGAACACGCCCATCCTAGTGATGCTGTTTGAGGTTCCACAGTACTTTCTGGAAATCTTCGACCGTAGGGTTATTTATTTTAGAGAGAAACGCGAGCACGGAGAGGCAGAGATGACCGCAGTTCACGTCTCCGAAATCTTGAATGCGTTCGTCGTTGTAGTATATGGAGGTTTTGCTTGTTTTCAGATAATGAACTAAATTTGTAGGTGGAACACCTCCGAAAGAATCGAAAACGAATGCTTTATCATTATCGTTTTTGTGGTAACATATCCAATGCGTGCCTGGATTTTCTTGACCGTCCAAGTTGACTACTCCACATTCTCTTCTTTTGACGCTTGAAGGTAACGAGTCGGACATGAAAACTCCTCTGAAGTGTTTGATTTGTAACGGTTCAATCAGAGATTCAATGTCTCGGTTGGTGAGTGCTTCTGTTTCTTTTTTTTATATTTCTTCAAAGCATCGAGGTTGCTTTTTTGTTTTTTGGTTATACCTTTCCCCTTCTTCTCCATGGCCAGGTTGTGACGTTTCTGTTCTTCCAATTCCGCCTTGTTCTTCTTCGAGTCGATGACGGTTTTCGCAATGGCGGCACTTCCGCCGGCCAAACTTCCAACGGCCCCCAATGCTGCCAGGATGGCCGGGATGCTGAATATGAAACCTCCGATTTTTTGCTGTTTCCGCGAACGCTGCAATCTTTTCAATTGAGGTGTGCTGAGCAGTAATTTCATTCCATGTCCTTTCGACAAGCAAGAACGTTTCTTCTCGCGTTGTTTCTTGGTGAGTAACCCATCGAGAGCACCTAGATTTTTTAGATTGGAGTATGGTATCTGGTACACGACACCCTTGGGCTTCATGTTGATGCTCTATGTGTTATTTTCACGGTATGTTATTTATATATATATTCTGAGATTTTTTCTTGTGTAGTTTTTTTACGGTATGTTATTTATATATTTTCAAGGCCTCGCAGTCGTTACACAAATTCTATTACGTGCTTCGTTTTCTTGCCAAGAAGTTCCTTTGTCCCCTTGTACACGATTCGAGTTTTGTTCTCGATTAAAATAGATAGCTTCTCATCCGATAACATGTTAGCGTATCGATCTGGTAAAAATAGACTGTATTGTGCGTTGAGCAACAGGCGTACCTTGGGACCATACTGGGTAGAAACAATTGAACCGGAAGTTATCGTGTAAGGTTTGTCGACTTCCAATTCCTGAATTTTTACATACTCGACTGACAAATTTAGCATTTGTTTTAATGCTTGGAGATCACTTATTTTTTCGGTCGTCATATCAAAAAAAATTTCAAAGTGTTAGAGAGAAATTTAATTGTTTTTCACGATGTGTGTTATTTATATATACCGAAGATTATTTTTTTTTACGATGCATGTTATTTATATATCAAGTTTTTTTGACACGTATATATATATATTATTATTTTTTAACAGAGGAAGAAAGTCCGTGCTTCGGAAAATGCGATGATGTGCGTAGTGATATCTTCCGTCTCCTGCATAGACTTGTACCAATCATCAGTATACCGTCTTCTTCCCTGCCTTGCCTCGTACAGTTCGTCCGACCTATCGTTCAATTTCTCCCCTGCAGCCGAAAGCAGAATGTTGAGATCACCGCACCTCAGGCCGCTGATCTCCCAAAGAAGGTCCTTGAGAACCATTTCACAAGGGATGCGAAATTCCGGCGTCGTTCTTGCCATGATTACAAGTTTATTAACATCTCCGTTAACTACTTTCTTGAATATTTTAGATAGTAGTTCGTGCGGCAAATCAGTTATGCAAGCCATGTTGTTTTTTTTTACTGTATGTTATTTATATACCCCACCCCAATTTTTGTTTCGTGTTCATGGCGATGGTGGTACCCAGTGCGGCGACCCGTTCACCCAACGATGCGTCTCTGCTGACGAATCTTTCGAAAGCTGCGTGCTCTAACTTTCTGTCTGCTTCGTGACGTGCATCCAGATCCGTCTGCGTGGTGTTGTAGGCGATGTCGTGATCTTTGCATGCGGCGTCCAACGGATTCACACCCTTGTCTCCTCTCTCCAATCTTTTCTCGAGTTTGGTACCCGGTCCGCAGTACTGGTAGCCAGGTAAATGCATCTCGAAAGGTAACTTGTTGATGATGTCGTTCACAAGCCCCTTTCCTTCGGCCACGTTCCAAAATTTAGGAGGCAGCGTGTTGATGATTTTGATCAGGTAACCTATGCCCTTGTCGTCGTTCACGATGAAGTTGGAAAGTTTCGTGCTGATCATGTCCACGATGCCAACCTTCTCGTTGTAGAAATTACGGTTGCCTGCATTCTCTTCGCCGGCTATCACCAACAATCGGTCCACGAGTTTCCTCACGTCGTCCACCCAAACGAATTCTTTGGGTAACGTGTTGTAGCGTTTGACGCCGCTGCCTGTTTTGACCTGGTTCCAAATCGGTTTGATGAGATTCCTGTACTTCTCGCCGCTGCTCGATTTCACCCTATTCTGCGAGGCGTCGTTGTTCTGGTACAAGGCATCCGTCATGATCAGAATTTCCTTGTAACTCTGGTAATCTTCGTCGGTGTAATCTTTCGGCTGCTTTTTGGCGACGAGTTCCCACAGTCCAACCGTACCCGGATACCTGTTCCAACTATCCTTGTCGCCTAAATTGACTTTAATGTCGTTGCCTTCGAAGGTCACCTTCGATTTCCCAATCTTCCACACCACACCGCCGCCTTCGCTGGTTTCCATGCTGGGATACAATCCGAACACTTCATCCTTGTCGAATTTCCCCGTGCTCAGGTAGTCTCGTGCCAAAGGTCCCAACTCGATTTTATCCGAAGACGAGGTGCTACCAATAGCTCGACGTCGTGCCGGTGCATCCTTCAGTTCGAATGGCGTCGAAGGAATGCTTGAAATGGGCGTGGGTACGGCGTAACTTTTAGCTGCGAGCGGTACGAGTTCATTGATCAAATTTTTATTTTGTTCCGTGACACTTTTAATTTCTTTACCTAGACCGCTGATGGCATCGATCACAGGTTGATCCTGACGTTTCTTCTCTTCGTAGAATCCGCGATTTTCGGATTTCCAACCTTTGAAGCGTTTCGCGAGGTAATCGCGAAGCTTGAGATTTTCGTCTTCGATTTTTCGTTTCGTCATGATGTTATTTATATACGTCGTTTCTCACAACGTTGCAACGTTTAGAAAGTCGTTGATTTTGTTTCTGTATTTTCCGTTGTTGGGTTTCCTCGTCATGTCGATCGTAGCGAATCCGAAATCGTCACCGTTCCAGCAAGTAGAGCAGCAGCCTTCCGAAAATTGATTGTAGTTCATGTCTCCGCCTACGTAGTCATCGTACGCATGCTTGAGGTTGGTGTGATCTTGACGAAACAAACATATGAAATTAGCGTTGTCGCGCACTAACTGTTTTGGAATTTTGGAAAACGTTTGAGCTAGGTAAAAACAATCCATTCCCTTGTGACGACCTTGCGTGAAAAAATTGCGAATTTCATTTTGATTTTCCAGGATGGCGTCGTCGAACACAACAACTGAATTTTCACGACAATCGTCGAGTGGTTTTATTTCCGAGGCGAACGTTGCAATGTCCAGACCATCGTACAGTTTCATCAGTTGCTGGTATTTGGATTGCTCCAAACTTTTCGAGAACACGTACAGGTGCCTGTTCTTCCAATCTAACCAATTCGGTGCGAGGAGAAAATTGTCCACGAGCAGTGTCGTTTTCCCACACCCCGAAGGACCTACGATCAGACAGCGGATGCTGTCGGGAAGCAACTCGCCGTTTTTTTTCTTCGTTTGACTTTCCGGATCCGGTAGACGCTTCACCACGTTCCACGTACTCACAAGATTACTTCGTCCGCGTCGATCCAACTCTTTTCCGGAAGTCCCAGCCATTTGACAAACAGTTTGTCACCTTTCCTACGCAATACTTTCTCGATGAGGTACGTGTCGGGGTGTTTCGTTTTAGAGAGTTCCTCTTCGTAAAATCTTCCTTTCAAAATCTCGCCGCTACTATCTTTTATTATATACGTGTGTCGGTTTCCGGGTAGAACTCGAACCACCGTAAAGAGTTCCGTGCTCCAATTTTTTGTGAACCCCTTCTCGAAGGTGCGTTTGAATTTGCTGATCCTCACCTGGTCTCTAATTTTGTATTTAGCTTTTTTTGTCGTGGGTGTGTACTTTGGACAGTAAACTGTAGAAATTAAACGCTGCTCGTCGGACTTGGTAACGTCGGCTGGCTTCATGCCTATCGTTCTGTGTAGCGTATCATTATAGGTGTCGACGAGTTCCGGCAGGATGTCGACCCATTTGTAATTTCCCCGAAGCGTGAATCGTTTCCACATGTGTGTTTTCAAGGTTCGATTGAATCTTTCCACGATGCTGGCTTTGATGTGACTGAAGCTCGAATAATGTCGAATCTTGTGTTTTTGAATAAACTTTTGGAATACGGCATTGTAAAATTCTTTACCGTTGTCCGTTTGCAGAAACCGTGGTCGTCTGCCACCGCTTTCGCGAAAAATTAATTTGAATGCTTCCGTGACGCACGTTCCCGTTTTCGCCTTCAAAGGTAGAGCCCATGCGAATTTCGAAAACGTGTCTATGACGGTGAGAAGGTACTTGTTGCCCTTGTTCAATTTATGTACGTTTTTCAAATTGCCGCTACTCATCTCCACGAGGTCACTTTGCCAGAGGTCGTCGATGCCCTTGGTTACCACAGCCAAACGTTCGTAGTTGCGGCGTGCAGGTTTATGCAATTCTTCGACGATGGCTTGCCTAGACATTTTTTAGAGATTACGTTTCAAAAGAAGCACAAGCGTGATGGGATTCAAAGAGGGTGGCACTTCGCTCGTGTTTTGAATGATCAGCTTATCGCCGGCACTCACGTCGAAAACGGTGAGATCTTCGTCTTCGTGTATTTCATATATGTTGCGCGTTTCGTTCCAACGTGCCAGAGGAATGTTTCCTGCTTTCTGGACACCACGATTCGATATCAAAGTCATGGTGGGAATGCTAGCTTTTCTACCGTGAGACCAGTACGAAAATTCGTTTATCTGAATCGTGCCATCGAGGAGAAACTTGTAGTACGGATGATAAGGATGCAACATGTACAGTTTGTTACCTTCGACGAACGTGGAGATTCTCTGTTGATTGGGTATGCTGTTGATTTCGATGGCTTGCAGAGAATGCAGTTTAGCGAATTTAGTATCGACGCTAACGAGGTTGCTGTGAAGCTGACCCAGCGTGTTTTGTACGGGCAACAAATGTTCGACTATGGTATCCGTTACGGCAGAAAACGACGGTTTGATTTTCACTTCCACGTTCAACTGCTTGTAGTTTTCGTTGAGTTCTTGCAACTTGGCACCGAAAGAGGTCAGCGTCGATTCCTGCGTGGATTCCAGCACTCCAACTTGATCTCTGATGTTGACGACAATGTTCTGAAGGTTCTAGACTTGATTCAATTTCGAGCTCTTCTCGGTAAGATCGTTCACGATGCTTCGCATCTCTGTAAACTGCGTGTGAAGGTCGGCGACGCTCTGGGAAGTGGGCAGCGTCGACACCAGCGAAGTAAGTTCGTCTCGAATCTGTTCCACGTTCGCCGTTTCCGTTTCTAGTCGTTTCAGCATTCGAGATATGTTTCTTTTCAAAGCGTGCAATTCTTTGGAGGTGGGGAGATTGGCCACTTTACTCTCGAGATCGCTTAATGAACTTTTGATGTCGCTCGAATCGGATAGTGCCGTCACCGCCGTTTTCAATTTTTCCAAATCTTCGCTCGAAGGCACGCTCGTCCGTAACGATTCCAAGTCACCCTGTATGTTGTCAAGTACGTGATGAAAATGAGCGAGATTCGTTTCGACGTTCAAATTTTCTAAATATTCGATCTTCTGCTGAACCGTGCTCAACGTGTCTTGAATGCTCGTCAACGCTCTCGCTTCAGCGTGAATATTTTTAATTTCTTCGTTGATCAATTCCAAGGACGCCTGAAGCGTAGCGATGGTGGTTTGAATGTGTTCGAAATCTCGATAGGCCTCCAATTGAATTTTTATGTTCGCGACGCTTTTACCGATGACCTGCAGTTCGTCCGACGATGGTAGGTTCGTCATTGTATCTTCCAAAGTCTGCAACTTGGATTTAATTTCTTCCAACGTGCTGGTGAATTCTTCTTGTAATTTGGAAACGACGACATGCAAGCGTTCTGCGTCTATATCGTTCACCACAGTTTGAAGTTCGGAGAAATTTTTTTCTATTGCGGAAGTTCGTTCTTCGATTTCGAGTTTCAATTTTTCCAAATCTTCATTTTTCGATTGAAATTGCTGTAATTTGGCCAAATCATTTTGAAGCGAATCCACGCTCAACTGTATATTTTGAACGCTGTCGTAAGAAGGTACGTCGACATAATTTTTTATGAGCGTTTTCAGTTCGGAATCGATTTTCAGAATGGGGTCGAGACATTGCGTTTGGAGCGTAGCGATTTCCGACTCTAAACTTTTGTTTAAGGTTTCCTGCAAAGCGATCAAATCGGTCCTCAACTTCTTAACTCGAATGTCCAACATGAGAATCTCTTCTGCGTGGTCCACACGCTTGGTGTTGCCGAAAATGTCGTTAGGCATTTTGTTAACGGTTATTTATAATAGGGTAGACGATTCGTAATTCTACGAAGAGAGGAATAAGTTTGTCGTAATCTCCGAGGAGTTCCATGTAAAAATAATCTCCTGCGGACACATCGTACGTAATGTTAGAAAGCATCTTGTCGTGCTTGATTCGAAAAATGTTCTTGCCGGTAGAAATTTTGATTTCGCCTACGTTTTCCGGATTCACGGTGATTTGAAGTTTCCCGTCGATCGGAATTTCGTAGAAATGTAAATTGTTGTTGAAAATGTAAAAAGTTTTGCCGACGTCTTCATCCAATTTCGTCCAAATACTGTTGAGGTGAATGATCAACAGACCGTTGAGTTTAGTTAACATGGAAGGTAGAAATTCATGATCTGTCGTCGTGTGGTGTACAGTCTCCATGTTGCTTTGTTTTCGGAAACCAAAGAGATTCATATTATGCTGGTTATTTAAGAATACGGTCATAGTTTTTTTTTTGTAATGACAGTCAAAGTGTTTTTTTTTTTTGTTTTGTTTTGTTTTATGAATCTTCTGTTGAAGATGGACATATGTTGCAGGTTTTGCTTTCTGCTAAGCGATAGTACCCCCACGGCAATGTGTGAATACCACACTTGAGGACGCACCTCTTATCGTCGTTGGGATCCAGGGCAATTTTTCTAACTTTGTTTGTGGTGATGATATGGTCGACGCTCTGGATACGCTGTTCTTCTCTTAGAACCAACGACCTGGTTTTGAGACAATCGACAAAGTCCTCGAATGCGAGATGCTCCCGAACCACCTGTCTGCCGACACCCTTGGCCTTCTTGGTAACGCTGCCCTCGGCTTTGATGGCATAGGCCTTGGCGCGAAGACCTGCAAACTCGAGAATTACATCACCGTCCTTCTCGTCTTTGAGTTTGCCAGGCACTTTTTTGTTTCGGGGCAGGATACCGTACTGGTTCGGCTGGGGATAGCCCGAGGTGTCGAAGAGGTTAAGCAAAGCTGGTGCCGTGACTATATCCCCGTATGCATCGGCTGAGTGGACGTGGTACACCAAGCTGTCCGTGTCTGTGTAGAGAAGCGAGATGTTGTGGCTATAATGTGGACGTAATATGTCGTAGTACGTCTCGAACATGTGCAGCTTGCTCAGGTCTAATACTGAGGCACCAACATAAATTGGCTTGTCGAGTTTTACCTCACCCTTCCTCATATGCACCAGAGCAAGCTGCTCGTTATAAATAGTTCTCGATTTGAATAACGGGTTCGCTACGAGCCTGCGACATTGTGCTTTCCTCGTTACCAATTTTATGTCCATGCGATTCCGTACATTCTCCATAGTTTTGCCAAACACCGCATTGTTCATAAGCTTGAAGAAATCCTTATCAAGCTCGGACGTGGCTGCGGTGCGGTGTTTGGTGTTGACTTCAATATATGGCTTCAACCATGGAGAATGCTCGAACTTGAGGATGCGGTGAACTGCGTGGACCGTGACCCCTCGCTGCATCAACCACCGGAGATTCTGGTAGTGTAGGACGTAACGCTCTTTGGGCTCGAAATCCATGACGAGCTTCTTCTGGTTGGAATCGGGTGGACACTTGAACTCGGGTGCAGGGGGGAGATCACAGAACAAATCCTGCAGCTTCTCGGAGAACTCAAGGTCCACCTCGGCGAAGAACCCATGTTCCGAATCGTCGAAGTTTTCGACGTCGAAGTTTGAAGGGTCAGCCCACTCGAAGTTTTTAAAGGGGAGTGACTGCATCATGGAGTGCCCGTAGAGGTTATTGACGTCCGTGTACATAATATAGCTGGACGGCTGTGAGGGCTCGTAACCGGTGGCCATGTGGTGATTGTTGGCGCGCGAGTGTCGCTGCGACACCTGGACCATTCCACCCCGCACGGCACGTTCCACAAACAGCATCATGTCCACGTCTGAAAGAAGCTCCAGCTCGATCTTCGTCACCAGAAACATGGCTGACCACGCCAGTCCGGGGAGACTATAGAAGTAGGCAGGGTCCAGCTGGTAGATCTTCATGGCGGTCGCACGGAACGTCTGGAACACGTCGGCGAGGTGCGTCACATCAAGTCTGAGGTAGGCGTCGTGGTAGTCCCCGAGAGTTCGACAGCCCAGCTTGTGCCACATGGACTGGGCATGGTGATAGTCATCCTCGGTGATGTTCGAGCCTCGCAGCTGACTGTAGAACTTCGCCTGGGGGGGTAGCGACGTCTCTGCGAACTTGGAAGGGTCTGTAATATATTCGTAGGGATAGACCCCCTTACGCTTGAAGAGGCCGGCGTCCAAGTGCGAAAAGTTTCCGGAGGTGATGAGCATTTGCTCGTCGCTAAGCTTCCCTGCGAGAGCATCGAGGCTGGCCGGGAGGAACCTCAGGGAGTCGAGGAAGCGAAGTTCGACGGTAGAGTGTGATCCTGGGATCGACACTCGTTTGCTCACACTGATGTAACGCTCCTCGTTCTGGGCAAGAACGTTGATTCCCTTGTTGTCGTATCCAAGATGCCTGATCAGGTGGTGGAAGTCGTACCCCGAGCCATTGTGGAAGAAGATCGGGATAAATCGAGGGTCCCGGGCCATGAGGTTGCATCCGTTGCACCATGGACCAACATATCTACCGGTAAAGTGATCGTGGTGTTGGACTTTACGGTTGTTGGCGGTGTACTCCTTGACGCAGACAGGGCAAGTGATGGCCTCGTCGTGTCTACGCTGATCGTCGGGGGACAGTGGGGGCATAGACTTGGGGGCCAACAGTACCTTCCCTATCTCGATGGCCTCGACAACCATCCTCTCGAGGAAGTGTTTGGCTGCGTCGGGACCACGGTACACGTAGGGCTCGGGGGCGATGTGCTGGTCTCGTCGCACCACAACGTAGGCATAACTCGAAGCCTCGTGGAGTTGGTAAGGGGTGGTGGAAGAAACTTCAGGGTCGGGATCGCAAGTGGACAGGGGTTTGAGGAAGGCTTCGAAATCCGCGATGATGATAGCGGGATGCTCTACCATGGCACCGTGCATGTGGAAACGCTCCACGGTGCCAGGTTTGGGCAAGACTGCCACACCCGGCTCGTTGGCATTGCAGTAGATCTTGTGGCTGGCAAGCTTCTCTGCAGCGATGTTGGGGCCTCTGATGCGCTGATAATCCTGCTGTTCTCGATTATGAAATATTGACAAGCACCTGCGACACACCTCGACGTGGGTTTTGTCTTTGCTCTGTTGGCTCGACACCAACCGGGAGAGGGAACGGATAAGAGTGTAGTGGTGATGGGTCTCGTCCTTGATGAGCAGAAGGTGAATTTCCTTCGCACCATCAACGTTTACGTCGCTCACCCGGATGGGGTACACCACATTTTCGTCAGTGAGACCGTAAACGTTGATAGCCAACCGCGTACGAGCCTCGAACTTTCGAATGTCCGGGACCTCTACCGGGTAGTCGATCCCAGCCATGGCAACTTCCAGCTCTGCCTCATAGGGTAGGTAGTGGCCAACACGTTTTGGATTATTTTTTGGCTCAACTGGGTGCAACGCTGCCAGAACACACCATACAAAGCACTTGGCGTCACTGTTCTGAATGTTCAGGACGGCCTTTTTTGCCGCAATGGTAGGTGGTAAGGGGATGTAGCTGGAGGCGAAGAGAGGTATGAACTTACAAAGTTTGACGCACAGTTCGTGAGGCTCGCCACACAGCGAACCCCCCGAGCCTTTAGCTTGGTGTTCCTCCTGTTTTGCCACCAGCTCATCGGCAAACTGGTTGTAGATGACCTCGAGGTTGCCGACATCCGCCAGATGCAGCGTCTTCGCCTTGGTGTTGTGGCAGAAGCTGTAAATTTCATCGGACGGCTTCTTGTACTGGCAACGTAGCGATGCGTAGAATTTGGTGGAGTGCGTTGCAAGCGTATCACCGAGGATGGAAATAATCTCTGCTCGCTTCTCCTCCAAAAAACTACGCACGTCGCATGAGCCCTCCGAAGTGATGACAAAATCTTCTAACAACCGCTGGAAAGCAGACTGGTTCGCTTTCGCCACAGACTTGACGCGTTTGGCGGATGGTGGCGAGTCGGCTTCCGCTTTCCTCTTGGTCGAGCTGGTCGACGGTTGGGGAACAAGTGCTTCGACAACAACTTTGCATGATGTTATATGCCTCTTCAAATTATTAATGGTAATAAGTATATCGCACCTGGGACATGGTTTTTTAGCGGTTACACGCTTACCAGGTGTGCAGGTACGACAATGTCTTGCAAAATGCGCGTTTGATATGGTTATCTTGCACACAGGGCAACTTTTCATGGAGCGCATTTTTTTGGGGGTATGTTTATTTATATGTGATCTGTTGGTGGTAGAGTGTTTACAAAAAAAATACCTTACGAGAAAAATTTTGTAGGCTAATTCTAATTAGTGTTAGTTTGAGGGGTTTATTTATATATGGGTGGCGTTGTTTTCCTCAAATATGTGCTTTAATAGTTTGAGAAAAAAAAAAACACGTGAAACTCTACAGAGGTGCGGTAATCTATAACCGCAGCCGTTAGAAAACTTTTACATTTTTGGTTGGGCACCACGCACCCTGGCGAGGTTATAGGGGCCGGGCATCCTAAAAACAACCATTATTATTTTGTTTGTTTGTTTGTGTTACAATGTTCCCCCGAGAGAGGTTTACAAAAATCACGATATACGGAGTTGGAAAATTACGATATGGCGCATTCGCTCATTACTCTTGCCAGCCATAAATCTCTCTCTCTTTTTTCATCTTACAGCAAAATTGGCATCTCTATTTTTTTTTTTAGTTGTAAGTAAATTGCCAACACACTCTAGTTAATAATGCTACATATTATACGCGCACACGCACACACATACTATATTACCATCCACCCATCTCTCTCTCTTTTACGGCAGTACATATTTGTTGTCGGCTCTCCTTGTTTAGTGTGTGTAGGTTGGCAAAAATTGCTTTATGCGCTGTAAGGCAAGCCTCAAGCAAAGTTGCCACCTCCTTGCTTTAGGTTAGGTTAGACCAAAAAAAAATCTTGGCGATTTTTTTTCGAGTGAGGAGTTGCCAACGCTGATTTTTACTTGAGGGCGGTCAACCGGCTTGATTGCACAAGCAAAATTGCCAGCTCCTTGATTTAGGTTAGACCAAAAAAAATCTTGGTGATTTTTTTTCGAGTGAGGAGTTGGCAACGCTGATTTTTTACTTGAGGGTGGTCAACCGGGTTGATTGCACAAGCAAAGTTGCCAGCCCCTTGCTTTAGGTTAGGTTAGAGCAAAAAAGGCTGTGGGTAAGCTGTCGGTTGTTTAACTCTTCCCTTTCTCTTTTTTTTCTTGTAAAAGGCTATGGCAAAAGTACCAGTGGGTTGGCAACCTTGCTTGAGGCTTGCCTTACAGTGCATAAAACAAGGTTGTCAGCTCCTTGCTTTTAGGCTAGGTTAAACCCAAAAAAAACCTTGGTGATTTTTTCGAGTGAGGAGTTGGCAACACTGCGAGAAAATACCTCAAGCAAGGTTGCCACCTCCTTGCTTTAGGTTAGGTTAGACCCAAAAACAAAAACCTTGGTGATTTTTTCGAGTGAGGAGTTGGCAACACTGCTCACCACTTCAGCTCACCACAAGAGGACGTTCAACCCGGGCACTTCCTCTACTAGTTCTGGTGATAGTAATCGTTCCCAAGGAATCAAAAGAAACGCTCAGAACCCAATCAAATTGAAAAGTGGCAACCCAAGTGCGAATCTTGTAAACAAAAGATGGAATAAAAGTGTTGTAGAGCCAATTAACCCACCTAGTAGACGTGGCTAGATTTCGATGACAGACAGTTTCATTGAAATTATAGCCAAGGGCGAAGACTAGGTATTGAAGAGTGTTGTTTGGAAATAGGCCAAGCGTTTGTTCGATGGAATATCCACCTAAAGCTTGCGAAAGAGCAATATTTACAGCTTCGGCGATGATAATGACAATTTCGTCAGGTAAGTTCCACACGGTAGCGGACATATGGTTCTGTCTTTCGTGTAAGCGTACAAGAAAACGGCAGCTAATTTACACGCTGTTGGAGAAAGAAAAAAAAAGTACCTGACTATTAATTCACGGTGGAAACAATATTGGCAACTCTGCAAACTGTAAAAAAAAAAAAAAAGGTAAGCGTAAGTTATTTTAAGAGATTTGATTTCGCTTTTCTGAATTTGTCTGACCTCAAAAATAAGAAAAACAATTTTGTCGTATACTTCGTTACAAGGCAACAGTCTGGAGTTGTATTGGCGGAAATGCGGTATCCGTAGTGATAAGTAATTCTGGCTAAAAATTCCATTGCCTGAGTTATCGTGAAGAGAGGAAAACAACAACAAAACAAACAACCTTCAACAATATGAAAGGGGAAGGGGGGAGGACGAATGGATTCATAGTTGTTTGTCGACACTTAGCTTTCGTCCTTTTCTTGTCCCTTCCAATGTTGTTTGAGCTGAGTCTTACGAAAAATTTTCGAAGGTAGAAACAAGGGGGGTATTTACATGCCTCCTCTTGCAAGTTGAACCAGTAAGGGCTTCTACAGTTTTTACCGAACTTGGTTCATCATGTGTAATGTTTCTTGTTTAGACCTTATCCTTGGGTAACGATTAATGTCGGTGCAGAAAAGCAAGTTCTGGGTAACGAGTAGTTCGGTGCAGAGATGGCAGTTTTTATGTAGCGATTAGCTTTGGTGCAAAAAGAAAAAAAAGATTCATGCTTTAGTCTTCCTTGACTTCCGCACGCGACCAGTATGGTTTTAACGGGCCTATATTTACCCTTAAGTTTCTTTTTCCTTTTAGGCGTTCAACATCATATACATTTTTGCCGCGAACTTTAGTAATGCGATATGGTCCATCGTATTTCCTTCTTAGCTTATCTGATATACCTTTCTTTTTTGCAGGAAAATAGACCATGATTAAGTCATGTAATGCATATGAGGGTTCACGTCTGGTGGCGTCAAAACGTTTTTTCCCTTGTTGGTGACGTTTGGTATGCAATTCTCTGGCAAGAGTCTGAACTGTTTTAAGATGATGGCGAAAATTCTCAGAAAATGGGTCAGTGGGATTAGCGTTTAGTCCCGTTTCAAGGGGAAAAGAAGGTTTTCGCCCAAAAAATCTCATAAGGTGATAGACCGAGGCCTTCTAGGGGACTACAATTATAGGCGTAGACGCACAAATTCTGAAAAGAGACCCAATCTTTTTGATTTTTTGCTGCGTACTTGCTAAGCATCGTAGCTATGGTGTGGTTAAATTTGTCAACCTTTCCGTTACATTGCGGATGATATCCGCTTGTGTTTAAATGCTTGATTTTTAGCTCACTGAGTAAATTATCTACTAAGGCAGCCTGATAAACAGAGCCACGATCGGTGAGTATGGGTCCGTATGGGTCCGTAAACTGTGTACACTCTGTTAACAAAAAAATTTGCCACGGCCTTTGCCGATATAGTCTTAAGGGGTTGAGCTACCACCCAAGACGAGAGCATGTTTATAGCTACAATTACATATTTACACCCCCCTTTACAAGGGGTAATAGGGCCCAGAATATCACTTGCCCAGTTCTCGCAAATATTTCCCACCGGTAGGGGGTGAAGAAAACCCTGTTTCCTTCCTGTCGATTTGTTTCGTTCTTGACGTATTGGGCAGGAACGGACGTAATTCAGTACGTCTTTCCATGCGGTTTTCCAAAAATAACGTTCGTATAACTTTTGCAAACTTTTAGATTGTCCGGTATGTCCCCCGGTATAAGGTGAGTCGTGTACATCAGATAACACATCAGCCTTCAGATTGTCAGGAATCACTAATAGTTTCTTATCTTTGTATAGGCAATACAATACCCCATTATCTAACGTGTAATATCTTACAGTCAGATGGTCTGGGTCGTTTTCCTTTAACTCAATTAAGGCTCGCACCTCAGAGTCTTGTATTTGTCGAGCTCGAATCTCCCTTTGTCTTTCATTGAAAGTCGAGTCTGTCAGTTCGTCAACCAATCCAACCATGTCACCATGATCGATATAATCTCTTTCGTCATCAGTTAGAGGAGAAACTGGGGCACGGCTCATACAATCGGCCACGCAATTAGTTCGCCCCGGGCGATGTTTAATTTGATATTTAAACTGGGAAAGTAGTAGACTCCATCTTGCAAGCCTACCCGATAAATCCTTTGCTCGTTGCAGCCAACAAGCACCGGAACTATCGACCACTGCTGTAAAGAATATATCAGTCAAATACTGACGAAAATGGAGGATGGAGAATACAAGGCAATACACTTCTTTTTCACAAATGCTATAATTTACTTGCGCTCCCGTAAACAATCTGGAGCAATAGCTCACGGGCTGAGTCACTGTTTTCTTTTCATTGTTGGGATCAGGAACAACGTGACAAAGAACTGAGCCGAATCCCAGCTGGGATGCATCACAATGGAGTTCAATGGGCAGATTGGGATCAAAATGTCGTAGTACAGGGGCGGTCGTCAGACACGTTTTAAGCTGATTAAATGCGGACAGTTGTTTTTCACCCATGTTAAATGGTATCCCTTTTTTGGTTAGATCAGTCAAAGGTTTAGCTATAAGACTATACCCTTGCATGAATCTACGATAGAAATTACAACATCCTACAAAGGATCGAACTTCCTTTAAATTCTTTGGAACAGGAATATCCTTTATGGCAGCTACTTTCTTCGGGTCGGTTGCAACACCATTCCTGCCTATTATATGGCCTAATATTTCTGTTTCGGCGTACGCAAAATGACATTTGCTAGGTTTTGCTTTAAGATTCGACCTTTGTAAGGCGAGGAAGGTTTTTCCTAATCTCTCCAAATGTTGTGTCCAATTTTCAGCAAACACAATGATATCGTCAAGGAAAACGCATAAGCTGTTCCATTTAAGGGCTGCGAAGACTTTGTCGACGCATCTTTGGAAAGCTGCAGGGGCGGAGGCTAAACCAAAGGGTAATCTCTTGAATTCAAAGGTTCCATCAGGTGTTACTATGGCTGTTTTATGCCTGTCTTCTTTTGTGATATTTAGTTGCCAGTAGGCAGTATAAAGATCTAGGGTAGAAATATATTTCACCCCACTAAGATAATGAATGATATCAGAAATGGCCGGAAGAGGGTAGCTTGGAACTTTCAATTTCCGGTTTAGAGCCCTGAAGTCACAACAGAGCCTACAACTTCCGTCCTTCTTTGCAACTAACAAAATAGGGGCGCCATATTCCGATTCGCTTTCTTGAATGATGCCCAGATCGAGCATTTTCTCAATTTCCGCCTTTATAAATTCCCGCTGCTTTGGTGATACCCTGTATGGTGCTCGTCTAACCGGAATATCATCCTCGAGTGGTAAAGTCACTTCGTATGCATTGGTAACTCCTAGTTGTTCTGGCAAGGCTGCAAAACAATGTTTGTATTTTTCGAGCAGTTGAAGTAACTCGTGTTTTTGGGGATCTGTCAAATCAGGTGATATATCTAAGTCAGTGCAAATATTAAATTCTTTCTGTGGAGATTTCAAGGTACTTTTTAAGTTTGCTGCTGCGTCTATGGCGTTTACCTGTTGTGACGGAGCACTTTGCAAATTTGAAGAGATATATTCTGGTTTGTGTAAGACTCCTACTACGTAATTAGGTGGAAATGCAACTTTGAAATGGTTCATATTAATGATAGGAATACATTTGGTAGTGTAGGAATTTATGAGCAACCTAGGGACCAAGCAGCGATACTGATCATACAGGCCGCAATTGATTTCGAGAATGAAGTCCTGATTAGGGGGAACAAAAGAAGATAAAGAAATTGCCAATTCTGTATATTCATAATGTTCGAGTATCACAGAATGTGCAGAAAATACCTTTAACATTCGCCGATTATCTGCAAACTTCCTGTTTACACTGTCGGATCCGAACGGAAGTTCTTTGAAACGGGCTTTATCTATATCCTCACTCGACTTCGGTGTCGCGGTGTTTTTCCTATAAGAGGGAAAATTATCGTTCTCCAAAACGTTCTGCCTCGTTTGCTTACTAACGGCAACGTTTTCCTTACTACCCTTGGCAAAATATTCTTCTCGATTAATTTTTGTATCGAAAGAGACAAATTTTCGGGGTCCAATAAAATTTGGTGGGATTTGTAATCAATCCGAATCCAAATATACTGCCGTAGATGTTTCTGCAGTTGGGAACGTTATTTGGTCCTTGTTCTGTACTTCCTTTCCCATCTGTACTTGGATCTCGTTACCCCAGGACTGTATCTGCTTATCCCGCAGATATGGAACAAATGAAGCTTTGGGTTTACACAATCGTACACCCGTTCTCGTCAAATGTGTAACATAAAGGTTAAAGAAATCCGCACCCAAAATAATACGATTTTGTAATGAAGGGTTACCACAGACAGTTATTGGCATGCTGAACTTGTGAGGCCCGATTCAGAAATGAAAGTTGCACACTGGAGTGTGTTTTGCTGCAATTCCTGATAATGTAGATGAAGTTACCGAACCTGTTTTTCTAGCAGAGGGAAAAGTTTCGGGGTAATATTCCAAAATGCAAAAGGCTACATGTACTCCCCGTATCAATAAGAGCAGGAAAATGACGTCTAAATATAGAAATCATAATCATTGGTCGCTGATTTTGTTTTACCTCATTTTGCGAAAAAGTGGAACAATTAATGGCACCATAACATTGCATTTTCAGAGGTTTTTGTTGATGAGGGTGTAGACGACCCCTGAGGCGTTTCCCCTTTACTCGTTTGGGTTCCCACGATAGGGAGAAGGACTACGTCGGAGATTTGAAACTTGATCTCTTGGAAAATCGCGATTGCATTCTCTTCGAAAAGGTTGACCTCGTTGTGAAAAAGAGCCTCTTCCACGGCTAGTAGAGTATGAACCCGTTTGTGGACATGATCTAGCAAAATGATATGCTGAGCCACAAGTAAAACAACGTTTATCGTTATTCTGAAAATTGCCTGATCTTCCGCGAGATGATTCGGCCTCTATTGTTTCCCCTTCCTCGTGAAGAATTCGAAATTGGAGAATTCTTTTGTTTCTCGGTATCTTTTGAACTTGTTTGTTCCACGGTGTGCACATATCGCGTAGGATTAGCCGGACGATTTGACGAGTTTTTCGGGCGGTCGCTGGTCCCTTGTACAACCTGAGCATAAGTACGAGATGCAATATCCGCCTGGCGTTTGGCACGTTCGAGCAACCGCAGGTTCGCTAATAGGTCGTCTAATGTTTGAGACTTCATTGTTACTAACTTTTCCGTATCCGTGCATCTAAACCGTTGCAAACAAAATTTATCTTTCCGTCGTCATTCATATTTGGATCTGCCTTTTTACACAGTTTGAGAACATCGTAAAAATAGTTCTCAATGGATTCATCCCGTTGTTTCTTTCGTGCTGCCAACTCAAGGTAGGCTTGTCCAACCGGTAAGATGGGTTGTGTAACGTGATAGTCGCGTGCGTGACAATAAGGTCAAGATTTTTTGAAAGGAAGGTGCAGAGGTCCGTGGAAAATTCAATCACTCGCACGATAATAGAAGTAAAGAGAAAACTATCACTTACAATAGTCAGGAGGGCTTGTTGAGGCTAATGACAGTATTTTGGACCGTCGCCTCAGTCTCCGCAGAGAACCAACTTGACACAAAAAAAAAGGAAAAAGGAAAACAATTTGTCAATAACCAAACTTGAAAATATCGTAGTCAAATTAAGTCGCTTTCTCAATCAATGAAAGTAAATCGCCTGTTCATCCAAGCATGCTCTTCCGATCACGTTTTAGTCAAAATGCTCTAATGCAATGGATTCTAATTTTTACAGAGTAAGGGATAATTATTTACACTTAATTTAATTTGTTGAGTCAACTCAAGATTTATTACGCACTACCTCGCAACGCAGAATGGCAGGCGTTTTCCAAACGTAACATATACATATACTATTCACAACAATTATTTCGTTCCTTTCGTAACAATAACTGACTAAAAGTTACTAACAATTCTTCGTTACTGGTGGCACAACAAAAAAATATAACCGGGAACAAAACCCAGTGACTACCAATGACGTAAATATACAATATATTAAAACAGGTCGAAACAAATCTATGATTGCCTTTTTTACACTACTCTTTCGTTAAATGCTAGTTATTCCAAAGGATAAAGACCACCCGTTTTGACATTACATATTACTTTGGTGCTCATGCTAAACTCATTTGATATATTGCGTGAAAGTTATGTCAACTCGTGATTCTGGTTTTTTTTTGTGGGAGGGGGAGTCATTAAGCTCCTTACACGAGTTGCCCATACGCAAGGTAAATTGAACGATTAATCCTTTTGTTACTTTGAGTAAGAAACCGGGGGGGAGAGGAAGGACGTGTCTCAGCGACACTTTCTTTCTTCACTGTATCCACGGCAACATTACGACGTCTATTCACAAAAAAGAGGGGGGGAGGAGAATTGTAATTGTTTTACTCGTGGTTCACTCTTCGCACTTCGTGGCTTACTTATGATTCAATTTATCATTCCGTGACGAAGGTAACGACAAGAGAGTCAAAGTGGCCTTCTCGTCCAAAAATTACACACTTTCACACTTCACTTATTGAAAAGAGTCATTGGGTACATACCTCAGCCTCATCGCAATCGATCCACCCATACTAACTGGACAATCCCTCTGGATCAAGCGAACACTGGGACGTCGTCAAATCGGTCGCTTCTCGTGCTCGTCGAATACTATAGTCGTGTATTTGTTCTCATCCTTCCTTCCCACTTGTCGACCCAATTGTCCTTCGTACTTCAGGTTTCCACCAGACGAAACTAACAAGTCGTCCTCGGCGAAAAATGCTCAATGGGGAAAGCAAATTCCATTTTCGCCATCCACGTAATTTGACATTCCTGTATTTCCAAAATACTCCAATCACTTCTGACGTATTTGCACTAAACGCGTGCGAACCAAAGTCCCCTCGTAATGTTTGACGAAATCAAGTACTTGGCGAAATCAAAACTGCCGTCAAGAGAGAAAAAAAGGGAGAGAAGCACACTGAGTTCTGCGAGCCGCTGCTTCTCCCGTAATCTGCTACGTCACGTCAGGAATCCCTCGCGGCTCGCGAGCTGATAAGGAACTGCTGCTTTTCGTCGATGCTGTTCGTAAGGCGAAAAATGCACTAGAGACCTCTAGCGGTCAATTCATTAATCTTGAAACCAGACAGACGCGAAGCGTACCGGAATAACATGAGGAGAAATGTGACGATATTCGATGCGGGATTTTTTCACGTTGTACTTAAAATCGAATTCGCATAAAAAATCGTCACAAACTCCCCTGCCTTGCGAAAAAAGGAGAAAGACACCAATAAGGCTCAGAATTCATAACATGGCCTAACCGCAATAGTATCGCAAGAGCACCAATTACAAAATAACCCCTAACCATATTAAAACATTTATATATATACATGATATAAATAAGTTAACCTTAATGAAAACACACACATGAAAACCAGACAATAATTAAGTCAAAACACCCTCAATTTTTTTTTGTTTGGACACCAACACCTGCCTGCCTACAGGAATTATTACTTGAAAGACTAGTTAATCTCTGAGAAAGGCAGTGGACAACATAGAGATTAATAATTGCAATAAATTGAAATACATGAGTTAAATACCCGTAATAAATACAATAACAATAATATAAAAAATGGAAGTGAATGATTGATTGCAATCTAAAAAATGGGAATGAACAAATGGTATAAAACATTTAACAAGTTAAGAATGTGGTAATACATAATATCAAAAATTTTTACAACACCCAATTACCATAGGCGCCAATAGAGTCTATAATGGGGCGCACGGAATTGCCTTCTATAAAGGAAAATAGGGATATATGATACGTAGCACTTAATTTTGGGGAGAAACTGACACTGGAACAACGATCAGATATGCACTTACAGGTCGAAGATATTTGCGACGTAGACGGAAATATATATATATATGGTGTTGCACGGGGATAAGTGATCATCCTTATGATGCCTCAATTCCACAGATTCCGAGATGTTATATAATTGTGAGGTTCCTCAAAAACCATGAAAAGAAAAAAAATAAAATACATTAGAAAAGAAGAGGAGAAGAAAAAACAAAAAGATAGGAAAGAGGAGAGGAAACCAAAGGGAGGAAGGGAATACTGCGAGGAATAAGAGCACCAATTACAAGATATTTGAAACAAACTATCCCAAAAATATACATATACTGTCAAACGGGTAGGAAAAATTGATATCCCAAATTTACTAAATGAAGTTAAATTGTAATTTAAGTAAGGAATCATAGTTTGCTTTACTTTGATGAAGATTAATGAATAAATGTTTTTAACAAACTCCAAGTAAGAATACAAAACTGTGAATAAACACATAGTAATAAACAAGATATAAATAGTACACTTGCATTAGAAAACCTTAACATTCTAGTACATATAAACACTTATCATACCATACCATACGTGTGAAAGTGAATGTATCGGTTACCTTGGAACAGCCAGATTACGAGAATGGGGATCATGCTGGGAGGAACGATGGCGGCAGTGAGACGTGGAATGTCCACTTCTGTGGCAAAAGTTGCAGTAAAAAGATTGAGATTGGCGCAGGGGGCGATTTAAATTCTTTCCCTCCATAGGATGCAGGACAGAAGCTAGGTGTGTGTCAGACAAGTCAATATCCGGTGGAGGATCATCCCGAATATAATAAGGTTTAAGATGAGATATGTGAATCTTGCGAAGAAAAACTTCGGTTTCGGGATCGACTAGGAGAACCGTTACTGGACCTAAAAGCTTAAACACTTTGGCAGGACCAGCCCATCGTTGTTGCAGTTTGGCGGTGATGTTCTGGAAGGCCTTACTCTGAGGGAAGGTTTTATAAAGAACCATATCTCCTACTTTAACTGAAGAAGGCTGTCTTTTAGGGTCATATCGATCCCGCCGTGTGGCCCAAGACTTTTGTAGGTGATGAAAGGCTTGAGCCCAGCATTTTGCGCGATCGGCCGAAGGAGGACCGGCCAAGTCGGAATCAGATGTGAATTCCCAAAAGAAATTCATAGGGCCATCAATGTTTCGTCCGAACATTATTTGTGAAGGTGTAGTTTGAATGCTCTCCTGTACTGCGGTATTAAACGCAAAGGAAATAGCATGTAAATGGACGTCCCATTTGGTATGGTCATCCGAATGATACGCTATCAAGGAAGCCTTGAGATTGCGAATAAATCTTTCTGCCAAAGAAGGATTAGGGTAATAGGAGCTAGTATAAATATGTTTCACCCGAGCTTCAAACAAAAAGGAATTAAAGTGACGAGATCGAAAATAAGAAGCATTATCCGACACCAGTTCGCAAGGAGCCCCAAACACAAGAAATAAGGAGCGAAGCTTTTCTACTATCTGATTTGATGTGGGTCCCCGAAGAGGATAAAGAGAAACCCATTTTGAAAAGGCATCTACCACTACTAGAATATAAGAGTGGCCCTTTGACGAACGCACAAGAGGGCCAACAAGATCAATATATAGGCGTCGCCAAGGATGTTTTATGATCTCAGATGACAAAAACCCCGGAGGCTTTCGTATGGCCAATTTGGCCTTTTGACAAGTATCACAAGACTTGACATAAGCTTTAATATCTTGAACACAGGATGGCCACCAAAAGACTGACATTATTTTCTTAGTACACTTTTGAATACCCAAATGTGAACCTCCCATAGGCATATCGTGATAATAGCGACAAATCAGGTGTTGAAGAGTGTGGGGCACAACAACTAAGGAAGCTGTAGAGCGTGGGGGTTGCCAAACAAGTAGGTCATGATACAGAGCATAATGTTTATATTTTTGTCCTGCACGTAATTGTGTTACTATTGGTTGTAAATTAGAATCTTTTTGTTGAAGATCAAGAATATCGGATTTACTAAAGGGGATAATTTGGAATTTAGGTGCCGCACAAGCAATAGAGGTAACAGGTAAGGGAGAAACCTGGAATTCCTCAGGTGAGTACATTCGTGACAAACAATCGGCAACAGGATTAAGTCGAGAGGCGATATGCTCGACAGAATACGAAAATCGCGACAGGTACAGCAACCATCGCCCAAATTTGCCATATTGCTCAGGGTGTCGTAGAAGCCAGGAAAGAGCCTGATTATCGGTCTGAAGAGTAAAGTGCTTTTCTGTTAAATAAGTCTCAAACTTTTTGAAACCATAAACGATCGCACAACATTCAGCCTCGTATATGGATTGTCGACGTTCTAAATCAGTCCGCTTACGGGAAGCAAAGGCAATAGGGCGTAAAGACCCGTCAGGCATACGTTGATTAAGAGTAGCCCCTAATGCCAATCCCGAAGCGTCACATTGGAGAACAAATTCCTTGGAAAAGTCCGGTAAAGCTAAAACCGTATGTTCAAGGAAAACCTGCTTAAGGTGATCAAATTGTTGTTGATCATTCTCTGACCATACGAAGGCTATGCCCTTTTTCTTTTTATCTGTAAGAAAAGAAGTCAACTCCGAATAAGATGGGATGAAACGGGAATAGTACCCCAATAATCCAAGAATACGCTGAACAGCTTTAAGGTTCTTAGGGGGGGGTATGTCCTGAATGGCGGATATACGGTCGGGATCCAAAACAAGTTGTCCCTCACGTAAAATGTATCCCAAGTATTTGACTTCCCTTTGCATCCATTTGGACTTAATGGGATTAACAGTTAATCCAGCTTCTCGAAATGCGTGAAGAACTAATTGAAGATGTTGCAGGTGAGTTTCCTCATCCGGACTAAAGATCAAGACGTCATCGGCATATGTGACCAAGAATTTAAATTTAAATGGACCCAAAATTTTATCTAAGGCACGTGTCAAAAGTTGAGTACCCAGATTGATACCGAAGGGAACCCTGGTATACCGGTATTGACCGAAAGAGGTGACAAACGCCGTTAAGTCTTTACTGGGCTCATCTAACCTTATCTGATGGTAACTTTGACAGAGATCCAAGCAAGAAAATACCCGAGCCGATTGTAAATGTTGAAATATCAAAGCAATACGGCTTTGTGGAAAGTTGTCATAGGCGATGAGTCTATTTAGATGCTTATAACTACATACCAGGCGATGTCCACCATCCTTCTTGTCTACAAGGAAACAAGGGGATGCGTAAGAAGAGGCGCATTCCTCTATGATGTTCTGATCCATCAACTCTTGAATTTTTTGACGTAGAATGGCCGTTTGTGTAGGATTTAACTGAAAGGGCTTAGAACGGAAGGGAACATTAGTGATTAAAGGAATAGACACTGGTTCCAGTGTACAACTGCCAACACGTTCTGTGACCACATCATCATATTCATGTAATAAACTTGTTATATTAGAGGGAACGTCAATCAAATGAGGAGGGTCATCGTCTTCCGAAGACCGTGCCTGGTGTAGCGTGGTGGGAGGTACAGACGAGGCGAAAGGAATGGGATCAGTGGAATAGGGAAAGGAAACGAGTAAATGTTCAAAAGAAATAGTACCCTTGGAATAGGAAAAAAAATCTGAACCAAGGATAACAGGAAAGGGTAAATTTTCTGAAATCCAAAAATTCCATTTCCAGGACAAACCCTGTAGCTTCAAGGTCAATACCACACTTGTGTCAAGGCGTATGGCCTGACTATTGACCGTTTGTAGCGTACGAGTAGTGTCCTTACAAACGGGGGGTCTGGGGCGGAAGCTGGCCAAAAATCCCCTCGCAATCAAGGACACAGAACTTCCTGAATCGAGAAGAATGCGACTCGGTGTAAAATTCAAAGTGGCATTGATAATCGGCACAGCTGTCTCAATAATAGTCAAAGGGTGTTCAATATGCGTTAAGGTGGTAGCCGCTGGTACCGAAACTTGTTGGGTGCCCAACTGTGAAAACGAAGGATTCGGTAAAGTACCACTAGTCCGTGGAACCGCGTAAGAGGGAAAATCGTCCGACATATCCAAGGTTTTTGAAAGGGGGGTAGGAGAAGGGAATGCAGGTCTAGTTGGAGGTGAATGTTCTACAGAGGCAAGCAACGGGGTTGGCGATGAGGCACCCGAGTGTGAGGTGTTTTCCTCCGCTTGTTGCTCGACGCGACGTAATTCCATGGGCCATATTTCTCGAGATAAACTTATAAAATTGACCATAGAAGTGGGCCGATTAAAACCCATTAAAAGTAGACGGGTGGCATCCTGTAAATTCAGCAGAACCGATTCCAAAAGACTTGATTCGGTCCAATCAATGGGTAATATGTGAAAAGCGTCAAAAATTTCATGCAAATAGCTGGAAAGAAATTCATCAGTTCTCTGAGGACGTGTTAGATATTTGTTCAGTAAGATCTGCAATGTGGAAAAGGGGACCAAACGATACCAAATAACTCGTGTAAACGTTGGCCATGGAAATTTCTCAATAAGAGAATTGTACCAAACTTCCCGGAGTACTCCCTTAGTGGATGAAAACGCCATTAGCAGTAAGGATTCTAAATCCAAAAGATTAAGTTTAAAGGTTTTATATATGGTTAGCAAAAAATGAAACAATTGGTCAGGGTCTGAACCGTCAGTATACGGTAAAGCTTGTAAAAGTTCTGTTGCTGCGGAATATCGAATGTGGTTTGTAACATGTGAATAGTCGGGGGGTAAGAAAAGTTCTCTAGGCGTATGAAGGTGCGGGGTTTGCTGAAAGGGGGGAGGTTGTATATTTACAAGCGGAAATGGGAAGGTCGACGATCCATACAAATGGCCTTGTAGAGGGGATGACATGGTGGAAACTACTGTGGAAATTTTTCCTAAACTCAAAAGGGTAAATAACCAAAACAAAAAGGTAACTGGTCCTAACACATACGTGGTAACAATACTGAACTGCAACATAAGGAAATATAGATATGAAAATATATGTATATATATTTATATTTTTAATCGACTGCCAACCTTTTGTGAAACAAATGAGCTCTCCCAAAGAGTACACGACCAGAAGTCCTGGGAAAGGGAAGGGGAAACAAAAGTTCCTAAAAGGGGGGGGTGGGAGGGAAAAAAAAATTGTAAAAAAAAAAGGGGGGGTGAATCCAAACTTTTCTTACGTTTAACGCGTGAAGCAGAAAATGTATGTATACAGAACCAGATCTGCTACCAAAAACTTTGTAACGTGATAGTCGCGTGCGTGACAATAAGGTCAAGATTTTTTGAAAGGAAGGTGCAGAGGTCCGTGGAAAATTCAATCACTCGCACGATAATAGAAGTAAAGAGAAAACTATCACTTACAATAGTCAGGAGGGCTTGTTGAGGCTAATGACAGTATTTTGGACCGTCGCCTCAGTCTCCGCAGAGAACCAACTTGACACAAAAAAAAAGGAAAAAGGAAAACAATTTGTCAATAACCAAACTTGAAAATATCGTAGTCAAATTAAGTCGCTTTCTCAATCAATGAAAGTAAATCGCCTGTTCATCCAAGCATGCTCTTCCGATCACGTTTTAGTCAAAATGCTCTAATGCAATGGATTCTAATTTTTACAGAGTAAGGGATAATTATTTACACTTAATTTAATTTGTTGAGTCAACTCAAGATTTATTACGCACTACCTTGCAACGCAGAATGGCAGGCGTTTTCCAAACGTAACATATACATATACTATTCACAACAATTATTTCGTTCCTTTCGTAACAATAACTGACTAAAAGTTACTAACAATTCTTCGTTACTGGTGGCACAACAAAAAAATATAACCGGGAACAAAACCCAGTGACTACCAATGACGTAAATATACAATATATTAAAACAGGTCGAAACAAATCTATGATTGCCTTTTTTACACTACTCTTTCGTTAAATGCTAGTTATTCCAAAGGATAAAGACCACCCGTTTTGACATTACATATTACTTTGGTGCTCATGCTAAACTCATTTGATATATTGCGTGAAAGTTATGTCAACTCGTGATTCTGGTTTTTTTTTGTGGGAGGGGGAGTCATTAAGCTCCTTACACGAGTTGCCCATACGCAAGGTAAATTGAACGATTAATCCTTTTGTTACTTTGAGTAAGAAACCGGGGGGGAGAGGAAGGACGTGTCTCAGCGACACTTTCTTTCTTCACTGTATCCACGGCAACATTACGACGTCTATTCACAAAAAAGAGGGGGGGGAGGAGAATTGTAATTGTTTTACTCGTGGTTCACTCTTCGCACTTCGTGGCTTACTTATGATTCAATTTATCATTCCGTGACGAAGGTAACGACAAGAGAGTCAAAGTGGCCTTCTCGTCCAAAAATTACACACTTTCACACTTCACTTATTGAAAAGAGTCATTGGGTACATACCTCAGCCTCATCGCAATCGATCCACCCATACTAACTGGACAATCCCTCTGGATCAAGCGAACACTGGGACGTCGTCAAATCGGTCGCTTCTCGTGCTCGTCGAATACTATAGTCGTGTATTTGTTCTCATCCTTCCTTCCCACTTGTCGACCCAATTGTCCTTCGTACTTCAGGTTTCCACCAGACGAAACTAACAAGTCGTCCTCGGCGAAAAATGCTCAATGGGGAAAGCAAATTCCATTTTCGCCATCCACGTAATTTGACATTCCTGTATTTCCAAAATACTCCAATCACTTCTGACGTATTTGCACTAAACGCGTGCGAACCAAAGTCCCCTCGTAATGTTTGACGAAATCAAGTACTTGGCGAAATCAAAACTGCCGTCAAGAGAGAAAAAAAGGGAGAGAAGCACACTGAGTTCTGCGAGCCGCTGCTTCTCCCGTAATCTGCTACGTCACGTCAGGAATCCCTCGCGGCTCGCGAGCTGATAAGGAACTGCTGCTTTTCGTCGATGCTGTTCGTAAGGCGAAAAATGCACTAGAGACCTCTAGCGGTCAATTCATTAATCTTGAAACCAGACAGACGCGAAGCGTACCGGAATAACATGAGGAGAAATGTGACGATATTCGATGCGGGATTTTTTCACGTTGTACTTAAAATCGAATTCGCATAAAAAATCGTCACAGTTGAAAGCCGTAGTAAGCGCTTCTTCGACTTGTTGGAATCCCTGTAGGTTTTCCAACGTGGTTCGATTCAAATCCCAATAAGCCAAAGCGCTCTTCTTCAAATAAGCTGGAAAGAATTTTATTTTTTGTGGTTCCGTCCACCCTAAAATCGAAGCTACACGTTTGTACGTGTTAAAGAAATCAGCAATACTTTACCCAGGGTCTGCATTAAAAACATCCGGCTGTATGGCAGGGACTCTGGCATATGAATGCATCGTTGCAGCGGAGTCTCCGCCACTGTTCTCTTGGGGAGTGATCGGCATATTTGTCTCTATACTACGCTCGTCAGGGAGGGGTGTACGAATTGCCTCTTCAGAGAAAGATGGGGGTGGGCATCTAATGCTAGTAGACAATAGGGGTTTCTGTTCGCCAGTTGCTTGCTGACGTGTTACAGCCATTCAAAAGCGGAAAACAAGCAACAAAAGGAAATCCGAACCAGGCATTTACAACCCTAATGAAGGAATTTTACACTACAATCAACGAGAACAAACCGGAGTCGAAACCAGGACGCAGACGACGACCAAACATCCGGACAATCGAACAACCAACCGGCGTGGAGCGACCAATTACAAGAGACACTGAACAACCATGAACGACAGATGAAACAGCAACCACTAAAATTTCTTCGACAAATGGAGCAATGTAATCAAACCATCAGATGCTTTACGAAAACAAGAAGAAAGTCACAGAGAGGGGGAACACGACACCTCCACCAATATGAAACGGCGCTCTTTTAGGGAGAGACATTTCTTAAGGGCAATAGTTCAGGGAACATTAGAGACACTCACAATTCGGAATAATATAGTTTATTTAACATGTAGCTAATTAATATTATGTTGTTAGTATCCTAATCCTAAGCTATGTTCTAACCCAATCATATCAGTTTTATATTACACAAGGAGCATCTAAGTTTCCAGCAACACTGAACTCAGTTGTAACCTTACCTTGAACTTGCACCCTGAAACAGCTCGGGCAGCATTCCGACACACACAACATACTTAATTCTCCAATCTTCAGTATATGTAACTTGTTGTTGACCTTGCCTAATTACTCAGCCTGTCAATCAGAAGTGTGTTCTTTCCTGTTTTTGTGGCTATCTTCGCAAATTGTTCTATTTCTATAAGAAAGGCCTTGCCAGGCACATCCGTACTAGATGCGTAACCTTCTAGGTACATCTGCACTGAATGTGTGTCACATTTATTGACATCAGATGATTGGCACTTGATGACTGACACCTAATCATATGATGATATCATATGATTGACACTACACGACTGACAGCTGGTGATTGATATTACTGTCATATCATGGCCAAGACCTTGCCTTTTGAATGATATATGCTAAGCCACCGCCGATTCCGAGTTTCAACCTTCCCACGTGGAGGAAGGCGTCTAACCTTAACTGCCCAGTGCTGAGCAACTGGCAAGATAAACTTACTTTGACTGCCTGTTACTTCTTTCCGAACCAACTCATAAAATTGTAATATGCATTACAACGTTACATTAAACGCACGTTACAATTCCAATGGTATTGGTTGATATTTTCCAAGCGATACCTTCCGATACCATTGTTTTTGAGTTGCTAGAACCAAGAACAACATTTGTCCTTTACAAAAGTTTGCTCACCCTTCCTTGAGACAGATTAGTTTTACGGAGAATTACCGAACAAACTCTCCACCTCCTGGGAAGCAGATGATTGACAAGATCAAAGGCATGGGTAAAGGGAAAGCTGTGACCAAACTTCTTGAAGGCATGTAACTACCTGGTAGGTAAAAGCTGTTTGGAAACAAAACATATATTTCATTTCTAATTCCTGCTTGCACGCTCATGGTGGATGTTTCAAAAACCAGCATTACTACCATCTTGGGCTGTTTCCAGGTCAGATGATTTCGGAGTTCTTGCGAAAGACGTGTGAAGGCCGCTGTGGAATTCGATTTGTTTTATCTACATTCAAGCAAGGCAGGAGGGTTGTGGATTCTATAATTTCTGCTAGCACTATTCCCTTCTGTGTCTTTTATATCCTAATAATCCACAAATAATGGAAATATATTGGTACAAAAAACTTCCAAATCCCAGACACTAGCTGTCACTTTCCAGCCAGGAACTCAACAGTAAGGAATGCAGTGTCAGATGTTACCTAAGCTTTACTGGGTCACCAAAGGTGTAAAAACGTAAACAGGTGTAACCCAGGAAGAAGTTGCCGGTGACTGACTTGGCATTGCTTAGCAAAATACATCGCAATAAATATCTAGGACAATGGGGGTCATCAGGCAGAATTACGATCAAGAAATCCAAGTAAAGGAGAGTGAAGTCTGAGCATTCAGTCTAGTATCACAAACGGACACCTCGTTTATTAACCAGTCCGTAGTTCGACACTTTGTTTATTAACCAGTCCGTAGTTCGACACCTCGAGGGAGCACCTCCACACAGTGAGAGTCAGGTATTTCCATTTAGCATGGTGATCCAATTTTAAAGGTTATAAAAGCCAAGTGTTGTGTTTGCGATACAGTATGTATGTGTTACCTCTTGCATGTTACCATTAAGCTCTCCATGAGCAGCGAATATGCCATCATCGTATACATGAGCTACACCACCCAGATTCGATCTCAGTTCCTTGGGGAACGTTACGATGACACTTTTAGTATCAGCCTATACCTCAGAGACTTGTTTTTGTTGCAAATGACAGAGAATGATTGACAGCATGGCATAAAGAGGTGTTATTTAATAACTGTATTTCCATATATTTTTACATTGCATTTCTCCCCCTCTAGGTTGACCCAAAAGGCAAGAATGAATAGTATTTACATGAAACTGAAGAGACAATCAAACTATATTTTAATTTTTTTTTTTTTTTAACTGCAGCATGTTAAAAAGTCTTGCAACACTTCAAAAAACCTATCTTTGCATCCTCTGGGTCTACAGAGAATTTCACAAAAAAATAGCAAATGTCACAAGACATTTTAAAGTATCATGATGCTTATTTTAAAAAAAAAAAAGTTCACCGTGCATATAGCACAATGCCATAAAGGCACATTTAGGGGATGTGAAGGTACGGCTGACCCGGCCAGGAGTTGCTGATCTCCAACCAGGCACCTCCCCAGGTGGCGGATAGGGAAATGCTATATAGATATATATATATATATAGTACTGGCATAGACAGGGTGGACCAAAATCAGCACTGCTGTCTTGCAGGAGCCAGGGGACTGGCAAAGGCTAGGGGAAGAACACCCCAACAGAAAATTACCTGGTCCTCCAAGTTGGGGGTTGGGCGCAGGGCTAACAACCCGGCCCCATAAAACAAAAAATGGTTCAGAAACCAAACACTATGCCTCGGAAAGGAAGATATAAAGGAAATGAACCTGGCAAACTTTTAAAGGACTACGACATAAGGATTGGAACATGGAATACCCAAACTATGCTACAAGCAGGAAATATGATGGAAATGGCACAAGAATTGATGAAATATAAGATAGATGTAATGGCATTACAGGATATAAGGTGGCAGGGAAGTGGAATTAAAAGAAGACCAAAGTTTACCATGATATATAGTGGAACCAGAGAAAGAAATGGATTATTTGGAACTGGTTTTATGATTCAGAAAGAAACCAGCAAGAAAATATTGGAGATAGAAACAATAAATGAGAGAATCTGTAGATTGAGAATAAAAGGAAAGTTTAGAAATCTAACGTTGCTGTCAATACATGCACCAACTGAAGAAAAAGAAGATAGAGAAAAAGAGACATTTTATGAATTATTAGAAAGTACATACGAGAAAATATCCAAAAATGACCAGATATTAATTATTGGCGATTTTAATGCTAAAATTGGGAAGGAGGAAGCCATATATAAGGCTAGTGGAGAACATACTCTCCACAACATAAGTAATGAAAACGGAGCATATCTAATACAATTTGCTTTAAGAAACAATTTGATAATAAGTAGCACCACTTTCCCTCATAAAAACATTCATTTAGGAACTTGGAAGATTCCAGGAACCCAAGAAGTAAACCAAATAGACCATGTTCTCACCAATAAAAGATATAGGTCATCGATAATGGATGTCAGGAGCCTGAGAGGACCTAACATCGATTCGGATCACTACATGGTGTGAGCAAAAATAAGATTAAAAATTGTTAAAGTGGACAGAAGAAAACAAAGAATGTTAGGAAAAAGATGGGACACAGAGAAATTTAAAGATAGAGAGGTGTGTGAAACCTTTAGAGCCACCATTAATGAAAAAATTACTGAACAAACAGAAGAGATAGAAGAGAGGAATAGTAATGAAGAATGGAAAAATATAAAATCAATAATACTAAAAACAGCTGAAGAGAAAATATGAGAAAAGAAAAGAGAATATGGAAAACCATGGTTTGATGAAGAATGCGAAGAGGCCATCCAGAAGAAGAATGAAGCAAGAAATAAGAAGTTACAGAGAGAAACTAGAAGCAATTGTGCAAGGTACACAGAATCAAGAAGAGCCGCTAAAAGAATATGTACCCAAAAGAAAAGACAATATTTAAAACAAAGATTAGTGGAAGTAGAGGAATTAGATAAAAAAAAATGAGAGAAGAAAATTCTATCAAGCCATGTTCAGTCTTACAAAAGAATATAAACCAGAAATTGAAGGATGTAAAGATAAAAATGGAGAAATGCTGTATGAACAAAGACAGATCAAAAAACGGTGGGCAGAAAATTTCAAAGAAAAACTGTCAAGAAGAGAAAATGGAATAGAAGCCAGAAATACAGAACGGGAAACAGAAGAAGAGGGAGAAGAAACAATAGAACCACCAACGTTAGATGAAGTAACAAAAGCAATCAGGAGATTGAAAAATAACAAAGCACCAGGAAGTGATAATATGGTAGCTGAAATGATTAAACATGGAGGCACACAACTATACCAGAAAATACATGAGCTGATTAGTAAAATATGGAGAAAGGAGGAACTACCGGACGAATGGAGACAAGGAATTATATGTGCCATTTATAAGAAAGGAGACAAATACAATTGTAGCAACTATAGGGGAATAACATTGTGAAATGTTTGATATAAAATATTCTCGAGCATATTAAACAAAAGGATACAGGAAATAATTGAACCCATCCTTGGAGAGTATCAAGCAGGATTCCGGGAAAATAAGAGCACCACAGACCAAATATTCGTAATTAGACAAATATTAGAGAAACATTATGAACATGGGAGCGAATTACATATGCTATTTGTAGATTTTAAACAGGCCTTTGATAGTGTACAAAGAGAAGAACTAATTAAAGCAATGGAAAGAATTGGTATACCCCAAAAATTAAAAACTTGTACAGATGACTCTGATGGATACCTCCGCAAGAGTAAAAGTAAAAGGACAACTTAGTGAAGAGTTCACATTTGACAAAGGTGTAAAACAAGGGGACGGATTGTCGACTACACTATTTAATATAGGATTGAATGATGCTATAAAACAGATTGACCAAAGAGGTACCATCTTTAATAAAAGCTCACAAATCTGCGCTTATGCGGATGATATAGCAATCCTTGCAAGATCTATGAATAAGTTAATACAAGTATTTAACAACATGGAGAATTGTACTAAGGAAATGGGCCTAGAAGTAAACATAAATAAAACAAAATATATGAAAATAGCACGAAAACCAGAAAGAAGAAAAGAAATAGAGATAGGTAATAAGAAGTTCGATGTAGTACATGAATTCAAATACCTGGGAAAACAAATAAATGAAATAAATAACATAGGAAGATGCGTGGAAGGAAGGATTAGAGCAGGAAATAGAGCATATTATGCAAATAGAAATCTGCTGAAAAGTAAGATAATAACAAGAACAACAAAAATGAAAATATACAATACATTAATCAGGCCAGTAGTAACATATGGAGCTGAAACTTGGACGCTGACCAAAGATACAGAAAGAAGGCTAATGGTATTTGAAAGAGCAATATTAAGAAAAATATTTGGACCAACTAGAGAAGAAACAGGATGGAGAATAAAATACAACCACGAACTAGAGGAACTAATAAAACATAAAAATATAGTTCGCTTTATCAAAGCCAGGAGAATCAGCTGGATAGGACATGTATACCGCCTACCAAAAGATGCCATGCCAAGAAGAATAATAGAGAGTAAGCTATATTCAACTAAAAGGAAAGGAAGACCTAGAAGCAGATGGAAGGAAGAAGTATGCATGGACCTAAACAAGATAGGAGTAACAAGATGGAAACAGAAATGCCGGGACAGACAGAAATGGAGGGACATAGTGGAGGAGGCCATGGCCCGACAGGAGCTGTAGCGCCGGATGGTAAGGTAAGGTAAGGAAGGTATGGCTGAACACATTCTCGATCTCTACCATTTTTGTAGGTGATGTGATCAGAACCACTCTCCAGCTGCCTTTACCAACACGGAGTTGCCGCCAGGTATCCATTGATTTGAGGCTGGATGAGCCCTGGAGATGCTTTAGGGGGGCGGAGGGGAGAAGGCCAGAAAAATTCTGACCTTACATCACCCACCCTGGGAATCGAGCCCAGGTCTCCTGCGTCGAAACAGACACCCTACAGAATACACAACCGTGGCTCAAAGTATTATAACTGCAGGAGAATAATTAGCGAGTTAATTAATGTCATGAAAGGAATGTGATATGTGACTTGGTAACTAGCCTTTATTATTTTAAAATGGAATCTATTACAAACACAGCATTTCCCAGCTGTGCAATGAGGTTTAGGTGTTGCAAAACAATTTTTTCCTGAAAATTCCTAATTAAAACTTTCTTTTTCAGAAGAATGATCTAGAACTGGCCCTTGCTTACTATTCATGAATCACTGGCATTGAGTATTGCTTTCTGAAAAATGGGAAGTTTGAAATATTACACATTTACAAGATTCTTCATCAAAATTATTCAATATGTTAAGAAACACAAAAACGTCATGCATAAAATTGAACATAAAATATCACAATAATTTTAAAAGAAAAGAAATTAATTTCAATCAATGCAATCTCATTCAACCACAACAACATAATATTTAAACATTATTTGAAAAGAGGTAGAGTTTATCAGTGCATTAAACTTTATCAGCATTAAAAATAAATTTGTCAGTAACATATCACCAAATCTGTGTCCATAAGTGATTATAACTTTGCTAGTATAAGGTGGCCACTGCAGGATCATGATAAAATTCAAGTATAATTCCCGGTATCCAAGACGAACATTCCAGTGTACAAGCAAATGTTTTCTCTATTTCAATATTATGTATTACTGCCTCTCACCACCTACACACATACGCACAGAAATATATTAACAATATAAAGCTTAAATGAGATTACATTGTATCAAAACAGTCAAATACAATTCAATTAAAAGGTTTAATTCAATATTTAAAATATTTTATTTCGTATGTGAAGTTTACATTTGCCATTTCACATACTTAAGACATGAAATACATCTACAAACACGAGTCGCAAATGTTACAGGATATTCTAATATACAAGAAATTGTTAATTGCATAAGAATTTCAAATTCAAATTTACCTAATCAAGTTCAAAATATTTTAATATCTAGTAAAAATGTTTTCAATATAATTATTCACGCATTGATTGGTTGATTTATTTTACTTCACATTTCTGCCACTTTTTGCTAATTGCAAAGATGAGGATGAGTCATAATATGATTAAATTGATGAAGGGTTGTTGAAGGAACTTTTTTCTCATACAATTTAAGATTCAATCCAAGTTGTGTATTGTTTCATTTCAATACAGAATTTGGACCCTATTTAAAATGATTCGGATAAGAAGATTCCTGAGCCATACTTAAATTGATCTCCAAAAAACGGTTCCTGAACAATATTTAAATTGATCCTGGAAAAAAGGTTCCTGGACCGAATATAAATAGATTCGGGGAAAAAGGTTTCTGGACCGAATATAAATAGATTCGGAAAAAAGGTTCAAGGACCGAATATAAATAGATTCGGAAAAAAGGTTCCTGGACCGTATTTAAATTGATTCAGAAAAAAGGTTCCTGGATGGAATATAAATTCATTCAGAAAAAAGGTTCCTTGACCGAATTGAAATACTTCACAGATAAAAAGATTCTTTACCGTCCAGAAGTCATTTACGCTTCCTGATTTTTTCTCCTGGACCGGAATTGAATTTACTTCAAATGTCTGGAGCTTTAACAAACCAGCCTCGGACCCTAGCATCATAGTGTGCTGTGCTAACCACTCTGCCATGGACATTGGTATCACAAGTAAATATTCATGGTGAGGGAGATCAGTCTGTTGGAAAAACCGGAATAATACAAAAGATAACAATAATTATTATGAATTAATAAAAATATATCAAAATGGGGAAGTTTAACACCAGGGTGGCTACTAAGACTGTGTTAAAATTCAAGTATAAATGCCGGTCTTCAATGCGAACCTTCAAAATATTCAAGGCAAAAAAATTAAAGACACAAGCAAGAGTTTCCTCTGTTTCAAACCTTACTTATTACCCATCTCCCAAAATATATTAACATTAATACAAAGGGTCTTTGTGGTTCCAATGTTTCAAAAAGATCTAATTCAATTCAAGTGAATGATAAATTTCGTGGTACACTGTTGAGTGACCCAAGTTCCAATCACGAGTTTGGACATATCAGGTGGGAATATTCAGAAAATATCCCTGCAGAAGAAGTTCTGTGGCTTACCCAGCCTCCCATTAATGGGTACATGAGGGGGTAAAGATGGGCAGAGGGTAGTGCTGATCACGTCATCTCCAGTATGGCCAAGATCGATAATGTATGAACCTCTATCCTCCCTCCACACCTTCTGTATTCCTGAATGGCATGGTGCAACGTACAGTTACAGGCAATAAACATGGGACACCTAGATCCTAAAATCCTCGTTTGCCTACAAGGCGTTGTGTGTGTTGCATAAATCTACGGGGCTGGTAGAAGTTGCCGTTGAAACTTCCCTATTAAAATACACTTATTGCCGTAGAATTAGGCACCACACACAATGCCTCGCAGGGAAGCGAGTATTTCAGGTCTCCATGTCCATTTTTTTTTTGCCAGTGAGTGTACAGGGAAAACTTTCCCTTACGATATTCCTTGTGTTAGAAAGAAACAATAGGGGCAAAAGCACTTAAAACACACAATATAGATAAATGGAGTTGTATTTCTAAAATGATACGTTGTTCAATAAACACGATTCAGAATCATATATTTTGGAGTCAGTTTTTCGGAATATACCTAGAATGTACCCAAAAAAATGAGTTTCATCCAAGATTTTATATGGACCTTATTGCAGGCAAGTACTGAACAGCGTGAAATAAACCCACATTGCTGTTTCTATCCTAAAGAAATATCAATGATCTCTGATATTGTACTCGTACATAAACGTTCACAGTTTTAGAAATGAAACATCTTTCAAAAAAATAAGTTTGAAACCAATGACACTTAGCAAGGCAAGTAAAAATAAGGAAAGACTGCACGAGAAGTTAAAATAGGAATACACTTGTCTCATCTTTGACGCGTGTGATAAAGACAAGGCCCTTCCTCCCCCTTCTTCTTAGTCAAGGGCAAGGTTACGTAAAGGCAACCAACAGGAAGTTGAGGTGGTTTAGTAAAAATAAACAAGGCCAAGACCTTGGCCCTGACGACGGGCCTCAAGGCATCCTAACCACAAGAAAACCTCCGTCAGGGCCAGCAAGGTCAAATGGACAGATTACGAAAATAGCCACAAGGTTGGGAGCACTAAGAGCTGGGTTGAGGACGAAGACAAGGTCGTATTGTGAATATATACTTCTTGCAAAACGAGGTTCTGGGTCTGTGTCCTGCCGACTTGTGTGACGACGAGAGGCCGCCCTGCCTGACGCCGCTGCAATCTTGGAGGGTAAGACCCATTTTTAATAAGTGGTCTCTCCACTTAGAACTTGCCTATTAGCTATAATCAGGATATGGCCATGAAGCTAGCAATCAGTACTTAGGTACTATAGTGTAGGTCTAAGATAATAAACATATGTCATGACACGAAACAATGCCTTTTTAGTTGAAGAGTTAGTGTTAAGTTCTTAGTTATTAGGAACCCCACGCAATAGCGTTACATTTGGTGGAGGTGCGATCTCTGCTTTATCCAGCGGAGGGCCGATCCCAGTTAAAACCCCCTTTCCCCCCCCCCCAACCCCAAAATTGGTTGTCTAGATACTTTGATTCTAGGTTCTGTGTTGTCTCTTGTGGTTTGTTGGCGGTCTTTGGTTCAAAAGTGTTATTCCTCTTTTTGTTGCTTTCTGTCGTATTGGTTCCGCTTTGGTTTGTCTTGAGGTGTCCGCTTTGCTCATTGTCCGGAATTATGTAGGTTTAATGGTTCTCACACGTCAACAGACGACTGGTGAACGCAAACCCCTGCTTACTGCCACCGTTACGTGTCCTCTCCCTGCTTGTTCGGAGGAAGCAATACATACACCGCTACCTACCGAAAGTGACATATTCGAAATGCCAGATCCTACGTCAAACTCCGCTATGTGTTCTTACGCTAGGGTTCCGTCGATCCAACCGGATATTTTTAACGCTGACCCTGGAGAAAGTATAACAGACTTTTTCAACACATATAAGAGAGTTTCTTCCATTTTAGGTTGGACCGATGCGCAAAAGGTCACATTTCTGCCTGCATATTTAAAGAAAAGCGCGTTGGCTTACTGGGATTTGAATCGCGCCACGTTAGAAGCTCTAGAAGGGTTTCCACAGGTCGAAGAAGCATTGACTAAGGCTTTTCAACCACTTTTACCGGTCGGACAAGCTTATCTAGATTTAGCTGCAAGAAAGAAACAAACCGACGAGTCGATAGAGAATTATTTTTACGATGTGCTAAAAATGTGCAAGCGAGCAGATCCCAATATGAATGATGACGGGAAAATAAATTTTGTTTGTAATGGCTTGCCAGCACAAGACGCAGAAAGGTTAGTAACAATGAAAGCACAAAAACTAGATGCATTGTTGGCTAATTTGCGACTTTTGGAACGCGCAAAACGGCAAGCAGACATCGCTTCGCGATCTTACGCACAGGTTGTCAAAGGTTCAAATGACAAGCAGAAAGAATTTAACGGAAGATCGGGAAGTGAAACGAGATATGTACACACGATGGAAGAATCTCGAAACGCTGACCGTGAGAGACGAAACAACCCTCCAGTTTCAAACACACACAGAGGTTCCAATAGAGGTAGAGGTTTTTCTAATTCCTTCCGAGGTAGAGCTAATAACGGCAATAACAGTAGGAACAATGATCGAGCTTGCTACTCGTGTGGATCAAAATTTCACTATGCGCGTTTTTGTCCAAATAAGGGTTCATATCCTTCAAATGAAAGATATTCCACCAATCGAGGACGTGGATCTTTTTCAATGCAAGGCCGTGATTCTAGAGGAAATAATCATAGGAATTTCGAAAGAAATCCTAACAGAGGGCCCCGAACCCCTTCCCCTTTTCCAAGAAACTCGGGAAACCCAAACGCATAACGGGGATGCGCCACAGGGGTCGCCTTCGCCCAAATAAGCAAAAACCCCTGAGAGAGCGATCGTGTCGTGCAGAAAATTGTTCTTCTTTCTCATTAGGTGACGAGAATTACAACAAAAGACCGATGATACATGTCAATATTTTTAGGAAAAAGATTCCAGCACTTATAGACACTGGTAGTACTTGTAGCCTATTACACTTTGGTATGTTACCGCGCCATCTTAAAATTTCTGCTAGGAAAACAGGTTCAGTGACATTGTCTACGTTATCAGGAGTTGCATCACGGAACACTCCAGTATGTAACTTTTATTTTTGGGTTGGACCACATAAGTTTTATATGCCATTAGCGGTTTGTGCTAATCCTTCGTTGCGAGACCGCATCATTTTAGGCGCAGACTTCTTTAATTGCTTTGTTAGATATTTGAACTCGTCCAGAGTAGTGTTACGTAAACCACAACCTTCCTTTGTACCTTATATTCGGGAAAGGTACACACCTATGGTGAATAACGAGATCCGAACCCTAGTACGGAAAGACGACCAAAGCAGAAGCACGACTAGACGATCGTCACCCGAAAAAGACTCTAAACGTATAAACACGGCATCAATAAAGGTTCCAAGCACTTTCATGCCTCCTAAGAAATTCGTCGCATTTGTTTCCGAGACTAATCGCGACCGAAACTTGCATACTGTCGTTTCAAGAACACAAAAGGAAAAGACAACGGAAGAAGCGCCGAGCGCGATTAACGATAACCTCCCTTCGGGTAGGAAGAGCACTGCTGTGACATATTCCAGTGACGTAGCAGATAAGACTCTATTTGGGGAACTTCCGCACATGAACAAGGAGGAAAACAGGAAATGTTCATCCGCCACAACCAAGCTAAAAGTCTTATCTTCGCATTCGGTGGTATTGGAGCCATACGAATATTCGGAATTAACTATAACTTTTGCTACAGCTGTTCCCAACAATGAGGATTTTATCCTTGAAACGAATAATGGTCTCTATGACCAGTATCGTTGCTTAGTCCCTCGCTTGTTAATAAATTCGTACACAACGACTCATATCCCAATCATTAACATGAATCATTTTCCGGTCACTTTTCCACAGAATTATGTAATTGGTATTTTATGCAAGCCAGAAATAATCTTTCCGACCCCTTCTTCCCCTCGTCAGGATGAAATGCATCATCACGTGGATGTAATAAAGGATGAAAACCTGAAAAGTTCTTTCAAATTCGAAGACAAAGAATTCAACGTTGAGACCGACTTAGATATTTCATCTGATATCACGGACGAACAAAAACGCGAATTACTGACTATTCTGGAGAAATATAAGCACTGTTTTGCATCCTCGCCGGAACAACTTGGTGTCACAAACGCCTATGAAGTTACAATTCCGCTCACAGATGATATTCCAGTTAGACGCACTCCATACAGGGTTTCTCCTAAACAACGTGATTTTATCGAGTCGGAATTGAAGAAAATGCTTTCCTTAGGTATTATCCAGGAATCTGAGTCTGAATATGGAGCACCTATTATCCTTGTAGCGAAAAAAGACGGTTCTTGTCGCATGGTAGTAGATTTTCGCGGGATTAACTCGAAAATGAAGGTTCCAAACTATTGTTTACCAGTTATATCAGATATCATTCACTATCTAAGTGGAGTAAAATACATATCTACGTTAGACCTCTTTTCAGCGTACCATCAGTTAAAAATTGCAGAGAAAGATAGACATAAAACAGCCCTAGTGACCCCTCTTGGAACATATGAGGATACTCGGCTTCCTTTTGGGTTGGCGAACGCCCCAGCAGCATTTCAAAGGTGTGTGGATAAAGTTTTTGCAGGTCTTAAATGGAACAGTTTATGTGTCTTCCTGGATGACATAATAGTATTTAGCGAAACTTGGGAACAACATTTGGAGAGACTGGAAAAAATGTTTCTCGCTCTGGACCGAGCTAACTTAAAAGCCAAGCCTAGTAAATGTCACTTTGCTTACGCAGAAACAGAAATATTAGGACATGTAATAGGAAGAAACGGAGTCGCTACCGATCCGAAAAAGGTAGCAGCTATTAAGAAAATTCCAGTTCCAACGAACCTAAAACAGGTTAGATCGTTTCTTGGTTGTGCAAATTTTTTTCGTCGGTTTATAGAGGGCTTTTCATTAATTGCCAAACCTCTTACCGATCTTACAAAGAAAGGTGTACCATTTCTTATGGGTGAACATCAAATCAAAGCTTTTAACAAACTGAAAGAACGTTTGTCGTCCGCCCCTGTGCTACGACATTTTGATCCCAAATTGCCAATCGAATTACATTGTGATTCTTCAACAATGGGCTTCGGTTCAATGCTCTGTCACGTGACACGAGATCCAAATAATAAAAAGAAAACTATAACCCAGCCAGTTTCATTTTGTTCACGATTATTCACGGGACCACAGGTTAATTATAGTATTTGCGAAAAAGAAGTATACTGTCTTGTATTCTCTGTGCTTCACTTTCGTCAATACTTGACAGACACTTTCTTCACAGCAGTAGTAGATAGTGCAGGAGCTTGTTGGTTACGAACAGCTAAGGATCTCACCAATCGCTTGGCTCGTTGGAGCATACGGCTTTCTGAATTTAAGTTCTCAATTAGACACCGTCCAGGACGTCTTAATTGCGTGCCGGACTGTCTATCTCGCACTGCATCAGCTCCTTTAACAGACGACGAACGTGATTTCATTGATCATGGGGATATAGTCGAGACTATAGATCAACAGGTTGATCTTGGGTCAACTGACCGCGCTACCATGATACGAAATCGCCAGATGCAGGATCCAGAAGTCAAGGCACTAATAGAATTAAAAGAACGCGACCCATCCCATCTTTCTGTTCGTTATTACGAACTAGATAACGGAGTGCTATATAAGCGCAATACAGGCAGAAAGCTTCTGGTAATTCCCGATAACATGATACATGATGTGCTAACAGAGGTGCATGACTCACCGTACACCGGAGGACACTTAGGTCAAACTAAATGTTTGCAGAAGGTAAATGAAAGATATTACTGGAGAACATCGCGAAATGACGTAATACATTACGTACGCTCGTGCCAGATATGTCAAGAGAAAAACGCACCATCAGGAATGAAACAGGGTTATCTTCACCCTCTTCCGATGGGAAATATTTGTGAATCTTGGAGTTCAGATGTATTCGGACCAATAACGCCATCCAATGGTTACAAGTATATTTTGTTTGCTGTAGATTCACTCTCATCTTGGGTGGTTGCTCAACCTCTCAGAAGCTTATCTGCAAAGAAAATCGCTACCTTCTTTGTCCAGAAAATTTTTACAGTATATGGTCCAGTGTCCACTATTCTTACAGACCGTGGTTCTGTTTACCAAGCTGCCTTGGTGGAAAATATCTTGAACGAACTTAAAATCAAACATCTGAATACCAGCGGCTATCACCCTCAGTGTAATGGAAAAGCAGAACGCGTAAATAGGAGCATTGCTAATATGCTCAGTAAATATACCGCTAAACATCAGAAAGACTGGGCGTCTTATCTGAATCTTGCAGTATATGCTTACAACTGTAGTCCCTTGGAAAGATTATCAGGTTTATCTCCCTACGAAATCATGTATGGTCGTAAACCAAATTTTCCACTAGAAATAGGATTGAATTCAAATCCTGTAGACTCATTCTCTGAAAATTTTCGGAAACATGCACGAACCATTCGTGATATAGCTAAAGAACTGCACAGTAAACGGCACCAGAGCTCAAAACATCGGTACGACAATAACCGTCAAGAACCATCATTTGTTGTAGGTGACCTTGTTATGGTTTACATGCCTGCAAAACAAAAAGGACTTTCCGACAAGTTACGACGTAAATATGATGGTCCATTTTCAATTACAAATGTCAGAGGAAAGAATGTTTATGATGTGGAACGAGTGAAGGGAAAGAAAACACTACGTGTGAACATTTCTCGCTTAAAGCAATACTGGCCACGATCAGGCCTTTCACAGTAAAGCAAGTTATTTTATGCACCAAGGTTAATCGGGACGCCGATTAAAAACGTATTTAAATATAGTAGACGCATATATTATATAAAAAGGGTTTAGTTTCGAACATGGTTCTTTTGATTACCAGGCAAGTAGTTGCTACTTTTCATCGCATTCAGGAGAAATTCATTTCAAGGGCAATATATATATATTTGTTATTTCGCTTAGGAGAAACAACAGCAGTATCTGGTTCTCAATTATTTTTCCTCCTCTGTTTATAGTGGATATTCTATGGCTATCGCCACACAGGGAAGAAAGAAGGAATGAGCGATCTCAACTGTCTAGACAAACAACATATGCATGCAACTCGCTTCCTGACAACTTCCTCGTGCCGTGGCGATAGGCTCTTATCCCAGGCTCCGCGTGTTATCTATCAACCGAGTTGCGGTCTGCTTCTTATCTTATCTCTACAAGAAAAACCTAAACAAGTCGACTTCCCTATCTAATTCTCTTATTAAACTTCCACAATAAAATAGCACACGATTGTTTCTTAAACTTGTTTTATTCGGTTATAGTAGCCCAAATTACAGATATACATATCTACTATAACATGCCATATGCATTATAGTCACAAAAATAAATGTTTTTTTTTTCAGTTGCCATAATTAAAAGACTTTCTTAGGAAGGTAGGAAAACAGTTCTATTTTTGTGCCTTACGCTACGCGTATATACGCTTCGCCTTCATAAGACACGAAAGCACACCAGTTGGCTAATCATCGCGCTTACGCTGTTTTAGCATTTTTTTTCTTTCTATCTACCCATTATTGTTACTATTATTTTAACTCTTTTAATATATATTTATCTATGTCTAACGGTTACCTGGGAAAAATCGTAATAGAAGGATTGGAATTAGTAATTACTCCTGCTGGGCCCCAATTTCAATCCATCATTCAAGGAATAGCTTCGCAGCTAAACGTTTCTCCATCGAGAGTTCTTGAACCAGTTAAAGTAGAAACAATTAACAAATATCTTTCAGTGTTATTTAAAACTCAGTCGGCCGACAAATTTTTCACGGATTGCACTGAAATTACCCGTAATTTTATACGCATTCATATGAAAGCTGGTATTTATAGGAATTTTCCGATTAGCATCGGCGATAAAAGTAACACGGAAGTATTGCAACTTTTGCAACAGTTGGATACCCTCTTAGCTACAGAGGCGCCAAAAGAACGTTCCCCCTTGGAGTAACTACTGCTCTCGGAACTTACTTAAGCATTCATGAAGTAAAAATGTGAAAGGCAATTTTAACACAGATTATAGATATGTAATAGTTTTATTGCGTCAACAAAGAAAGCGTCGTCTACGTTAGTAGGCCTATCTCTATATTATATTCTTACCTGTAGATAAACAACATTTCTTTTTAGGGGGTACACAAGTTTTATCACGTTTTAATCTAACTTGGTCTTAATGATGCAGTATGGCAATTAATGTTGACCATTGGTTATTTCGATTGAGCACAGAAATTTTCGAAATTCCAAGTGTTGGAAATATTAGAGACTCCGTGTCTGAGCAAGTAGTTTTTTCGGAGCTATTGTTATTTGTAAAGTTTGTCAACGCTTGCGCAGTTACAGTAGAGAGAAAGAACGCCTTTCTTGAGGATTCCCTTTTATGTATTCAAACGTTCATTTTTAGATGTTACCAGCTCTATCACTTGGAATTCCATTTTGATTGTGAGTTTAACGTTTCCTTCCAAACATTGGATTTATATGCTTACTAACATGAGTTCTGATACCGTTCCCATTCACATTGACGAGAGCAGTCAAGATTCTATTTCTAGCCTTTCGACTGTTCTTGTTCATGCTTTTCCTGATGACATGTCCATCTCCGATGACTCAATGGATAATATATCAATTCTTGTGAATGACGATGAATTTGCCCGGGGCATACTTCCAGAAGTTCCCAATTTACCTTTACATTTGTATTCACCAACCATGATGGATATTCAAGACGCTTTTATGCCAATAGGCCATGATGAGGAAATCGAATTATTAATTTTTACCTTCATGCATATCGATTTCGTACAGGCCTTTGTAACAGTGGAAAATGTGCACATAGATGAGGGCATTGATATCCTGCCCGCAGTCCTACCACGGGATTCTGCGGCTTTTCTTTATGTTGTCCATGACATTATTACATTCCTACGTGAGGGTTTACGTAGACTGGTGACTTCCGAGTCACGGACAACCTGGCTCGAAGAGAGAGCTATCGAGCTACGGAATTACATTGGGTCCATTGTTCAGGTGGCAGGAGATCTATGGACTCTTCATACCTGCCTCGATACTACAAATGGGTCATTGCATTACTGGCCTGTCTACCTTGAAGCTAGGGTAGGCTTATACGAACCGTAGTTCATTTATTGTGTATATACATATGAGTATTTGTATAGCTAGTTATGTTCGCGGTCTTATTCGACCTTGCTGAAGTACTCATATTATATCTACCTATATATATTTTTTCTCATTATTTTTTTTTATTATTATATTGTTATTATTATTGGCAAAGTTATTACTGTAGGTGTTCAATCTTTGCCACTGTTGTAATGTCTCGTAACAATATTATCATATATTCTTCTGAGTATTATTATTATTATTATTATTAATAATACTATTAGTTATTGTTGTTTAGTTTTGCAACCGAGTGTCGTTTAGCGTTCATTTACGACCCATAGCATTTTCAACATGCTTTCCTTCAACCCTACAATGTCTGGCTATTGTCTAGGTCACAACTTCTGTTACGTGTTTTAATTGCTTCGGGTCGAAGCAATAATTCCCAGGGGAGATATATAAGTGTATAGTATGGGCACTTATGCTATCTCTAGTTTCAGATATTCAAGATGCTTTTGGTATACCTAATTTTATTTTTGGATGATGTTTGGACCATCCCAACCATTAGGCTCATGCCTGGAGCTTACTGCCGCCAACTACCCAAGGTCATCCTCTATGAAGGAAGCGTCCCCCTTACCTACATGGAGTCTCTACCCGACCAAGATATTGTTGACTATTCTATGATGAACTTCGCTAAAAAGGATAAGGTAAATTACGTGGAAACAAACCACGAGGTAGAAATATTTCATTCCTTGGACAAAATGGTAAGTGAATTTCAACACTTATTTAGTGTTCATTTGAATAATACATATGTTGAATTTCCTCCACCTCCTGAGGAGTATTCCAGGGCTAAACGTGGACTTGGACTAAATTTCATTGGAAACTTTGCTAACTGGTGCTGCGGTATTTTGAGTGAGAACCAATTCCATGAACTTTTGGTGAATGAACACACTCTTAACGCTGAAATACATAAGGTCACGTCTAGTCTCAAAAATGAACATCAGAAAGTACACTTATTAAAAACGCAAATTCGTAATTTAATTCAACAGACAAACGACACGCTGATTACTGTTGAAACTCAAGTAAATTTACTAAAAACTAGTTTTGGAAATAAATTGACAGAATTGGCCAAAATCACCAATAGGACGACTCAAAACTTGAATATAATGGCTTTAAGATCTCTATTATTGCATCAGCTCTTGTTAAGCTCTATGATTAATTCCGAGATACGAGAATTAAGAACGTCATGTTTCGCAAACAAAATTCCGTTATATCTAATCAGACCTCAAACATTAAAACGAGACCTGAAACAACTAAAATTCACCTTAGCAGTAAAGGGATATCAGTTAGCTATACCTACTACTGATTTAATGAAATACTATACAGTGCCATTAGCTCATTGCTTGTTTTCATCTAAACAAGTAGTAGTCACATTAAAAATTCCGATCACGAAAATAGGTGAAAACCCTATCCTAGAAGAATTTCTTACGGTTCCATTTCGTTGGCTAAATAGCACTTGCAACATTATCCATCCGCCATTATACTCGGCAACAAGTCCAACTTCGGTTCGACTCCTGTCAGGGACCTTTTTGGCCACCTGCGACCCAGACAATTCGCCAATGTGTTACTTACCTCGATTCGGTCACGATGCCACTTTAGGTTCTTCTTGTGCACAAAAGATCCGCCAAGGAGCGACTATTAGTGAGTTAGCTGGCCATTGCATGTATCAATGTTACGAAGGAAGTAACATAATCGTGACGGAAGTATCGCAGGATCATTACGTAATCACCAACCCACCGCCCAAGATTAAAGGAGAATGCAACGGCAATGACATCATAATCGACACTCACAAAACTGAACCCGGAGCTTTGGAAGTCACTCTGCCATGTAATTGCTCATTGTCAATTACAGACGAAACTCATATTCCTAGAACTTTCCCCTGCTCTAGTGAAACGAGCGACGAGCTGCATAGTTATCATATTCTGCCAGCCTCGTGGGGCAAAATACCGACGATGAAAATAGATGTATTATTTTCTGGTAGTAAGGCAGCCGAGTTTAACCATTTCAACGACTGCCTAGACGCAAAGTGGCCCACAAAAATACCGTTTCTAAAGATAACAACTCAAACAGAACCGCCTGAGGAAAATAATGAATTAATTGACGATTTAGACGATTTAGACACCGACATCTATAAGGGAAACCTTTCCAAAATTTCGTTTAGTCTAATTTGGAATGTAGCACTCACTCTAATCACAGCATGGTTGATATACAAATATCGCTTATTGGCCACACAGTTAATTGCTTTTAAACAAGTCCAACCCTCAGAAGCACTGGAACCCTCACAGGAAGTATTCCATACAATCATTGATTACTCAATAGTTATAATGATTTTAATATTAGTTCTTGTGTTTTTAATTTGGATAATCAAGAGATATAAGGAAAGTTGTTGCCAACACAAACCTAATCAGAAAGCCCCAACTGCTTCTACAAGTGTACTATTTCATAATGACAAGGTGCAACTGACACCCAAACCCCCCAAAACACCACGACCTCTACCACGTACGTTCACACCAGCGCATAACCCGATACACATGAGCATGACAGCATGACTAGCCGTGCTGACAATCTTAGTACATTCAATTATACCAATTAATGGCTTATCAATGAAAACCTTTGTCACCCCGGGAATTTATATGACAGAAATAGATCCCCCTATCTTATATACAACTTCTGTTCCTCTGCTGTACCGTTTACAGTACAATGCAGCCTTTACTGAGATTGTTGATTGGGAAAATTTACCCTTTTCTTTAGGAAATACCACGATTGCTACTGATCCCGCATTACAAGGGTGGAGTTATTTCTTAGCTTCCAAAACTCACATTCGCTCACTTTTCCTGAAAGATCCAGATATCAACAGAATCCAAACCAGAATACGGCAATTCCCTGCCGGTGACTGGATAGATATTAAGGAGCTTGCACTAAACATTCATCCCCAAATGCTAACTATGTTAATTTCCGCTTGTCAGAATAGGAAGATTCATCCTGCTCTGTTACCATTTCACATTCTGTTACAACATATTCAAGCTCTCACCAGTAAATTACGGAATTATAACTATACTCTAGCCATACCTTCTGATAACCTCGGACAGTACTACAACACACCTATACTCGAATGCACTATTGGGCCCACATATGCCCTCATTGCATTGAAAATACCGCTAATCCAACGACGTTCCAGAATTAGGATATTTGATCTAAAACCCCTGCCCTTCCAGCATAACGATCAAATATGTCAAGTGCAAATAGTAAAGGATACAGTTATTTTCGATGAAATCGATCAAACCTATTTCGATCATTTATGTACCTTAACCACAGACACGTTATGCTTCATCTCTCCGATTAGGAATGTAGTTACTACAGAACACCAATGTGTTAGATCAATTATTAGCGAGAATGTACCTTCTGTCGTACGAAACTGTCCCGTACACTGTCATACTGACTCGATGGGTAATCTACCTGTATTACTAAATGTTTCCACTTATTTAGTACTCTCACCAATGGATGAAGAGATCAACGTGAAATGTGAAAGCATCTTATTTAGCTTCAAGAGGAACTCTCCCTATGGCACATTAGTTGTACAACTTTGTTGTCAATGTACACTCTGCGTCTTTTCTAGGTGTTATCAAGCACAATTTCCTTGCATTTTACCCAATCAGTCAAGAGCACAAATCTCTAATTTTATTCCTATCCACTGGATAAATTATCAATCCACAAACATCACTATGAATGTACAACCAAATTAATTGACAAATCTGCATGCACCATGGTCAGTCATCAGATACAACACTTGAATGGAGACCCAATATCACTAGTCCCTACTCATGCCTGGTTGAGCATTATGACTGGTATAGTCTTCCTTATCATAGCATGGATCCTATACAAGGTCCATTGCAGAAAATCGAAGCCATTGAAACCTACCTCTGTTCCGGTGGGCATGAAAACAAATACCATGAGAGCTCCATCTTATGAAGCACCGAAATGTCCCATTTATGAAAGTATTCTAGAATAAACTTCACTTTACTAATGACACATAAGTTTCAGAGTATGGACATCTTTACTCTCCAAGATGACCAGGGCCCGGGACAAGTCATCCCTGAGAGGACTTCCTTGACTCTACAAGAATCTTCAACTTGATGGACTCAACTACGGAGCACCACATTCTCCCCTTCGGCTGAGAACATCAACTATGACCTGCGCACTGCATCCAAGAGTCCTTCGCGCAAGAACTACCATAAGTGAAGTGAAAAGTGATACCTATCTAAAGGACATTACTAACCAGACAAAAGGCCAATATATTATTGTAATTATATCAAATGTAGCTAGTACTTCAAAGGCCATATCCATGATATCCAAATATAAATATATTCTCAATTTTAATTTTTGCTTTGACTGCCACATACATTATATACAGGGCATGTCAATACTTAGCTTAGATGGGGGCCATCTAAGATAAGGAGGGGCGTTATGTAACGTACAGCTCATTGTGCTGTATAAAAGGGCGTTGCCTCTAAGGAAGTGAAAAAAAAACAGAACTCAAGCAGGAAGTAAGGACTTACGTCACATACACTTGTCTCATCCTTGACGCGTGTGATAAAGACAAGGCCCTTCCTCCCCCCTTCTTCTTAGTCAAGGGCAAGGTTACCGTAAAGGCAACCAACAGGAAGTTGAGGTGGTTTAGTAAAAATAAACAAGGCCAAGACCTTGGCCCTGACGACGGGCCTCAAGGCATCCTAACCACAAGAAAACCTCCGTCAGGGCCAGCAAAGCCAAATGGACAGATTACGAAAATAGCCACAAGGTTGGGAGCACTAAGAGCTGGGTTGAGGACGAAGACAAGGTCGTATTGTGAATATATACTTCTTGCAAAACGAGGTTCTGGGTCTGTGTCCTGCCGACTTGTGTGACGACGAGAGGCCGCCCTGCCTGACGCCGCTGCTATCTTGGAGGGTAAGACCCATTTTTACTAAGTGGTCTCTCCACTTAGAACTTGCCTATTAGCTATAATCAGGATATGGCCATGAAGCTAGCAATCAGTACTTAGGTACTATAGTGTAGGTCTAAGATAATAAACATATGTCATGACACGAAACAATGCCTTTTTTGTTGAAGAGTTAGTGTTAAGTTCTTAGTTATTAGGAACCCCACGCAATAGCGTTGTAGAACTGAACTGAAGAGACAATCAAACTATATTTTAATTATTTTTTTTTAACTGCAGCATGTTAAAAAGTCTTGCAACACTTCAAAAAACCTATCTTTGCATCCTCTGGGTCTACAGAGAATTTCACAAAAAAATAGCAAATGTCACAAGACATTTTAAAGTATCATGATGCTTATTTAAAAGAAAAAAAAAGTTCACCGTGCATATAGCACAATGCCATAAAGGCACATTTAGGGGATGTGAAGGTACGGCTGACCCGGCCAGGAGTTGCTGATCTCCAACCAGGCACCTCCCCAGGTGGCGGATAGGGAAATGCTATATAGATATATATATATAGTACTGGCATAGACAGGGTGGACCAAAATCAGCACTGCTGTCTTGCAGGAGCCAGGGGACTGGCAAAGGCTAGGGGAAGAACACCCCAACAGAAAATTACCTGGTCCTCCAAGTTGGGGGTTGGGCGCAGGGCTAACAACCCGGCCCCATAAAACAAAAAAATGGTTCAGAAACCAAACACTATGCCTCGGAAAGGAAGATATAAAGGAAATGAACCTGGCAAACTTTTAAAGGACTACGACATAAGGATTGGAACATGGAATACCCAAACTATGCTACAAGCAGGAAATATGATGGAAATGGCACAAGAATTGATGAAATATAAGATAGATGTAATGGCATTACAGGATATAAGGTGGCAGGGAAGTGGAATTAAAAGAAGACCAAAGTTTACCATGATATATAGTGGAACCAGAGAAAGAAATGGATTATTTGGAACTGGTTTTATGATTCAGAAAGAAACCAGCAAGAAAATATTGGAGATAGAAACAATAAATGAGAGAATCTGTAGATTGAGAATAAAAGGAAAGTTTAGAAATCTAACGTTGCTGTCAATACATGCACCAACTGAAGAAAAAGAAGATAGAGAAAAAGAGACATTTTATGAATTATTAGAAAGTACATACGAGAAAATATCCAAAAATGACCAGATATTAATTATTGGCGATTTTAATGCTAAAATTGGGAAGGAGGAAGCCATATATAAGGCTAGTGGAGAACATACTCTCCACAACATAAGTAATGAAAACGGAGCATATCTAATACAATTTGCTTTAAGAAACAATTTGATAATAAGTAGCACCACTTTCCCTCATAAAAACATTCATTTAGGAACTTGGAAGATTCCAGGAACCCAAGAAGTAAACCAAATAGACCATGTTCTCACCAATAAAAGATATAGGTCATCGATAATGGATGTCAGGAGCCTGAGAGGACCTAACATCGATTCGGATCACTACATGGTGTGAGCAAAAATAAGATTAAAAATTGTTAAAGTGGACAGAAGAAAACAAAGAATGTTAGGAAAAAGATGGGACACAGAGAAATTTAAAGATAGAGAGGTGTGTGAAACCTTTAGAGCCACCATTAATGAAAAAATTACTGAACAAACAGAAGAGATAGAAGAGAGGAATAGTAATGAAGAATGGAAAAATATAAAATCAATAATACTAAAAACAGCTGAAGAGAAAATGAGAAAAGAAAAGAGAATATGGAAAACCATGGTTTGATGAAGAATGCGAAGAGGCCATCCAGAAGAAGAATGAAGCAAGAAATAAGAAGTTACAGAGAGAAACTAGAAGCAATTGTGCAAGGTACACAGAATCAAGAAGAGCCGCTAAAAGAATATGTACCCAAAAGAAAAGACAATATTTAAAACAAAGATTAGTGGAAGTAGAGGAATTAGATAAAAAAAAATGAGAGAAGAAAATTCTATCAAGCCATGTTCAGTCTTACAAAAGAATATAAACCAGAAATTGAAGGATGTAAAGATAAAAATGGAGAAATGCTGTATGAACAAAGACAGATCAAAAAACGGTGGGCAGAAAATTTCAAAGAAAAACTGTCAAGAAGAGAAAATGGAATAGAAGCCAGAAATACAGAACGGGAAACAGAAGAAGAGGGAGAAGAAACAATAGAACCACCAACGTTAGATGAAGTAACAAAAGCAATCAGGAGATTGAAAAATAACAAAGCACCAGGAAGTGATAATATGGTAGCTGAAATGATTAAACATGGAGGCACACAACTATACCAGAAAATACATGAGCTGATTAGTAAAATATGGAGAAAGGAGGAACTACCGGACGAATGGAGACAAGGAATTATATGTGCCATTTATAAGAAAGGAGACAAATACAATTGTAGCAACTATAGAGGAATAACATTGTGAAATGTTTGATATAAAATATTCTCGAGCATATTAAACAAAAGGATACAGGAAATAATTGAACCCATCCTTGGAGAGTATCAAGCAGGATTCCGGGAAAATAAGAGCACCACAGACCAAATATTCGTAATTAGACAAATATTAGAGAAACATTATGAACATGGGAGCGAATTACATATGCTATTTGTAGATTTTAAACAGGCCTTTGATAGTGTACAAAGAGAAGAACTAATTAAAGCAATGGAAAGAATTGGTATACCCAAAAAATTAAAAACTTGTACAGATGACTCTGATGGATACCTCCGCAAGAGTAAAAGTAAAAGGACAACTTAGTGAAGAGTTCACATTTGACAAAGGTGTAAAACAAGGGGACGGATTGTCGACTACACTATTTAATATAGGATTGAATGATGCTATAAAACAGATTGACCAAAGAGGTACCATCTTTAATAAAAGCTCACAAATCTGCGCTTATGCGGATGATATAGCAATCCTTGCAAGATCTATGAATAAGTTAATACAAGTATTTAACAACATGGAGAATTGTACTAAGGAAATGGGCCTAGAAGTAAACATAAATAAAACAAAATATATGAAAATAGCACGAAAACCAGAAAGAAGAAAAGAAATAGAGATAGGTAATAAGAAGTTCGATGTAGTACATGAATTCAAATACCTGGGAAAACAAATAAATGAAATAAATAACATAGGAAGATGCGTGGAAGGAAGGATTAGAGCAGGAAATAGAGCATATTATGCAAATAGAAATCTGCTGAAAAGTAAGATAATAACAAGAACAACAAAAATGAAAATATACAATACATTAATCAGGCCAGTAGTAACATATGGAGCTGAAACTTGGACGCTGACCAAAGATACAGAAAGAAGGCTAATGGTATTTGAAAGAGCAATATTAAGAAAAATATTTGGACCAACTAGAGAAGAAACAGGATGGAGAATAAAATACAACCACGAACTAGAGGAACTAATAAAACATAAAAATATAGTTCGCTTTATCAAAGCCAGGAGAATCAGCTGGATAGGACATGTATACCGCCTACCAAAAGATGCCATGCCGAGAAGAATAATAGAGAGTAAGCTATATTCAACTAAAAGGAAAGGAAGACCTAGAAGCAGATGGAAGGAAGAAGTATGCATGGACCTAAACAAGATAGGAGTAACAAGATGGAAACAGAAATGCCGGGACAGACAGAAATGGAGGGACATAGTGGAGGAGGCCATGGCCCGACAGGAGCTGTAGCGCCGGATGGTAAGGTAAGGTAAGGAAGGTATGGCTGAACACATTCTCGATCTCTACCATTTTTGTAGGTGATGTGATCAGAACCACTCTCCAGCTGCCTTTACCAACACGGAGTTGCCGCCAGGTATCCATTGATTTGAGGCTGGATGAGCCCTGGAGATGCTTTAGGGGGGCGGAGGGGAGAAGGCCAGAAAAATTCTGACCTTACATCACCCACCCTGGGAATCGAGCCCAGGTCTCCTGCGTCGAAACAGACACCCTACAGAATACACAACCGTGGCTCAAAGTATTATAACTGCAGGAGAATAATTAGCGAGTTAATTAATGTCATGAAAGGAATGTGATATGTGACTTGGTAACTAGCCTTTATTATTTTAAAATGGAATCTATTACAAACACAGCATTTCCCAGCTGTGCAATGAGGTTTAGGTGTTGCAAAACAATTTTTTCCTGAAAATTCCTAATTAAAACTTTCTTTTTCAGAAGAATGATCTAGAACTGGCCCTTGCTTACTATTCATGAATCACTGGCATTGAGTATTGCTTTCTGAAAAATGGGAAGTTTGAAATATTACACATTTACAAGATTCTTCATCAAAATTATTCAATATGTTAAGAAACACAAAAACGTCATGCATAAAATTGAACATAAAATATCACAATAATTTTAAAAGAAAAGAAATTAATTTCAATCAATGCAATCTCATTCAACCACAACAACATAATATTTAAACATTATTTGAAAAGAGGTAGAGTTTATCAGTGCATTAAACTTTATCAGCATTAAAAATAAATTTGTCAGTAACATATCACCAAATCTGTGTCCATAAGTGATTATAACTTTGCTAGTATAAGGTGGCCACTGCAGGATCATGATAAAATTCAAGTATAATTCCCGGTATCCAAGACGAACATTCCAGTGTACAAGCAAATGTCTTCTCTATTTCAATATTATGTATTACTGCCTCTCACCACCTACACACATACGCACACAAATATATTAACAATATAAAGCTTAAATGAGATTACATTGTATCAAAACAGTCAAATACAATTCAATTAAAAGGTTTAATTCAATATTTAAAATATTTTATTTCGTATGTGAAGTTTACATTTGCCATTTCACATACTTAAGACATGAAATACATCTACAAACATGAGTCGCAAATGTTACAGGATATTCTAATATACAAGAAATTGTTAATTGCATAAGAATTTCAAATTCAAATTTACCTAATCAAGTTCAAAATATTTTAATATCTAGTAAAAATGTTTTCAATATAATTATTCACGCATTGATTGGTTGATTTATTTTACTTCACATTTCTGCCACTTTTTGCTAATTGCAAAGATGAGGATGAGTCATAATATGATTAAATTGATGAAGGGTTGTTGAAGGAACTTTTTTCTCATACAATTTAAGATTCAATCCAAGTTGTGTATTGTTTCATTTCAATACAGAATTTGGACCCTATTTAAAATGATTCGGATAAGAAGATTCCTGAGCCATACTTAAATTGATCTCCAAAAAACGGTTCCTGAACAATATTTAAATTGATCCTGGAAAAAAGGTTCCTGGACCGAATATAAATAGATTCGGGGAAAAAGGTTTTAGGACCGAATATAAATAGATTCGGAAAAAAGGTTCAAGGACCGAATATAAATAGATTCGGAAAAAAGGTTCCTGGACCGTATTTAAATTGATTCAGAAAAAAGGTTCCTGGATGGAATATAAATTCATTCAGAAAAAAGGTTCCTTGACCGAATTGAAATACTTCACAGATAAAAAGATTCTTTACCGTCCAGAAGTCATTTACGCTTCCTGATTTTTTCTCCTGGACCGGAATTGAATTTACTTCAAATGTCTGGAGCTTTAACAAACCAGCCTCGGACCCTAGCATCATAGTGTGCTGTGCTAACCACTCTGCCATGGACATTGGTATCACAAGTAAATATTCATGGTGAGGGAGATCAGTCTGTTGGAAAAACCGGAATAATACAAAAGATAACAATAATTATTATGAATTAATAAAAATATATCAAAATGGGGAAGTTTAACACCAGGGTGGCTACTAAGACTGTGTTAAAATTCAAGTATAAATGCCGGTCTTCAATGCGAACCTTCAAAATATTCAAGGCAAAAAAATTAAAGACACAAGCAAGAGTTTCCTCTGTTTCAAACCTTACTTATTACCCATCTCCCAAAATATATTAACATTAATACAAAGGGTCTTTGTGGTTCCAATGTTTCAAAAAGATCTAATTCAATTCAAGTGAATGATAAATTTCGTGGTACACTGTTGAGTGACCCAAGTTCCAATCACGAGTTTGGACATATCAGGTGGGAATATTCAGAAAATATCCCTGCAGAAGAAGTTCTGTGGCTTACCCAGCCTCCCATTAATGGGTACATGAGGGGGTAAAGATGGGCAGAGGGTAGTGCTGATCACGTCATCTCCAGTATGGCCAAGATCGATAATGTATGAACCTCTATCCTCCCTCCACACCTTCTGTATTCCTGAATGGCATGGTGCAACGTACAGTTACAGGCAATAAACATGGGACACCTAGATCCTAAAATCCTCGTTTGCCTACAAGGCGTTGTGTGTGTTGCATAAATCTACGGGGCTGGTAGAAGTTGCCGTTGAAACTTCCCTATTAAAATACACTTATTGCCGTAGAATTAGGCACCACACACAATGCCTCGCAGGGAAGCGAGTATTTCAGGTCTCCATGTCCAATTTTTTTTTGCCAGTGAGTGTACAGGGAAAACTTTCCCTTACGATATTCCTTGTGTTAGAAAGAAACAATAGGGGCAAAAGCACTTAAAACACACAATATAGATAAATGGAGTTGTATTTCTAAAATGGTACGTTGTTCAATAAACACGATTCAGAATCATATATTTTGGAGTCAGTTTTTCGGAATATACCTAGAATGTACCCCAAAAAATGAGTTTCATCCAAGATTTTATATGGACCTTATTGCAGGCAAGTACTGAACAGCGTGAAATAAACCCACATTGCTGTTTCTATCCTAAAGAAATATCAATGATCTCTGATATTGTACTCGTACATAAACGTTCACAGTTTTAGAAATGAAACAACTTTCAAAAAAATAAGTTTGAAACCAATGACACTTAGCAAGGCAAGTAAAAATAAGGAAAGACTGCACGAGAAGTTAAAATAGGAATCTATAAGTATTCCATTACTACACTGTATTTTCCTCTGGGATCTTTTTCGCATTTAGCAACTATCCTAGCCTACCAACGTTATGCATTTGTCCAACCACGAGTTCACAGAAGAATTCTGTTTTCATATATTTTCCAATGCAGCTTTCTTTTACTTCCTTGACAAACATAAAATCTAAACTGTGAAAAACATGCCTCACAACATTTATGAATATGTATAGATAAATTTGAGATCTGGATTAATAAAAGTTGCAATTTTTCATGTTTAAGGAGCAAAATCCCCGCATAATTCATGTATAATTCCCGGAGCCAATACTTCCCGCATAATTCCTGGAATTCAAGGAATTCCCAGTGAGTAGCCACCCTGAGTCACTGCTACTGGTGATGAAGCTTCTTTCTTTGCTTGGTACTTTGGCTAAAAAAAGTACTTAAACAATGGCTACCTATTTAAAAAGCCCACATCCTGTTATGAATGGTTATTTTCTTACAACTCCCTGCTGGAAATTTCTACTGTTTTCAGTAGACAAATGCTACTGTTTTCAAATATCTCCTACTGTGTACTGTGAAATCTACTGAAATCCCATTGCAGATTACTGTACAGCTAATGTACTCAGCAGTAGGACTACTGTACTGAAGAAACAATGTGAATAATTATGCATAATACTTGCTACAATATATTATAAAATCATTTATTGATTCCAAGAATAGGCAAATTCATTCCTGACACCATATATTCAGTAATTTTGAGATTTTGAAGTGCATTGGAAAAAACAGTACACGAACTGAATTTCTACTGTTTTTCTAATGAAAACTACTGAGTCAGATATATCTTAATAAATAAGTTACTACAACTCTTTCTTAAGAAATAGCTCAGCCTTAAAGCAGCTAGTAGTTTGAATACATCATCATATCAGTTGATTTTTTTCAGCAAGGAATTTCCATCGTTATTATTACACTCACTTAGCAAAACTCATGGGTTCGCAGGTCAGTGATTCGTGGGTGGACACCACGTGTGTTCCACGCCCCCTGCAGGGCTGCGCGACAGCTGCACTTGTGTGCGAGACCTTGTGGGAAGTGACTGTGTGAGAGATTCATGTGCAATGCAACGTCGTCGTGAGTTGGCGGCATTTGAACGGGGCATGGTGGTGGGTGCCCGATGCATGGGACATTCGATTTCAGAGGTGGTGCAGGAATTCTGCTTCCCACATTCAACCGTGTCCAGGGTGTACCGAGAATGGGTAGATGAAGGCATCACAGTCCACAACAGACACCATACCAGGCATCCAGCTGCCCTCAATGACCGAGACCGGCGACATCTGGGACGAAAGGTCAACAGACACAGGAGGGCAACAGTGCAACAAATCACGGCCCAATTCAACACTAGCCATGCTAGAAACATTTCCCAGTGGACAATCCGTCGGAACATCCGTGCCCTCGGGTATGGGAGCAGTCGCCCTACACGGGTGTCACTGCTAACCCCACGTCATCGGACACTCCGGCGTGAATTTGCCACCAATCACTGCGGATGGACACTGCAACAGTGGCGTAACGTCATATGGTCTGACGAGTCACGGTATCAACTGCACCATGCCGATGGGAGGCACCTTATGTGGCGCAGACTGCATGAAGTGATGGATCCCGCATGCCAAGAGGGCATGGTCCAGGGTGGTGGGGTATCAGTCATGGTCTGGGGTGCATTTTCCTGGTATGAACTGGGCCCTCTGGTTGTTCTGGAAGACACGGTGACTGGTCCACAGTATTGTCATCTGCTCGGAGACCATCTCCACCCGTTTCTGGCCTTTCAACACCCTGACGATATGGCAGTCTTTCAACATGACAATGCACCGCCACATCGCTCCAATGTCGTCCATGGACGTGGCCACCCCGGAGCCCTGATATGAACTCCATCGGGCATATCTGCGATGCCGTTGAACTCAGGCTCCGTGCACTGGATCCTCCACCCATACACAGAATGCAATTGATTGAGTGGTGTCAGCTGCCTCTGGACATGTACCAGGGCCTTGCAGACTCACTTTCACGCCTTATAGCTGCACTCTGCAGGGCCAAAGGGGGCCCGACCAGATATCAGGTGGGTATCCCTTGAGTCTTGCTCAGTCAGTGTATATCTGTGTAGTGCAATTGCAGAAGAGAGCCATCTTTTGATCAACATAGTCAACAGTGCTTGCTTGTTTTGGTTTTTCAAGCATTGAGGATCACGTATTGTTTAAATTAATTTTCTGCTGTTTTCGTGTGAATATATGAAAAACAATAGGTCAATTTATGTATAAAACAGTATGTTTTTCAATTTTCTACAAGTAAGTTAAACACAATGAAGCTACATACTTAAAAGCAAGCTCACTATTCTTGTTTTTTTGTTGTATGGGTGCATTCCTAAGTAGCAAGTTCCACATGCTATACCATATATTTTAGTTGTTTATATGATTTTTCCATTGCATTTTCAGTTGTATTGATAAAAAAAATCATTACTGATAATAGTACTGTTTTCATACATCAATATGCTGAACACAATAAAAGATGTTGGTTGTACAATTATGTTACTCAAAACATAAATAGTCTAGTTCAGACACTAAAGATAGGAGAAACAGTTGGACTACCAAAAACAGTAGGAAACATTAGTGGTACATGAATAGATTCTCTCGGGCTATCGACCAGGTGAGTTATGGAAAATATTGCAAGCTTTCGAGAGCTAACTTCACTCTCATCTTCAGGGTTGAAGCGAGATAGCCCGAGAGAATCTATTCATCACTCGTCACCAGGGAAGCTTCAAACCTTACTATTAGTAGTACAGTTCACCTCCTGAAAACAGTAGACACAGTTGGACTACTAAAAACAGTAGAACAAATTAGCAGTACAGTTCAGCTACTGAAAACAGTACACACAGTTGGGCTACTGAAAACAGAAGACAGTAGCATTACAGTTCATCTACTGAAAACAGTGGATGTTTCAAAACACAAATTGATCTACCGAAAACAGTAAACAGAATTTTCAGTAGGGCTATCAAAAACAGGTTTGCACAGTACCATTGGAATGGATGGTTCAGATGTCAATTAATAAAATGGTTCCACCATAGTTGTAGACATTAAGTAATGATTTGTATAATACAGAGCTTGGGATCCCATCCAAAATAATATATGCACAGATCGACAAGAATTTCCAGAGATTTTCACTCGGAAACAACCTTCCCTGTGTGCAAATGGTCTTTAAGTTCTATTTGCTTTGCACCCTCTTCACATGTTAAGTAAGTATATATATTTATGGGTAAAATACTTGTCACATTTTAAACAATTAAAGGGTTTCTCTTTGTGTGTATTCTCATGTGTCTATTAAGGTGATATTTTTGGTTAAAATCTTTGTTGCAAATTGTACACTTAAAAGGTTTTTCATTTGTGTGTGCCCTCATATGTTTATTAAGCGAGTCATTGAAGGAAAACTCTTTGCTACAAATAGAATAATTAAATCGTTTCTCTTTTGTGTGTACTGTCATGTGTGCATTAAGGTGACTTTTTTGGACAAAATATTTGTTGCAAATTGCACACTTAAAAGGTTTTTTATTTGTGTGTGCCCTTATATGTATATTAAGCGAGGATTTGTAGGAAAAATCTTTACTGCAAATAATACAATTAAAAGGTTTCTCCTTTGTGTGTACTGTTATGTGTGTATTACGGTGATGTTTTTGGGTAAAAGCTTTGTTGCAAATTGTACACTTAAAAAGTTTTTCATTTCTGTGTGTCCTCATATGTTTATTAAGCGAGTCATTGTAGGAAAACACTTTGCTACAAATAGAACAATTAAAACGTTTCTCTTTTGTGTGTACTGTCATGTGTGTATTAAGGCGATGTTTGTGGGAAAAATCTTTGTTGCAAATTGAACACTTAAAAGGTTTCTCTTTGGTGTGAAACCTCATATGCATATAAAGGTTTGATTTCTGGGAAAAATCTTTGTTGCAAATTGAACACTTAAAAGGTTTATCTTTGGTGTGAACCCTCATATGATTATTAAGGTTTGATTTCTTGGTAAAATCTTTGTTGCAAATTGAACACTTAAAAGGTTTCTCCTTAGTGTGAATCCTCACATGCACTTGAAGAACTGCTTTCTGGGAAAAATCTTTGTTGCAAATTGAACACTTAAAAGGTTTCTCTTTGGTGTGAACCCTTCTTTGTGTGGAAAGGTTATCTTCAGGAATAAATTTTCTCTTGGAAACTGAGCGATTCAAAAACTTCTCCTTTGCAACGACATTTGAATGAGCAAATAAATTTCCTTCATTGGAGAAAACTTGGTTGAACATTGAAGAGATATGTTGTTTTTTCCTGTTACACTGCTTGGTATCTTTAATATCTGCTTTGGTTTTAGAGTATTTTGGTGAAGGTTCAGGTTCAAAGTTAACTTCTCTATTGACACATTCTGTATTGTCTTTTGGTTGTTCTTGTTCACTTAATTTTCCTGAAGGTTCTAGTGTAACTGACCTTGAAACATCTTGGCTCTGTCCTTGCATGTAGTTCTTGTTCAGATATCTGGAAAAAAAATTGTCAGAGATTTACAGATCACCAAGAAGAAAGGATAGTAGAATAGACTGTCATTAAGGACATGCATTGAAAAATGTAAATATGTTACTGGTTCAGTAATATTTTATTCAGCTTTTGCCAAATCTATTAAGGACAGTCAAATATTATTCACACGTTTGCAGTAGTTCACTTTAGGCTGGCCTTACTGCATATCAACAAGGTGTAGATTGTCACTGCACTAGCAAGTGAATGAAGTGAAAATTCCTAGCTGGGGGATGCTTGGTGAAGTTTCAGGATATGTATGTATGGATTGATATCACTTATTAAACAGCACTACTTACATACTTTGTAGCACATACAGTATGTGTATGGTAGCATAGGTGCATCAAAGAGCGGAGGGTGGTCAGATCACAGCTTAATAGCAAATTACCTTCTTTCACAATTTTATGATGCAAATTTTCTCATCCTTGTGGCATTTTCAAATAAGAGGATTCATTGTTTGGAATGGTACAGCAGCATGCATCAATTGTTGGAACTTATGATAACCTAATTCACGACTTGCAAGTATACGTGAATATCAAGATACATACCCAATGAATGTATAGTGTTATTTGATAAGTGTGTCAAGAGTAGTGCAAAAATTGAATCGAACTGATGGTCTTGCATTTACTCATGCAAAAGTGTGAAAACTGACAAAATTAATGAATGTGTTCGCCTTCCACATAATCACAGTGAAGTTCTTTGTTTTGAAGTGAAGATGGACATAACTAAATAAGTGAGTGGTTATCAATAATAATCGAGAATTGTTGAAGTTCTTTGATACCCTGAAAATATGTAACCTTGGCACGACACAATTTAGATACATGTGGCAAAAGTTATACAATTTGTAGACGTTCATGTTCCACATGAAAATTCTTGCAACTAAGGAAAGAAGCATTCCCTAACTAATGAACTCTCTAGCCTTCTTAAACCTGAAGGTTCATGGCTGCAGCAACACAGGCCTTCCATCTGTCCCTATCTTGAGCAAGATCTATATACTCTTTTCCATCCCTACAGATTTCCTTTAGGTCCATCTCAACGTTGTCCCTCCATCTTCGTCTTGGCCTTCCTAAAGGTCTCTTACCATCAGGTTTCCCAACAAGAATACTGCAAACTCCTCTTTCCTCTCCCATTCGTGCCACATGGCCTGCCCACCTAAGTCTTCTTGATTTAATTATTCTAATAATATCTGGACATGAATACAAATTATGTACTTCTAAATTATGTAACCTTCTCCACTCACCTGTCTCCTCATCCCTTTTAGGTCCAAATATTTTCCTAGGGATGTTATTTTCAAATACTCTCAATTTATGTTCCTCTTTTAATGGAAGGGACGAAGTTTCGAACCCATATAATACTACAGGCAAAATTACTGTCTTGTATATTTTAACTTTTAGTTTCTTAGATATTAAATGAGAAGACAAGAGTTTATTGAGGGAGAAGTAACATGCACTTCCTGAATTAAGCCTACTTTTTATTTCCTCTTTAATATAATTTTCATTTGTTAATATTACTCCTAAGTAGGGATGGCCAGATCCGGATCCTAGCGGATCCGAAATCCGGATCCGGTTGTTTCCGGGATCCTAAAATTTTTTGGATCCGGATCCATGGATCCGGAAATTTCAGACCCGGATCCGGTACTTTCGGATCCGGATCCAGAATTTTCTAATCCGGATCCAGTACTTTCGGATCCGGATCCAGAACTTTCAGATCCGGATCCAGAACATTCGGATCCGGATCCAGAACTTTCGGATCCGGATCCAGAATTTTCGGATCCGGATCCAGTACTTTCGGATCCGGATCCAGAACTTTCGGATCCGGATCCAGAACTTTTGGATCCGGATCCGCAATTTTCGGATCCGGATCCGTTTTGCCATCCCACATGCGCTTCTTTGGAAAGTAACAATGTGCTTATTACATATTGTTACCTGCTAATATACATATATATATAATATACATACACACATATATATATATAGCGTGTGTGCGCGCGTGCACGATTTGTAATTAATTAATACACTTACAAGGGAGGTCTAAGTCTCCCCCTCCTATTTCCATGAAACTTGCAGGGCCCAAATGAAGAAATACGTGTTTTTTTGTTTCGGCAAAAAAATTGTTCTAGGGAGCAACCACCTCTCAAATGTCAAGATGAGGACAAATTGAAGTGGGGATCTGACCCCGAAACCACGTAAATATGGCATAGGAAGAAACAGGGGGCATACGGACTCTCTATACACCTGTCAAATTTCATGAGAATCGGAGGGGGGACACAGGGGTCAGATCATTCTCACGTCAAATTGTCCTCAACGTGACATCTGAGGCGGGTTTTGCCTCCTAAAACAGTTTTTTAGCCGAAACAAAAAAAAAACACGTATTTCTTCCTTTGGGCCTCTCTATACACCTGCCAAGTTTCATAAAAATTGGAGGGGGACACAGGGGTCATATCCTTACTTCAATTTGTCCTCATCCTGACATTTGAGGGGATTTTGTCCCCTAAAACAGTTTTTAGCTGAAACAAAAAAACACAAAATTCTTCCTTTGGGCCCCTCTATACACCTGCCACGTTTCCTGGAAATCGGAGGGGAACACAGGGGTCAGATCCCCACTTCAATTTGTCCTCATCTTGACAATTGAGTGGGTTTCGCCCTGTAAAACTGTTTTTTAGCTGAAACAAAAAAAAACACGCATTTCTTCCTTTGGGCCCCACTATACACCTGCCAAGTTTCATGGAAATCGGAGGGGGACACATAAGTCCAATGCCCACTTAAATTTGTCCTCATATTGACATTTGAGGGGGGTTGACCCCTAAAACAGTTTTTTAGCCGAAACAAAAAAAACACGAATTTCTTCATTTGGGCCCGTTTATACACACAGCTGCCAAGTATCATGGAAATCGGAGGGGGACACGGGTCCGATCCTCACTTCAATTTGTCCTCATCTTGACATTTGAGGGGGTTTTGCCCTCTAGACCCGTTTTTTAGCTGAAACAAAAAAACACGTATTTCTTCCATTGGGCCCCACTATACACCTGCCAAGTTTTATGGAAATCGGAGGGACACAGGGGTCAGATCCTCACTTCAATTTGTCCTCATCTTGACATTTAAGGGGGTTTTGCCCCCTAAAACAGTTTTTTAGCTGAATCAAAAAGCACGTATTTCTTCATTTGGGCCCGTTTATACACACACCTGCCAAGTATCATGGAAATCGGAGAGGGACACAGGGGTCAGATCCTCACTTCAATTTGTCTTCATCTTGACATTTGAGGGGGTTTTGCCCCCTAAAACTGATTTTTAGCTGAAACAAAAAAAACACGTATTTCTTCCATTGGGCCCCACTATACACCTGCCAAGTATCATGGAAATCGGAGGGGGACACAGGGGTCAGATCCTCACTTCAATTTGTCTTCATCTTGACATTTGAGGGGGTTTTGCCCCCTAAAACAGTTTTTTAGCTGAAACAAAAAAAAACACGTAATTCTGCCTTTGGGCCCCACTATACACCTGCCAAGTTTCATGGAAATCGGAGGGGGATACTTAGATAACCTCCCTTGTAATTATTTAACACTTCATATATTATAATGTTTTATTTTAATTTGTAGAACTGTAACTGTAGAACAATTGTATAATTTTTGTATAACATTTCTATCTTGTTATATGTGTTAAAGGTTTCATCCTGGAATGGAATGTCTCACATTTATGTGTGTTTTAATTTCCAATACATTCGAATGAATACATATTCGTTTCAATGGCATTTACAAAATCACCTCTGACATGTGTGCACGAGTGTGTTAGCCGATGCGTAGCAAAGTATTTTAGTAACAACACTTGAAAAAAATTCTTGTAGGACTAACGAAAAATTTCTTTGTAATCGAAGATCATAATACCTTTTAAGTTGTGGTAATATTATAATGGGATTGAGATACGAAACTCTCGGATCCGGATCCGGATTTTCGGATCCGGATCCAGATCCGAAACTTTCAGACCCGGATCCAGATCCGGAATTTTCGGATCCGGATCAAGATCCGGAATTTTCGGATCCGGATCAAGATCCGTAACTTTTGGATCCGGATCCGTGGATCCGGAACTTTCGGATCCGGATCCAGAATTTTCGGATCCGGATCCGTTTGGCCATCCCTACTCCTAAGTATTTGAATTTGGAAACTGGTTCAAACGAGTTGTTATTAATAATTAGATTTTAATTATTACCTAACACTTGGCTTTAGCCTGTAAGCATATATTTAGTTTTCTGTTTGTTAACTTAAAAACCTCTCTCTTTAGCAGTTTTGAAAAATATTTTAGCATTATTCTTAATTGTATTTATATCATTCCCCAGTAAGTCTACATCATCTGCATATGCTAACAACTGACTCACACCATTTAATTTTAGTCCTTCTTTAGTTTCTTTTACCTTCCTAACAGCATGTTCTAAGGCAAAATTAAAGAGCAATGGAGATAATGCATCTCCTTGTATTAACCCATCATGAATTGTAAATTTGCCAGACATATTAATACCCACACGAATTTTACTTTCTGTTTCACTGGTGCATACTTTTATCATACTAACAAGCTTCTTAGGTATTCCAAACTCTACTATTATATAATTTATCTCTTTTGACCGAATTATATGCTTTTTTGAAATCAATGAATAGCTGAAGGACATTTTGATTATATTCCCACTTTTTTTCAAGTGTCTGTCTCATGTGAAAAATTTGATCTGTTGTTGATCTACGTTTAACTCCACATTGATAATCACCTATAATTTCATTAGCATATGGGGTTAGTCTTGTTAAAAGAATTCATTCATTCATTGTTTTCTGCCTAATTGGCAGGTTTTTCACTGCAATCTCCAGCTTTCCCTGTTCTCTGCCTTACGCTTCGTAATAGCATACGACCCAGTTAATTTAATATCATCCATAAGCTGATATCTCTTTCTTCCACGGACTTTTCTTCCTTCAACCATTCCCTCCAAGGCATCTCTTAAAAGAATGTTAGATAATATTTTATATGTTGTTGAGAGTAGAGAAATTCCACGGTAATTATTGGAGTTCATTTTATCACCTTTTTTAAACACAGGAACAATTATGGATTCTTTCCTCTGTTGAGGGATTTCTTCTTTATTCCATATTAAACAAATTAATTTATGAATTTGACATATTAACGAATTTCCACCATTTTATTTATTTATTTATTATCCTGCGCACAACAGGCATCTGCCCTTTTACAGTGCACTGTAAATGTCTTACATAGGATTTATACACATAAAAATAATATTTATATACATTTCAGATATAAAAAAAATACATATAGAGGTTATATATATCGTCCTTATACATTACCGTGGATAAAAAGTGAATCAAACCTTACACAATTACATTCATATATGTATGGGTATATATATAGACATAAAGAAGGTATAATAGTAATAATAATAATAAAAAAATAATAAAAATTAAGTAAGAATGTTGTCCATTAAATAGCGTTTATATTCAGAGAATTTAGCAAATATGTCCAAGTGTATGCCCCTCTCTAACCATTCATTATGCAAGCTACACATTCTTCGCAGGGGAGCCATTTCTGTGGATTTTGTACGGGTGCGGGAAATTTTTATCGTTCCCTAATTAGAATCTTACCTGAAAACATGATGCACCAATAAGCATTAATTAATTAGGATGATTTAATTTTATTTATATTGTTTAATGTGCATTATTTGAAATTGATCTACTCAGGAGAAATTGACTGTGGTAAACATGGTTAAGAAGTAGCAAACCACTCTGTCGTTACAACTACTGGAAACAACATGACTTAGCTACAAGCACACGTCTAAAAGCATAAACCTGAAGATAATTTTGTAATTTGTCCTGGAAGTGGGGGGGGGGGGTTATGGACTATTGTATTTGCATGCCAGAACATATATACATCATTATTGGGTATTAACCAAAAATGCACGAATAGTGCAATGTTAAAATTAATTGCAACTGGGCAACAAAATTTCAGCAACTTGTTGTTTCTCCCAAGTTTTTTTTTATGTTCCCTATATATTTCACACCCAACAACTGGGCAACAAAATTTCAGCAACTTGTTGTTTCTCCAAGTTTTTTTTTTTTTATGTTCCCTATATATTTCACACCCACTGATTTAAAAAATGCCAATTTCCGTAATATGGCATGGATAGTTATCTGTAAAATTAACCAAATACGTTTGAGTAATTTGCATATATACTAGCATATATAGTATCACAAAGAAAATTGTCCAATAATGTAATAACAATGATCGATCCACATAATTTGGATATTGTCTGACAGAATATAATATATGATTAGTTACCACAACATTGAATTGGCATTCAAGTATCTTAGTATGTTAGAAATGCAGATGTGATAGTATTTTTCTTTTGTGTTTCTGGGGAGTATCCCTCACCAAGCCCCACTTATAGTTACATCTGCCTTGATACTGCGATTCCATGTTCTGCATATCTTGATGGAATTGTTCTCCATGTTCTTGACTCACATCGCCCAAATCTGGTCTAAAAAAATCCAAATGCGAGTGCAGGTAATGCAACTTTATTGACATTCTGCAACGTAAGGTATGAAACGTATCCAGTAAATTCTGGATCAGTTCACTGTAACGTAGGCTCTTGTTGTAACCTAGGAAGTTATGCACAACATCACAAAATGCTTGGAAGGCACTTTTTTCTACAGGTGTCATTTTGTTTTCCAACTCTGTGGATTGCAGCATCTGTCTGATCTGAGGTCCAGTGAATACCCCACCAAATACCTTTGCTTCAGATAAACGTGGAAACATGGAGCCCATATGTTGCAAAGCACTTGATTGTTCATCCAAGGCTTTCACAAACTGTTTAACTATTTTCAATTTAATGTGGAGAGGAGGCAGTAAGATCTTCTTCCTGTCAACAAGAGGTTCATGTAGGACATTCTGTTGTCCTGGAAGAAGTTCGTTCCGCAAAGGCCACTGTCTTTGGATATAGTGTTGCCCAGTTGCGCAACTGTCCCACAAACAGAGGAAGCATGGATACTTTGTGAATCCTCCGTGGAGTCCTAGTAAAAACCCCAGCATCTTGAAATCACCACACATATCGCACTCGTAGCTATCGTTCTTGATATAGCAGCTGTTTAACATAGTTCTCCTTTAATAGAACAGAGTGGCCAACAGGAAGAGAGGGATATTTGTTGCCATTGTGCAGCAACACGGCCTTGATACTGCTAGTTCAGCTATCTATGAAAAGATGCCACTCAGCGGAATTGTGCACTATTCCAATTTCATCAAACAGGCCACTGATGTCCCTGCAGTAACAAAGATTCCCATTGCTAATGTAGTATGGTGCGAATGTCTAGTGCTGTGTCCTATATTTTGAGATCTTACAGCTGCTATCCAATAAATTCCACTATTGCAGATGGGATGCAAGGAGCTCTGCTTTCAATTTTGGTAATTCCAGATCACGAATCAGGTCATTGAGTTCCTCCTGGGTTGGAAAATGAGGTTTCTTGATGGAATCATCATAGTCACTCTCACGGTCATGGTCTCGGACACAGGTACATGCTGCATTGGTGATGCAGAGTCTTCTGTGTAAGAGGCACGTGGTTCCTGAATAGGCAAAACTGGCCCATATGGGACAGGTGCAATTGACGATGGGATATCTGGATACTGGATTCTACTTCGATGTTTTCGATACTTCAACAATGACAAATTGACCATGCAAAAGTAGCAATTGTCTCTACAAATTCTGGGAACTGCAAAAGGCATGCTTTTCCGACATCCTCGTAGCCATCCTTCCAAAGTTGATTTACAGGAACCACAGATGAAATGTGGAGCCCATGATTTGTCCTGGTCACCCATCGGCACTCCAAAGTAAGCATTATCGCTGTGTAATACTTGTTGCCAGGTGTTGTGTAGTGCTGCTTCTGCTTGGGAGCGATTTAATATCCACAAACATAACAGTAGGAACAGTGACGTGCACTGAGGAGTAGCTAGTCTAGCAGAGATGGTCAATCAATTTCACATCTCTAATTATTTTCAAATCATAATATTTATTGTCTTGAAGCCACAGTTCAAATGCAACATTTTTTGTCCACGTGCTTCTTGTCCCTCGATGTAATCAGCTGGCTCTTTCTCCGCCTCACCAATTCCAAGTAAAAAAAAAACACCCGAAGGGAAAGGGAAGATTTCTGCCTGTACCTCCCTCATACCCTTGCCCCCCGCTCCAATAGTTGAAAGCCCGTGCTTTCAGTTTCTTCAGTCTATGTTGAAAGCCCGTGCTTTCAGTTTCTTCAGTCTATGTTGAAAGCCCGTGCTTTCAGTTTCTTCAGTCTATCTCCTATAGGACAGATAAGGGAATGATTTCCCTTCGATTCCTTTGTAAATCCCCTAAAAAAACTCAGGGGAAAATTTTCTGCAGTACTTATGTTCTCTGTATTTATATAACCTTTTACACATTGTACAATATGTATGTATGGGATGTAGTTTCATTTGTATATCAATGGGAACATACTTGTATTAGGTGCAGACAAAAATGTTAGTTTCTTTTTTTTTTTCAATATGGAATATATAATGATTAAATAAATATTTGCTCATGCTCTCTCTCTTGCTCTCATTTTAGTAGTTTCTTTCTAAAAAATACAAATATTTTGGCCTCCAATAAAAAAATGGATAAGCTAAACAGTCATAAATACAGATTTATTAATTTGGGCAAGAAAATGTGCATTCTAATTGTTGTTGTTGGTTTGGTTTCTTTTACTTCACTTTTCTGCCACATTTGGTTATCGTGGAAATGAGGATAAGTGATGATATAATAAAATTGATGAAGGGACCTCACAAAGAACAATTCAGGCCGGGATTCGAAACCCGAGATGAGCATGCATTCTTGTTCCTGTGTGTTGTACTCTGCAGTGAATAATTTGGAATGAAAAATGTATCCCATAACTCAAAAAGCCAAATTAATATCATTGAAGAAATTAGAAAAAAGTGTGTTTTCTTACCTGTTAATCTCCTCTAATATGTTGAATTTTTGCCACCTCCCATCGCTTTTTCTAGCTGTATAGATTTAATCGCGATACGTAGCTAATGAGCTTATGGAAGTCACAAGTGACAATCATAAACAGAGAACTATGGACTCCTGATTTCACAGTGCCCTGCAGATGTACTGCGAGGAAATAATTTGTATTTTCCCCCTTTCTTTAGTTGCCACAGTAGCTCAGTCATTAGGGCATCTGACTACCATGCGAGACACCCAGGTTCAATCCTGGCAGGGGAAACCGGGATTTTCTCAACCTGTTTAAGAGGCTCTAGAGTGCCGAACAGCATCGTATAAAGTAAGTACCTGGAGGAAACTCTGGGGGGGGGGTAAAGGCAGTCAGGGGAGTGGTGCTAATCACATCACCCCATCAAGAAAGTGTGGGGCCCTAACCCCACACCCCGTATACACCTTCATGGCGTGGTGCAAAGCACAGGGGAACACCTTGCTGTTTACTTTAGCATTGCTTTTCCATCACTTTACCTAATTTCTGCCATGACGATGAACGTTGATTAAATTAAACTGATGAAGAATGGTTACAAAGGAACACTCATGCACAAGCCAGGGCTCAAGCCTGGATCCTTCAGTAACAAGATAGTGAGATGGAGAAATTAGGGAAATCAAGCAATGCAATTTTTTTGAATAAAAGTTAATCATATACGAGGATGGTGTTTCAAAAAATGCAACTGAAAATTGCCACTTAGGAAAATGCAGTTTACTTTAGCGATACCCACATATCCGAATGGTTAGCAATTTCCACTCATCTTTGTTGTCGGCTGTCCTCCGTGGGAGAGTGCAAGTCGCCCCGGATTGTTACCTGGTGGAGGCACATAGTGGTTCAGATCCCATTTTAAACTGTAGGTCCAGTACCGATTAGCTATTATGTACATAAAGTGGACTAAAACACTAAATCAACCAAACACGCGGAGTGGTTATCACTGCACGCAATGACACCAGGAGTTCCGGGTTCGTACCCTGACCTCAGCATGAGTAGTGGGTTTTGTGGTACGGACAGTGCGAGAAAGGAAGAGCATCCCCTCAAGCAGCTTTGCTACACTTAAAACTTGCTTAACATGAGCATATGAGTTTTTGAGCAAGTGCGGAATCTTGTCTAATCCAAGATTTTTGTAAAAATGCCCTCGGGAATTTTTCAGAAACGAAGAGCTTCCTCAGATTGATTTGTTTATACTTACAAAAGTTGCATCATCCAGATTTTTGTTTATAAATTTGCCAAAAATTGATATATTTTTAGCTACACCAGAAATTAAGCTTATAGTATGTTTTTCTGTCAAAATCCCAGGAATCTTGAATTGATATCTATTGGGTTCTGAGACTGAGTGGAGTGTGGTGCATTGCCATGTAATCAAAAGGTTCGGGTTTGAATCCTCATAAAATCTGATGGCAAAATGTTAATATTGTTGTTTTGTAAACAAGGGGCCTTGGGTTCGAGTCCTGAGAGATGTGGCATTCCATACGTGAGATTTTGCTCTGTTGATAGCTCCCAGATCTTAAATTTGGTAAAAAATTCTCTATTCTCTATTAAGAATCGCCAGAGTTTTGTTATCTGGGTAACAGCAATACGGGGCAAAACTGCATAATCAATACAATAGAATGGAGGTCGAGTAAATATTGCATGTTCTTTCCAATCTTTTGATCAGTCCCATGTTTCGGCTAACAATTAATTATGCATGGCAGGGGGTTGTATGCCAACAGATATAATCTATATTGCGTCTTTTCAGAGAGGAATAACATATTATTCTTCGTCATTAGATTATATCTGTTGATATTACCTCTATTGTGCCTTTTCCGAGGGAAATTACATGTCATTTGTCATGGAACTCAAAGAGAAATTCTTATCTATACTATGTACTCTTTCAGGGACCATCCATCATATTGAGGAATTGCCTTCTCGGATATTGTCATGCAAAGGTTTGATCTTGTCGCAACAGAATAATTGCAATGGCAAATGTGCTGTGTTAGTAGGTAAAAGCTTTTCTGCTCGTAAGCTATAAAATGGGTAGGTAATATATTTTCTGACGGTAAAGTATTGTTTTATATCCAAAGGGTTTCTGTGTTTGAATCGTGTTTCTAGTTCGAGTTGCTGTTTTAAGTCCATTTTATGCACAGTAAGGCTAATCGGGACTGGCCCTACAGTTTTAAAGTGGGATCCAAACTACTTGTGCCTCCACCGGGTATCGAACCCGGGACCTCTTGATTACAAGGCAATGATGCTACCACTGCGCCATGGGGGAAGCCCTGAATCGTGCTTCTAGAACTGCTCTGTGACTCTCTCATTTCTCACATCATAAATATATGATTTTTCACCTATGAGAATGACACTGCATATGGTGTCTTCAGGTAAAGCCTCGTGGAATTCACAGATAATTTTAATATTTGTCCTGTCATTCACCACAACTTGTTTCCTTTTTGAAGTGTTGATTACAAACATGGGTCTCTGTGTTTTGAATTCATCTGGTGCGTAATACATGTCAGTACTGCCAGTAGTGACCCGCTTGAAGGAAGAAAAAGCCTCATATAATTTGAGGAAATCATCCTTGGACATGTCTAAATTATAATTTTCTCTAGGAAATACCTCATTTCTGCCATTTTTAAGATATATGTTCTTGATGTTGCAGCTATCAAATCTACTTGAATTTTTTTCCTGATTGTTGTGTCTTCCAGTCTGAAACAGTACCACTACAAAATCAGGCATGTCATATTGAATACTGGAGAATGAATTTGTAGCATCAAATTCATAATAAGTACCAGATGCGGGCTTCTGTACACATTGATATGTATAAAATTGCAGAGGAATCTGTGGATTTTTTATTATATCAGCTTTGTATTTAAGAGCATAACTGGCCTCATATTCAACAACCGGGATTCTTAGCTCCATAGTCTGAATAATGCATTTGCCCTCATCAGGTAAGGTATTGGGCAGAGCTTCTCCTGTAGGGTTTAATGTGCTGTACCTCATCAAAGCATTGTTATCATTGGCAGCTCTTCTAAATGTGATTCTTAACCCGCCCTTCCACATAATATCTTTGTAATCTGAGAAGAATCCTGGCAATAGGCGCATCGGGAACAGCACTGTGTGATTTTTAGATAATATCTTATCACCAGCTTCAAATCCCCCTATTTTGTAGTATGGAGCTTCGGTTTTGGATAATTTTAGTGTGGCCAAAGCTGTGGAGGTAATGCCGGGATAATCTATTCTGTTTATAACAACGCCGTGCTTTCTAATCTCAATTTCAGAGAACAGATGCGGTACAAAATTATCTACAAGTCTTATATTTGAATTTGCCGGGTAATCTGTTCCATCCAGCTTTACAACATCAAATTTGATGTATAGATCTGCTCTGTGGGGGTGTATAAATCCATCCCCTACATCAAGATCAACCTCAATTTCTGTGTTGGGTTGATTTAAATTTGCAAATGTCCTCCTGTTTGGAGGGAATGATTGTAGCTCATAACTCTCAATATTTTCCATTGTATGTATTTTTATTTAAATGTTAATCTCTATGATAGCAGTTGTTGTAGCTCCAGCAAAATCAACTAATTCTTCTTTTTCATTAGTGACCATCAACTCAATGTAATCTATTCTATTATGACACACAGGAAAATATAATGTTGGGGATGGATTGTAGATGATGGGCTCCATAAATTCGGAATTAGGTTTGAATGTTGCAATGATGCCAGTTTGTTTGTGAGTGCCTATGCCATTTGATTTGGTGATCATACCCTCGGCCACATTGCAGTGAATATTCAGAGTCTCTATGGCTAAGAATTTGGGTATATTCATAGCAGTGTGTTTGATGGCCGGTTCAAGTTTCGTGTTGTTCTCAAATCCCAACAGCTCTCCTATAGTACCCAGATCCACTGTTTCTGTAGCAGATACAATCTCTACTCTGTGAGTGACAGAATTTTGACTTAACACTACACCTCTGGGTAATTGAGCATTTAGAGTGGATAGATTATATTGCCCTGGAGTGATGACAATTTTTTGATCCCCTACTGCAATTGTGTTGTTGTGGTGTGTAATATTAGGGATCAAGTACATGCCGTAAAATGCCCTGAGAGCTATTGTTTTGGGATACACTATGTCATCATGTAATTTAAGTTTCAATATTGAATTTTGGCTGGTGAGATGGAATACCCCCATGATGTTTCAGATACCACAAGGCCTTTTGAAAATTTTCAATTGATGGTTTATTTATTTGAGACATATATCTGAGAACAGATAAACACAAATGTCCACAATTAACATCTTTGAAATTTTGAACACGGGCATTATTGTAATAAAGATTAGTTGATTTTAGATATTTTACTAAATTTTCAGGTGGAACACCTCCAAATGAATCAAACACAAATGCCTCATTGTTTAAATATTTAAGATAACAGATCCAGTGAGTGCCCTGATTTTTGTACTCATCCAAATTAACAATGCCACACTCTTTGTTGAGTGGTTGTTCTGGTAAAGAATCAGACATGTACACACCCCTAAAATGTTTGATGCCCAGCGGCTTGATTAAAGCTTCAATATCTTGGTTTGTAAGCGGCTCTTGTTTTTTTTAAACTTATTCATAACTCTCTTAACACCTTTGCCTTTTTTCTCCATGGCCAGGTTATGGCGCCTCTGCTCATCTAATTCTGCCCTATTTTTCTTGGCATCTATTACTGTTTTTGCTATGGCAGCTGATCCCCCAGCCAAGCTCCCAACAGCCCCGAGAGCAGCTAAGATGGCAGGGATGGTAAATATGAATCCCCCTGTATGCAATTTTTTCCTGGATTGCTGTAATTTTTTTAATTGGGGGGTGCTAAGCAACAATTTCATACCATGTCCCTTTGCAAGACAAGAGCTTTTTTTCTTGCGCTGTTTTTTGGTTAAAAGACTGTCAATAGTTTTAAGAGATTTAAGACCTGCATAAGGTATTTGATACATAACACCCTTGGCCTTCATTGTAGGTTTATTATATACATATTCACAACCCCCACCCCAGTTTTTGTTTGGTGCTCATAGCTATGGTGGTTCCCAATGCTGCTATTTTTTCACTTAAAGAAGCATCTTTGCTTACAAATCTGCCAAATGCAGCCTCTTCTAATTTCTTGTCTGCAACATGTCTCTTGTCAAGATCAGAATGTGTGTTGTATGCTATGTCATGGTCTCTACAAGCAGCATCTAGGGGATTTACACCAGGATCACCTCTGTTTAATCTATGGTCCAGTTTTGTGCCTGGACCACAATACTGATAGCCTGGAATGTGTAGTTCAAATGGCAACTTGTTTATAATGTCATTAACAAGCCCCCGACCCTCAGAAACATTCCAAAATTTAGGTGGTAGAGTATTAATAATTTTTATAAGATATCCAATCCCCTTAGTGTCATTCACTATAAAATTAGATAATTTGGTGCTTATCATGTCCATAATTCCAACCTTTTCATTGTAAAAATTGTGGTTGCCAGCATTTTCCTCCCCAGCTATCACCAGCAACCTATCTACAAGTTTCCTGACATCATCAACCCAGACAAATTCTTTGGGCAGGGTGTTGTATTGTTTGATTCCACTGCCAGTCTTGATCTGTGACCATATGGGCTTGATTAAATTATTGTATTTTGCCCCACTGCTAGACTTGACTCTTTTTTGTGTGGGATCATTGTTCTGGTATAGAGCATCTGATTTTATTAATATTTCTTTGTAATGTTCATAATCTTGATCTGTATAGCTGCCAGGCCTTTTCCTAGTCATCAGTTCCCACAACCCAGGTGTTCCGGGGTACTTAACAAAACCACCTTTTTCTCCAAGTCGAGATTCTGAATAAACAATTATATCATCTCCCATAAATGTTACTCTGAAATTGCCAATTCTATGTATGATGCTCCCATCAAGCTCTGTGTCAGCATATAAGCCAAAGACCTCATCTTTGTTGTCTTTAGGTGTGGTTAAATATTTTTGTGCAAGAAGACCCAATTCAATAGGATCCTGAGTAGCTTCAATTCTTCTAGGAGCAACAGGACTAGGTGTATGAATACTAGAAAGTGGGGTGAATGGATAATCTAATATGTTCCTAGCAGCTACAGGTACAAGCTCCGTGATCAAATCTTGATTTTGCTCTGTAACAGTTTTGATATTCTTACCTAAATTATTAATAGCATCAATGACAGGCTGTTCTGTTTGTTTGTGTTTTTCATAAATTCCACGGTTCTCTGATTTCCATCCCTTAAATCTTTTTACAAGATAATCTCTTAACTTAAGATCATCAATGACTGGTCGTTTCATGGTTATTTATATATGTTTCAACGTCTAGAAAATCGTTAATTTTGTTTCTATATTTTCCAGTATTAGGTGTTCTTGTCATATCAATTGTGACAAAGCCATAACTGTCCTGGTTCCAGCACCTGCTGCAAAATTTAGAAAAATCATTGTAGCTCAAGTCCCCACCTACATATTCATCATGTATGTGTTTGAGGTTGGTATGATCTTGATGAAACACACATATAAAATTGCTGTTGTCTCGGATCAGCTGCTTCGGTATTTTAGAAAAAGTCTGTGCCAGGTAGAAGCAATCAATGTTTTTGTGTCGGCCCTGTGTAAAGAAATTTCTAACCTTGTTTTGATTATCCAGTATAACGTCATCAAACACAACAACAGAATTATCGAGACATTCATCGAGTGGCTTAACATCTGGTTCAAAAGTGGCAATATCCAATCCATCATATAGCTTCATCAGCTGCTGATATTTTAATTGTTCCAAGCTCTTAGAGAAGACATACAAGTGCCTGTTTTTCCAGTCTAACCAGTTGGGTGCCAATAAAAAATTATCAATCATTAGTGTGGTTTTACCACAAGCAGATGGCCCAACAATAAGACACCTAATATTATCAGGCAGCAGCACTCCATTTATCTTATTCTGCTGTTCAGGTTCTGGCAGCCTCTTTATAACATCCCAGGTGCTCATATTATCACTTTGTCTGCATCGATCCAGCTGTTTTCCGGATGACCCAGCCATTTGACAAATAACTTGTTGCCTTTTCTGCGGATGATTTTTTCTATGAGATATGTGTCAGGCTGTTTAGTTTTGCTGAGCTCTTGTTCATAGAACCTGCCTTTGAGAATTTCTCCTCGGTGATCTTTTATTATATATGTGTTAAGGGTCCCGGGTTTAACTTGAACCACTGTAAATAATTCGGTGCTCCAGTTTCTTGTAAAGCCTCTTTTGAATAAGTGCTTATATTTGCTGATTCTTACTTGATCCCCCACCTTGTATTTGGCCCTTCTTGTTGTTGGCTGGTATCTAGGATAATAAACAGTCCTGATCAATTTTTGCTCATCAGATGAAGTTACTTCAGAGGGTTTCATGTTGATTGTGGAATGGACCGAGTTGTTATATTTATGTAGAAGTTCTGGTAGGATTGTAAGCCATTTATAATTACCTTGGAGGGTAAATTGTTTATACATAAGATTTTTTAGGGTTCTGTTGAATCTCTCTACAATTGAGGCTTTGAGATCACTGTAACTCGAATAATGTTTTATTGCCTGGCTTTTAATAAATTGTTGAAACACTGAATTATAAAATTCTTTGCCATTATCTGTTTGCAAATAGCGCGGGGATCTTCCTGAATGATTGATGATTGTCCTGATGGCTTCTGTAACACATTTTCCAGTCTTGGATTTGAGTGGCACAGCCCAGGCAAATTTTGAAAATGTGTCTATCACAGTAAGTAGATACTTGTAGCCCTTGTTGATTTTGTCTAAGTTTTTCAACTGCCCACTTGCCATTTCAATCAAGTCGCTCTGCCATAAATCATCTATGCCTTTTGTGACTACTGGCAGTCTCTTATAATTATGTCTGGCTTGTCTGTGTAATTCATCAACAATAATTTGTCTAGACATAATATGTAAACAAGAATATTGCAACTATGGGGTGTTCAGCAGCTGATACTGCAGGATTTTCTAAATATAATTTGTCTCCAATATGTATTTTAAATTCCAGAGAGCCATCATCTTCAGTATAGGCTGTTTCTAATGTATTGGGGTCTGTAAAATCCTCTAACTCTACACTGGTGATTTTTGGTTTGTTCTCAGCATTTGTTATTGATAAGGTAGGGTAGTGGTGTGCCTGTGGCTGATGCCAATATTTGATCTTGATTGGTGTCAGTGTGCCCCCAACAAAAAACTGGTAATAAAATTGTGCAGGGGACAGCATATATATTTTGCCACCTGGTGTAAATGGTGAATCATATTCTTTGTTGGGGATGCTGTACAATTCAAGAATTACTGAATGTTTTGGATTCTCGATTATGCCTGTTATTTCTTTTTCTGCTGTGAGCAATCTGCTTGTTACAGATTCAAGGTGCTCATTGATGGTCCTAACAACATCATCGTGGCCTGGCTTGATCTTTATGTCCACAATAAGTTTCTTGTATTGTTGCACAATCTCTTGAAGCTGGGTGGCAAAAACAGACAGAGCATTTGCTTGATTGGATTCCATGGTTCCTAGCTGTTGCTTGATATTAGCTACAATTTGTTGCAAATTTTCAACAACTGCCAATTTTGAATTTTGAGCAGTAAGATCATGGACCTGTCTTCTGATATCCTCAAACAGGGCATGCAATTCATTAATATGTTGATTGGTTGGTAGAGTGGCCACTGTCTGAGTGAGTTGTTTGATCTCTGCCTGGATATTCTTGATATCTTCTGATTTCAATATGCGATTCACAGCTCTCTTAATATTTTTAAGTTCCTGTGATGTAGGAAGATTTGATACTGTATTTTGCAAAGATTCAAGTGCCAATTTCACATTATTTAATTCAGAAGCATCAGCCACATTTTGCATAGCATTTTGGAGCAGGGCTATATCTGCCTGAGTGGGTGTGGATTGTTGTAAAATTTCAAGCTTTGTTTGGATATCATCGATCAAGTGATGAAAATGAGATAACTCAGATTCAGTGTTGAGGTTTTCAAGCTTTGTGATCTGTTGCTGGACACTGACAAGTGTATCTACAATCCCAGGCAGGCGAGTTTCTTGTACATTTGCCAAATCACTTTGCACTGCTGCTATGGTACCTTCAAGATGGGTTATGGTACTTTGAATTTTTCCAAAATCTTCATATGTTTCAAGTTGCAGCTTAATGTTGGCAACACTTCGAGTTATTGCATTCAAAGCATCAGAAGATGGCAAATTGTTCATAAAATTTTCAAGTGTCTCAATTTTTTCTTTAACCTCGGCTATGGCATTGTGCAGAGGATCCAGGTTAGGTATCTGGAGTGACTGAATCTGTTCCTTTAGAGTGGAAATCACTAGATCAAAATCTTCTTGTGATTTTATGCTTTTGACAATTGTTTGGAGTTGTGTCTGGACATTATTTATTTGCTCATCCAATTGTTGTTTCAATTGCTCGGAATTGGTGGCCTGGGTCTTAAATTTGGCTTGAAGAGCTGCTACAGCTTCTTCTAAACTTTGAAAATTATCCAATGTAGCCAAATCAGTATATTTCTGAAGCAGCACTTTGAGTTCGGAATCAATTTTAAGAAGAGGGTCCATGCATTGCGATTGCAAATTTGTAATTTCTAATTGAAGACTGGCATTGAGTGTGGTTTGTAAAGCTTGTAAATCACTTCTTAATTTCTTGACTCTGACATCAAGCATCAGAATCTCATCACTGTGATCTTCATGTCTTGTATGGCCAAATATATCATTAGGCATTTTGTTTTACTGGTTATTTATTATAGAGTATCTGATTCTTAATTCTATAAAAAAGGGTATAAGCTTGTCATAAGATCCAGGGACCTCAATATATAAGCAGTCACCAGCAGAAACAGTATATACAGTGCCAGAAACCATGTTTGAGTGCTTAATTCTGTAAATATTTCTCCCTACTGAAATCTTGACATCACCCTCAGGGGTTGTAATAAATTGTAATTGCCCACCTACAGGTAATTGGTAATGATTTAAATTATTGTTAAATATGTACAATATTTTGCCTGTTTCATCATCATTATCTGTAAATATGCTGTTCAGATGAATAATTAACAAGCCACTCAGTTTAGACAGCATATCAGAAGAGGGTTGTGGTGTGGGCAGCTCCATAATAGCCTGTTTTTTGAACCCAAATAAGTTCATAGGCATGTTTATTTATTTCAAATCATGCTCTGTAATTGGGCATTGTTTCCCATTTTTCAAATCACAATGACCCCAAGGTAAAGTATGTATGCCACATGATAAAATGCATCTCTTGTCATCATGTGGGTCCAGAGCCACTTTTCTTACAATATTGCTAGTCAGCAAGTGATTCTCACTCTGAATTCTATTTTCTGATGTTCTGATTGAACTCTGTGATTTGATGCAATTTTTATAATCTTCAAATACAAGCTCTTTTTCCACAGTAACTCTGCCAACGCCCTTGGCCTTTTTGACAACAGCACTACATGTTTTAAAACTGTACACCTTGGCACTTAACCCAGCAAATTCCACAATAACATCGCCAAGTGTCTCATCTTTTAACTTGCCAGGCACCTTTTTGTTGTGGTGTTGTTGAATCTTTGTATGTTCACTGGTATCAAAATATTGAAACAATTCAGGCTGTGACATATCTTGATAAACATCTTCTGTTTGAATATCAAGAATAAAACTATCCGTGTCCATGTACAATAATTTTACACGATCACCATAAAAAGGTTTCAGCACATCATAATACAATATTAACATATGTAATTTGGACAATTCCAATATCACAGCCCCTACATAAATAGGTTTATCAAATTTGATCTTTGTTTTCATCATGTTGAAGAGTGCCATGTGCTCATCATAAATTCTTCTATAATTGAAGTTGGGCTTTGCAACCAATTTTTTGCTCCGGCTGGGGTCAGTAATTATTTTAACATCGGTATGTTTTCTGACATTTTCAATTGTTTTGCCATACACTGAATTCACCATCAATTTAAACAAGCTCTTATCAAATTGGCTCTTTGCAGATGTTCGAAGCTCCGTGTTTGTATCAATATAAGGTTTCAACCATTCTGAGTGCCTGAACCTCAAAACTTTTCTAACTTTGGTCACTTGAACACCATGCTTCATCAGGAACTGGAGGTTTTTGTAATATATGACATATCCCTGTTTCGGCTCCAGAGTCATCATCAATTTCTTCTGTTTAGAGCCAGGTGGGCACCTAACCTCGGGAATTGGGGGCAGATCAGAAAATTTATTGTGCAAATAATCTGGAATTATCTGATCAACCTCTAAGAAGAGGCCATATTCACTGTCATCAAAATCCTTAAGATCCTCAATATTGAAATCTTCAACCCACTCAAGCCCTGCATATGGCAGTTTTTGCATCATGGCGTGACCATAGAGGTTGTTTGCATCTACATACAGTATATAATTTGATGGCCGTGCTGGATCATAATCAGGCATATGCTTGTTATTTGCTCTGGCATATCTCTGGGAACATTGCACCATCCCCCCTCTTATACATTCCTCCATAAACAGATACTTTTCTTGATCTTGGATTAGATCCAATTGCTTTTTGGTATTGAAAAACGTTGCAGCCCATGCTAGACCAGGGGCACTGTAAAAATACACTGGGTCCAGTCCATAATTTTGCATAGAAGATTTTCTGAATGTTTGCAATATATCAGTTGAGAGAGTGACATCAAGTTTCAAATAAGCCATGTGATAATCACCAAATGTCTTGCATTTAAAACTGTTCCACATCAATTTGGCATGGTGATAATCTTCATCAGTAATTCCAGATCCTCTGATTTTGCTATAAAATGCTTCTTGTGGTGGCAGGGAACACTCATCAAATTTAGAAAAATCTGTAACATGGTCGTATGGATATACACCCTTCCGCCTAATTAATTTCAGCTCCTGATCTGGAAACAATGCACGTGTGATTTTCAAGTGATCATCAGGTAATTGAGAGGCCAGTGTAGCCAGGCTAGCAGGTAAAAATCTGTAAGAATCAAGAAATCTTATGTGAATAGGAACACCATCAACTTTAATTATCTTGCTAATAGATATATATTTTTCATCATTTTCAGCTAAAATGTTTAAATTCTGCTTCTCAAACCCCTCGTACCTGATCAGATGATGGAAATCATAATTGGATGCTCCATGGCAAAATATGGGGATAAATCTTGGTCTCTTGATCTGAATATTACAGCTATTACACAGGGCCTGTTTATATCGACCATCTGTATGAGAATGGTGTTTCACCTTGATATTTGTATCTGAAAATTCAGAATCACATACCGGGCATTTTTCTACATTGTTGAAATCTTCAATCTGTTCCTCTGTTAAAGGCAGCATAGGCTTTGATTTTAATAAGATGTTAGATGCTATGTCACGGCACACATTTTCTATTCTATGTGCAAATTCTTTGATGGCATTTGGTCCCATGTATAAGTGTGGCTCACTAGCTACACCGTCCCGTATAACTATATAACAAAAGCTGGAAGGTTCATGTAGCTGGTATGGTGTAATTGATGATTCTTCTGGATCTGGGCTACAGAATGCAAGAGATTTGAGATTCGATTCGAAATCACAGACAATATATGCTGGGTGTTCCAACAAGGCTTCATACTTTTTGAATTTGCAATTTTCACTTGGATTGGGCATCACCATATGAACAGGTTTATGGTTGCCACAGTATTTCAGATGCTCAATTAACTTGTTTTTAGCAATTTCTGCATTCTCTTCACAAACACCATTCACCATTTTTCTACCATCAAATACAGTTAAGCATCTTCTACACAACTTGAATATTGTATGAGTTTTGTCTAGTTGTGTTCTCACTAAAGCTTCAAGATTATGTATCAGAGTATAATGGTATGTATCATCTCCTTCAATTAAGAGCAGATCAATCGGAATAGCAGATTCATCATCAATTGTACTGATTCTGAGAGGTGCTATCGGGCAATTGCCAGTGGAACAAATAAATACATTAATAGATAATTGTTTGCCATTGATATTCCTGGCCCTTTTTTCAAATTTATCAATATTCTGAACTGACATTGGATATTCCAAACCCTCCATTACATCATCAAAATCGTGCTCATGCTGTTTGTAATAAGTTATTCTCTCAGGATTCCTTGAAACTGGATACAAAGCAGCTAATATACACCACAAAAAGCATTTCTGGTCGGTGTTTTTTATATTGACCACGGCTCTTTTGTTTTTGATATTAGCAGGCAATGGCACATAAGTGGATCCTTGTAATGGAGTGAATTCAGAAATATTAACATAGAGCTTGTGTGATGAACCGCATAGGCTCCATCCTGACTCTTTTGCCGCAAATTCAGAGTGTTTGATATTTAATTGATCTATCAAATTGCCTATTATTTTGTCTGAATTTGAATTTGAATATACAGGTACAGTTTCTGTTATGTGGGGCTGTGTAAATTTTGTGCCGTTTGGTTTCTTATATTGTACAAACAATTTGAGGGATAGCTTATAAGAGCCATTTTGTGCATTAAGAATTGCCTGCAGATCAGAATTTATACTGTTCAAGAAATTCTCAATGCCACATCTTGGCTCTGATACAAACCGGTGATCTCTTAATTGGCCGTTAAAACTGCTACGGATGGGATCATAGCGTGGCTGCTTTGCTGCTCTGGCATTAAGAGGTGCTTCGTGCCTTCTTTTCAGACCAGATGTAGATGGTTGAGAGGGCAATGCAGAGCAAGTATCTTTATGTTTATATGTGAAATATTCCATGTTATATTTTCTATTGCATTTGGGGCAAATTTTTGTGGGAGTTCTGCATTTGTCTGGATTACAAATCTTTTGGTGTCTGGCCCAATTAGAGCTAAATATATTTTTATTGCATTGATTACAATATTTTTGATTCGGCATTTTTGTTGTTGTTTATTATATACAATTTCCTGGGTTTCAATTCAAAACTTTATACTGGATAAAAAATATCAGTTGGGTTCAGCACTGTGATTTGTATGTGTGTGTATGTGTGTAGGTGTGTATACACTTAATATTTCTGGCTTTGGTATTTATATAAAATTTCCTGGGATTCAAATGTAAAGCCAATAGCCCACAAGTGGAAAATCATTCACACTGACCCGGCGCAAATACCCGCACGAACATGCATATCTTGAATAGCAATAACCTTGTTATGTATAACAGGCTGGGACAAATATAAGCTTGACTCTAAATATGAGTGGATTACAACAAATAACAGATTTTATATTGTTCAATATGAATTTAAACCAGTAAGTATGAGAAGCACTGTATCAACACGTCTGTTCCCCTCAGTCAGTCTCACAATACTGGCTGATGCAATATTCAGGAATTTCTGTAAATACTGAGGGAAAAAATCAATACTAACGTCTCGGGAATTGCGCACATTGCCACAGAGGGGAAACATGCAAACACGGACCAATTCTAGAGGTATGCTCTGCATATTGCATTGTTTTAATATTGGATAAGCAAATTGAATAGTATCCAATTGAACTTAAACCTGAAGTAAATATGTATAGGTGGGTATGGATACAAGTTTATAGACTGGCTGATGCAATTTTTGTAAATATTAACAAATTTGCTTGAGGAGAGTTAATACTTTAAAAATTACAAAACTCTTGGGTTAGGCAGGTGATACACTTAAACAAATGAACATGTTGAACAAGTTTTAAGTATAAACAAATCAATCTGAGGAAGCTCTTCGTTTCTGAAAAATTCCCGAGGGCATTTTTACAAAAATCTTGGATTAGACAAGATTCCGCACTTGCTCAAAAACTCATATGCTCATGTTAAGCAAGTTTTAAGTGTAGCAAAGCTGCTTGAGGGGATGCTCTTCCTTTCTCGCACTGTCCGTACCACAAAACCCACTACTAGCATGGGTGTTATTTGTGTTTGTCTATTCCCTAATTGTATTGTATCGCGATTAACCAAATGTGTCGGCGACGCTAAGTAGCATAAATCAAATCAATCATTGATTTATTGTTTAATTTTGCCTAAGCAACCTAACCTAACCTTACCATAATGGTGTCTGGGGCTACTGTGAATGGTTTTTGGGGCTACCCGTGGATGGTTATTCGATCGTACATGATTTTTGGGGCTATGCGAGAATGGTTTGTGGGGGTATCATTAAATGGTTTGTGGCGCAATGCGATCACGAACCACAATTTCAAACCCGGGGAAAAAATACGAAATTAGTAACATGAAAGTAGGTATTTTTCAGTTAAGAAGCTTGGAAACACTGCATACCATCGACAAAACACAAGCACGACGTGCGATGAACCATTACTCTCGTGCCATATTGTATGTTTGGGAAGCAAAAAAAAAAACGAACAACAATAAGTACTCGTAATGTGAAAAATGGACATTACTTCCTTGAGAAATTCATAACAACACCTTAAAGAATGTTCCGCAATGCAGAATACGTAAGTAGCAATGTAAAAATGTACGAAATAAATAAGTTATAGGTGTATTCACCCGATCAAAGTGGTAACGATTTTTCATATTCTGAGGTAGCTTCTGATGCCACTTTCAAATATCTGCCTAAACTACATTTTTGGACATTAAGAAAAGATACCTAAATCTTTTAGGGCACCTCTTAAGCTATGGCTTGACAAATATTTTTTTAACAATATAGTGCATATGTATGTTGGGATCCAAATAAGGGCCACTAATAGGAACTGTTAGTTTCATAGCAAACAGATATTTTGGAGGATTGATACAGTATTCCATTTGGATGAAATCAGTCAAGACAATTAAATATGTCAGCCTTATAATATTGACATGGTTAATATACCGAGGAGATATTCAAACTTGAAACATCCACAAAAATAATGGGAAAACAGAAACTGTGAAAAAACTGTATGAAGCAGAATTAAAAGTGTGTTTGCAGCTACTGTATGTTGTATAGTAGCTATACTCTGGTGCAACCTATCTTGACAGTGACGTAGTAACAGCATTGCAAACTTCCATCGTTGATACTTTCACTGTCTGCACTAAGAAAAAAGACAAACAAGGGAAAGAATTTCAATAGTTTGAAATGGAAGAGAAGGAAGTCCAACATGTCGCAATGCGAGGTTTCTTTTAGAATGGAATCATGTAAAATAAAGAGCAATTAAAACAAGCACGATGTATAAATACAAGGAAATGAATGGAATCGGATAATGAATACCAGATGGCAACGTGCCTTTGAACGGAAAGTTCGGGAGGCTTCAGCACAAAAATATAGTTACTTAATGAAAACACGTTACAGCGTATACAGAGCATATAAATGTGTTAAAAATATTAGATACTTAAAAACTTGTTGAAATGTAGAGTATTTGGCACCATTATTTTGTTACAAGTCAAAGTTAAAATTATATATACTGCTCAGCAAAGAAGAAAAAACCACCGGAAAATATGCGAACTAAAATCCACCCCCACTTGTTTCTGTCGCGGTGAACGGCAGCAGACGAGAATATGGGGGAAATCCTTCTTTTCCTCTGCTCTCAAATGGCATGCTGTTGCCATGATGCCTCACAGCTGTTCTCTGACAGACAAAATTCTGGCGGACCTGCCGTAAAACGCGATGTTCAGGATGGCACGGTCAGTGGTTGAAGAAGTATGGATAGCGTTCGTGACGATTCCCAATTTAAATAATTAATAACAATAAAATCTATTGTCATGGTTGTGATTCTTACTATGCGATAGTAAATATTACCATATAAGAAACAGATTTTATCTTCAATTTAATTATTAATTATAATTATATCCTTAGAGACAGTGGCGGCGATTGGGGGGACCAGGCCAGAGGCGCTAACTTAAGATAAATTTGGGGCGGTAAGGTTCGCATAAACAATATTTATGTAAATAAATAACCCATCAAATATACACACAGCTTACATTTTAAAAAGAAAGACTACCCGGAAAATTAATTTCTTTCTTTAATTTCGAAAGCACTTTTTTTTACTGTTGGCACTTCATGTTCAACCTTATAAAAATTACCAATAGTTCTTCTAATCAAACACTTGTCAAAGTCGTCTACAGCAATTCTACGCTTTTCGGCAGACCTGTGCTTCTTAATGAAAGTGTCCGACACTTGAACTGCAGCCGCCGCATGCTTTGTAGCTTGATTGAGCAGATACTTGTAACATCCTTCTCTCGATTCGTTGTCAAAAAATTTAACAACATTCGAAATCACCTGTCGGCTCTCACTATGTACGGTTTTGCCCTTCATTTTGGTACAAACAACATACACAACAGACGCACTCGAACTCAATTGACCTTTCGTTCATGTAAGTTTGGCAACATTGAAAGGGTGTCAGAAGTCCAGCAGTCTTTGCTACCCCACACCTCCCACCCGACCCAACCCTTGAAGAAACAAGTTCCGTTCCTCCTGTGTGCTTTCTCTGCGGACTCTGAGACACAACTGTGATGGAGAGAATCTTTCATGCTTTGCGCGGAGTGATACAATGGTTTCGCATCAACCTGTAGTGCGGTCCCAGCTGACGTCACTGTCAAGATAGCTTGCACTTTAGTATAAAAGTAAAGTTCCCCATGCATATAGCACCACGCCATGAAGGCACATTCAGGGGATATGGGGGTAGGGTCCAACATATTCTTCATCTCAGTCATTTTGAAGATAATGTGAACAGAACCAAACTCCGGCTGCCTCTACCCCGCCCCCCCCCCCCCCCCCCGCTTCCAGGATACATTGATTTAAGGGTGGGCGAGTTCCAGAGAAGCTTTAATTATGCAGGGACAAGACTGGAAAAATTCTCACCTTAGATCACCCACCCCAAGATTCAAACCCAAGTCTTCTGCATGGGCAGACAGACCGCCTGTCTACTTTTTTCTTTACATTTGTAATATCCTTCTAAGCAGTAGTATCCCCACTTTTTCTCTCTATTTTCTCAATTTTCACACACATCAATTTTCTCTATTTTTTCTGTATTCTCATTGGAACAAACACAAACATCCATGTCCGAACCAGGGACACCTGGCATTGCAGCATGCTGTGCCAACCGCTCTGCCATTAAGGTCGACTAAACCACCACAGCTATCAAGTATTAGCAGGGTGGCTACAAACAAGCAGAAATGAAATTCCCTGACTTTTCCAGGTTTTCCAGGACAAAATTTACATTTTTTCCTGACAATTACAAACTAAACAAAATCGTTGTTTTCGCAAATAGAAATAATAAACTCATACAGATCCAAGTATGGTTTTGTTAAGTACCAATATTATCTTCTATGAAATTGACTTAATTTCTCTATTCTCTATGATTTGAATTCAAACTGCAAAATAGTGAATTTTGAAAATTATTACAATTCAAAGCTAGGGAAGGATTACGGAATTTTGTCATATGCAGTAAGTTTTTAAAAAAATACTTTATGAGATAAGAGTGAAGAGTCAATGATTGAGAAATACAATTTGTAATTTATCAGTCTCCTTATACATTCTCGGTATTATACAGGTATGTTGATATTTCCACTGTTCGGAATCCTCTGCTTGTAAGAACCATGAGTCCAGACTCATTTTTCAATGCATAAAGCTACTTCTCTCTTCTCTGTAAAGCAAACAACTTAACTCTTGCATATAAGTGAAACAATTGAATCGAACAAAATAAAGTGTCATATTTTCTTACATTATCAATGGGATTTCTGCTTCAGTACATCCAAGTGAAGTACTGTGAAACTGACAACATGCAGTTATACAATTAATGCTGACGAACAGGGTATGTAGGTATTGGAAATCTAACCCAAGGAATTTATAGAATTCCATTGTATAGGTACCTGATTTAGCTAACCAAACATTAAAACAGGACCACTCTAATAATAAAAGCTTCTGAAAGTTCATATACGAGGGGCATCCTGAAAGAAGCTCCAATGGTGCCTATACACAGCACTAGTGGTCAGAGAGCGACACACACACATACACACACACATACAGGAAAGAAGAAGTGGCATGTAGTTGCAATCTGGTACAGTTGCAATGCAGCCTTTTAGGACAGTTCTAGGTTAAAGATTGCAGCTCTCATACAGTCTCCCACCGACTGCGATGTAGCCTACATTGCATGCTCAGATTTTGGCACAGAGCCACCAGCAATCGTGTGAGGAGTGCAGACCTGACGTCGTGAGTGATAGTATGGTCAGACGATGGTGCAGACAATTCACGGAAGGAGAATCGAATGTGCACAACCCCATACAGCTGAGTACACACGGGCCCTTTGCATCACTTCAGGTGAGAGATCTTGGACCACTCCCTGTACAGTCTTAGAAAAAAATACCTGGGCCACGGGACGTAGAATTTCGTAACGTCTTAAAGCCTGTTGTTTATGCAACCCAAATAACAAAATATTCGCTTAAGTTTGCCTGGTGATTCTGAGTTCTCGGGAAGGATTGAGCTTTGATAGCATGAGTCACATGACTCGTGCCCCAGCCACAACAAACAGCTGGGTGCTACGATGCCTCCAGAAGAAAATTTCAGGAACTGGTTTCTTGACAAGAGCTACTCGTAAGGAAATACTATTCTTTCAAGTGATATTAGAGTCATTGTCAAGAAGGTTCGCTGAAATGATGGTTCTCATCACAGACCACATGCCACACGTTAATTGTTTAAGTCCAGTTCATGCACTGGACCTACAGATTAAAATGGGATCCGAACCAAATGCCTTTCTATTTGGTATTGAATTCGGAAGCCTTTCATTACATGGCGAAGACGTTACCGCTACGACATCAGAGAGGCAATGGAACCCCTTGAGAAAGAGATAAGCGAAAATGCTACGTGACAAACCATATTTGCCCGTAAATTTTAAAAATAAGACAATATTTTGTACTGACAGTTTCGAACCGTGGGAGAGGCAAATATATATTTTTGTACCATCGTCCATTTCACGAGTTTATAATTCTTCCTCATCGACACGATTAACGCGAGTGGTAGAAGAAAAGCGAAGTAAAATAACTGAAACAGAAGTAAAAGGAAAAAGCTAAATAAATTTTATTCATAATATTCTGCAGTCACTTGAGTTGTATTCACGGGATGCTATCTTTAAAGAAAGCCGTGGTCTCTTCCTTGTCTCTTTCGCTTTCTTTGTGCTCTTGCTTCCCCCGTCACGATTGGTCTAAAACTAATTAATGCGACGTTAATTAAACAACCCAAACAACGAAACAATGCACAATCAACTGCACAAAACAACATTCCAAATGTTTTCGAATCGGAAAACAATTGAGATGCTGTAAAATGACTTAAGATGCAGTAATAAAGTGGGAATTCGGTACCGTATAGAATTAAATCGGTAGAGATGTTCGATTTGATTGGATGTTTGTTATTTAGATTTGCTATTATTTCACTTTTGGCAAATAGCGACGATGAAGATGAGTGATGCTATGATGAAATTGATGAAGGGACACTTACCAAGGACACCCACGCCCAAGTCGAGATTCTAACCAGGGAACCATGGCATCGTAGCGCGCTGTGCTAACCACTCCTCCATGGAGTGGACATTATAGCATATTTTGTGTGCTCAATTGGGATCAATCAATGGACTGAATAGGCATATTATATGATTAATAAATTCATATCATAATACCACGTCATATTATTCGGCACGAAGTAACATCAGACACATTCAATCTTGCATTTTTGCCTTTCAACTAATTCTTTGAATTCAGGTTAATCACAACAATAAGATAAATTATGAAGCAAATGATAGTGAATGTGGGATATTGACAGTTATTACGAATTACCTGACAGAAACAACATTAAGCAGGCTCGGTGGTCAAGCTCATTAAGTGATTGACATTCGATATCGTTGCCAAAGTTCCCGGGTTTGAGTACCGTCCTTGTCGGGGGTGTTTGACTATTTCGTCATCAATTTCATGTAATGGTCACTCGTCCTTATCGTCGCGATCATCGAACAGGGAATAAAAATTATAAAAATAAATACGATGGAAGAGTACTTATTTCATATCTCACGAAATCTCCTACAAAACCGGAATATATAAAATACATGTATATTCATTCACATACATTTTCGATTTCTATATTTAACTAATCGAGACCGAGAACGGGAGAGCAATTTTCAATTCGACAAACCGAGAGACAGAGAAACTGTCAAGTCTCGTTTCTTCTTGGCACCTCCGTAATCGAGTTGTTCTCTTTGTCATTGGCTTTGTATTGGCAATTATTGTCATTATTCTTCCCCTGCAGGTAAACCATAACGATGAATTATGATGAAATGAAGCAGATAAAAGGGCAAGAACAAGAAAGTCATGCCTGTTCGGGACTCCAACCCAGAACCTTATCTAACGAGATTTGAAATTCTGGAGAAGGCGTCCGTGTTTCGCTTGGTTTTCTCTTTCCTCTACTTCTCTTATATTATCATACATGTATAATAAAAATGGATCTGATATGATATGTTGCGATTCATAATTGTGCTGGTTAGATGCTACAGATGTGAACTCCAACCTGCAATATATTATTCCCTTTTGTTTCGTATCTGGTTGAACATGAAATTTTCTTACACTGTGACAATTTCTTTCTTAGTTTTGGTTTGGTGCACAGATATGCTAATCTGGACTCGACCTTCAGTTTAAAGTGGGATACTAACCACTATGTGCATCCACCGTGTATCAAACCCGGGATCCCCTGATTACAAGGCGACGACGTTATCACTACGCCATCGAGGAGGCCCCATGACAAAATGTTATTCACTCGATCTCTACCATAATTTATTTCACCATTTACATTTTCGTTTTCTTCTTCTTTTTCTTTTTGTTAACTACTCTTATATAACTCATTTTGCGTATTCGAATTTCTTCTTGTTTCAGGAAAAAATAATACATGCTAGCAGTATAAAAATCCCCCGTTCAAATAGATAAAACGTTCACTCTCGATAACTAATTTACATGTTTATCACTAACATAACCATTAGGAAACTATTGAAATGTTAACTGATATAACTGCAGATGAAACAATACTTACAGCCACTAACGAAATATCTATTCTTGTGTAGCCTCACAGACAACAAGTATCTGGTGAGTCATTCACCCTTGGTGACTACGGGCGAAGGTCACTGAACTAAAGGGTGGTGGCAAGCAAGCAGGCTTCTGCTCTACCAAAGATGAGGTCACGTGTTCCAGTTATCAATGGCATACGAAATAAGGAGGAACACAGCTATCTGACGTATGTTTTGGTCCCGTCATTGCACGTAGAACACTTTATCGTCGTGGCCTTGAAGTTCCCTCAGGGCACTCCTACGTAAAGGCTTCTCAGCTAGAAGGATATCTTCCCCATTGAGTGGAGGAAAAGTAGGTGCGTATAGAGGTCCTTCAACTTTCGTATTCTTTTTCATTTCAGAACCCGTGCTGTGTCGTCGACTTAATCCAATCTATCCGATGTAGGTTTTAGGTTCTGTTTTTGTTCGGTTATTTCACGTTGTCTTCCTGCTTCTGTTATTCGCGACGAAGGTTCTGGATTCGATAATCTGGACAATAACGGGATTGTGTTGGTTGCTTGATTTGGTGTCTTAAGTCCACTTTATGTCCTGTTAGGCTAATCGTGAATGGACCTACAGTTTAAAGGGAGATCCGAACCACTATGTTCCTCCACCGAGTATCGAACCCGGGATCCCTTAATTACAAGGCGCCCACGATCCCACTGCGCCATCGGGGATTGTGTTCGAAACGAATGAATCAAATTTGAGTGATATGATATGCAACCATTGGAAGACTATTGAAAGAAAAGCTATGGGAACCTGCCTGTTTTTCTACTGCAGACAGGAAACCATAAACATGGAAGAGAAGCTTATATTCTATGAAACCTGATGCTATGTGCTCGAATACTGGCTAAATATAATCCATAGAGGCATAGCAACGTTAAACAACCTCTTATCGGTAACGCGTCTGACTACCATGCTCAAGGTCCCGGGTTTGATCCCCGGCCGGTTCAAATCCGGGAACTTTTCTAACGATGGAAGCGGCCCCGGCGCCCACCCAGCGTCGAATAACATGGGTACCTGGGGAAAACCCTGGGGGGTAAAGGCGGTCAGGGGCGTGGTGCTGATCACATCACCCCCACTCACGACCGGATCAAGAAAGTGTGGGGCGTTACCCCCACACCCCCTATACGCCTTCATGGCGTGGTGCTATGCACAGGGGAGCACTTTACCTTATATGATACATATAGGTTTAAAAAGGTCGAAATACAAAGATTGTGTGCGCCTCACTCATGGCGTAGTGGTAAGGCCTTGTAATCAAGGGGTCTAGGGTACGATACCAGGTGATCGCACATAGTGGTTCGGATCCCACTTTAAACTGTATGCAGTTCAGATTAGTCTATCTGTGCCGGTGACTCAGTCGGTAACGCGTCTGACTAACATGCTATAGGCCCCGGGTTCGATCCCCGGCCGGTTCAAGCCCGGGAACTTTTCTAACGTTGGAAGCGGCCCCGGCGCCCACCCAGCATCGAATGAAATGGTTACCTGGGTGAAACCCTGGGGGTAAAGGCGGTCAGGGGCGTGATGCTGATCACATCAAACCCACTCACGAACGAATCAAGAAAGTGTGGGGTGTTACCCCCACACCACCTATACGCCTTCATGGTGTAGTGCTAAGCACAGGTGAGAACTTTACCTTTTTTTTTGCATAAAGTGGACTTACAACAAAATTTAAACTTGCGATAAAGATTATGATAAGGTATTAAAGAATTGGGTCTGACACATTTTTTTATTGTTTACAAATGACATTGTTAACTAATATTCTTAATTTCAGTTTCAAGATGAAATCGGCTACGAAATAAAAGGAGTGGGTTCATATTTCTGTTACGAAATTCCACTTTTGTAGTAGACCTGTGCCACACTAAGATGTGACATAATAAACAAATCTGAGACACTTTCAAAGTATTATATTGCTATTTACGTATTTGGGAACAATCTTTCAATATAATACTTTTTGGATGCGTCAAATCATGGTATTTAATTCCTGTTTTAGCAGCTTTAAGAAACCTGATTTTTTTGGGGGGTTACAAATGCCCTTTCTGCTCCCGTCAAGTTACGCCTATGAAAAACAGGAATTCAAAGTAAAAGACTGTCCCGACTAAATCGGGAGACACGTCTGATAGATTTACAATTGGGAAAATCATAATTAAGCGTGTAGTTGAAAACAACCTATTTTCATATATTGCATGCAGCTCTACTTTTTCTGCAATGTGGATCAAGAACTGGGGACGTGGAGAAGCACAACACTCCACGTAACCAATAGTCACGTGACCCTCTTTGCTTTCCTGTCATGTTGACCTTCGCGTGGAAGACATTTCTCCGTGTTAAGACAAGCAAAATCACCCGATCATCGAAGGGTGCAATATGTGTTGCCTACCCTCCTGCATTACTTGCTCCTATTAAAGCCTTATGGGGAAGAACTTTTTTCCATGACTGTACATCCCTGGCCTTGAACAACGGTGGTGATTATGCCGAAAATTAGGTTAGGACTCACTGTTACTAATGCAATAAATTACAACTGATATTCTTCTTTTATTTATGCCTAATCGGTAGGGGCCTTGATAATTTTTTTTCAAATTGGTGTATTTTCTTATTTTTTTATTTTTTACTATACGGTGTTATTTTTTCAAAAATTCATTTTAGCGCATTTTCTGGCAAATATCTGAAATTATACCTTGACGGTGTTTTTAAACTACTGTTTCAAATTGTAAGTCACATGGCCTACACCTCTTCGTGAGAGTTTGATATCTTGAAAGTTATTTTGGAAAAGTTATTTTTCTATTCCCCTCTTTTAATTTTAAGGTAAGGATTTTAGATAATGGAATTTTCCCAGTATATACTGAAGGGTGCATAATGACCAGAAGTGGCGACGCAGCCAAAAAATTAATCAATCAATCTCACGTGACATCTACCGATATATATGGCACCAAAAATTGGCATTATCTTTTTTTGACTTGTTAGTGTTACGTTTCCCAAAATTCGCGTTTTTGTTTTAGAACATTTTTCTGCCAAATATACCGAAACTTAATACTCCATTGTGCTTCTAAACTATTATTTCAAATTGTCTCCGTATTTTCGTGACAGTTTGATATGTTGGAACAGATTTTTGAGGAAGTAAAAGCAAAGTGCTCCCCTGCACTTTTCCATAAAGGTGTATAGGGGTGTGGAGTTAGAGCCCCACACTTTCTTGATCACGGCTGAAGGTAGGGTGATGTGCTCAGCAGCACTCTCCTGGCTACCTTCATCCCTCAAAGTTTCCTCAAGGTACCAGCTTCATATGATACTGGGTGGGCGCTGGAGCTGTTTGAATAGGTGGAAAACATCCCAGTTTCCCCCCGCAGGGGATCGACCCCGGGTCACTTGCATAGTAGTCAGATGCCCTAACGACTGAGCTCCATTATTACTCGCTCGACAAATGCCGATGGTGAGCGCTTAGCTTGGTAATTCAAAACATATCTCGTGCGACAAATACGAAGATGTGGCTCCCATGTGACGGTAGATACGCACTCGATCTCCTGTTATAACCCTGGCACTTTGCTCTGTGATGTAAATGGTTTTGATAGAAGTTGAAAAAATCGTGGGAAATACATGATTCAATGTGGCTGTCGGAATTATTCCATGTACGTATAACTCTATAGTTTACTCTTGAGTAAAATGTTGGAAAACTTGCATGTTCTATGTACACAAACATGGTCTAGAAAAGACAAGAATGTTGGATTTCATGGAATTTTTCGTTGTTTTAAGACATTTCTTTTAAAAAAATCGCTAAAAATGCCAACAATTCGCATTTTATGCCAAATTGGCATTATTGCGATATTTCGAACGGGCGAAATATGTGTCCAGACATTACTGCACATTCCTAAACATAACTTCACAGCAATTACCATTTTTCATGATTTTGGTGTTTGCGAAAAATCATTGTTCCTACTAAATGAATATTACTTTCTGGCCACCCTTCGTATAAATCAGTAGATGGAAAGTGAAAATTTAGCAGGGCTCGCAGAGAAAAGTCAATTCTTGAAGAAAGTGATTTGCTTTTATGATTGAATGATTTGAGTAAATATGATATTAACATATTTACGTATTTATTATTAGTATTTTATTTCATAATATTGGACATTAACCTTACTCAGTGAGAGATTAATGACCATCTCTCACGAGTTTAAACAGACAGGACAGAGTGTGGCGTTAATTTCATTGCAATACTAGTGTTACAGTAAATTTGAGGTTGGGAGCATACACTTGCCAATTTTATAACGTTCACCAATGCAGATTTATGTTTCACTTTTTCCTGATAGTATTCAATATATATATATATATATCCCATTTTGTTGGATTCTTCTTGATATCTAAGAATAGTGTTTGAGTAGCTGTTTTAAGTCCACTTTATGCACAGTAATGCTAATCGGGACTGGACCTACAGTTTAAAGTGGGATACAAACCACTTGTGCCTCCACCGGGTATCGAACCCGGGACCCCTTGATTAGAAGGCAATGACGCTACCACTGCACCATGGGGGAGGCTCTAAGAATTGTGCAATGTCATTGTAAACGTATGTTAACTTGTGCGAAACCAGTAATATCTCAGGATGATGAAAGAAAACCTTCGTAAGCACTGCTACATTAAATAAGGTGAAGTGAGCCAGAAGAGTAATAAAATTCCAGCAGCATATTTGCAGTCTAAAGCTCTTCTTGTTTATGCATGAGATTTTTGTTGGATGTTGCAGTCCATGCAATTTCTGTCGCATGTTGTAGTGAGATACTTTGTCGGGTGGCGATATTCGACAAAAATCGTATGTATCACTGGAACCTATTTGTTTCCATGTTCCTTCAATTTGCCCAACAAAATGCCTTACTACGACGTCTGACAACTATCGGACGGCGCCACCCGCTCTTATCCCCTCCACCTGTTAACAAGTCCCCTTACTACTCCCAGTAGGGACAAGAAAAAATTATAATTCAATGAATTATCCACGTAATATTTACTCCCCCGATGATACCATATGGTATCACCAGAGTAAGATCGTACTCGCCCAATTATACCATATGGTATCATGGTGCTGATTACGAAATGAATGTGCTTTTTGGACCTTCATACTCGGGTGGAAACTCTGACACAGGTCTGGAGCAAGCCTGGAAAATTCATATTGATGACCAACCTCCCCCCTCTCCCCCCTCTCTGCAACATATCCATGCCACATTTACGAACAGAGTTTCACATTTTGGCTCATTATTCAACTTGTATGGCACCCAGGAACATGAAACATGTTTCATTCTCTTGAGAAATGTCCAGTCTTTGACAAGAATACTAAAGTTTTCGCCTTCTTCCCAAATAATGGGAGAAGACAGGGCAAACTCAAGATTTTTGTTTTTTTCATTGAAATTCGGGGGTCGCGCCCCCCAAACCCCTTTCCTCGGTTAGGCGTTTTGAATTGTACACGGTTACATGCTCTGATGTTTTAGCTGCAAAACAAAACTTATCCGAAGTAGATTGCTCCCATAGTGCCCGAGTTATAACAATTTTCTGAGCAATATGCAAATTACCTATCTTTCGTAAAAACAGAGTTTCACATTTTGGCTTATTATTCAACTTGTATGGCACCCAAGACGATGGAACATGTTTCATTCTCTTTGGAAACGTCCATTCTTTGAAGATAATACTAATAATAGCGAGAGAAGAGGGGGCAAACTCCAGATTTTTATGTTGTTTTTTTTCATTGAAATTCTGGTCCCCCCCCCCCCCAAGCCCCTTCTTCGGTCCGGCGTTCTGAATTGTACACGGTTGCATGCGTTGATGTTTTAGCTGCAAAACAAAACTTATCCGAAGTAGATTGCTCCCATAATGCCCGAGTTATAACAATTTTCCTCCAAAGAGTGTTCAAATTTAAAATTCCCGCCGAGAAGCCTGGGCGAGAGAAATTTCTCTCTCTCTCTCTCTCTCTGTCCTCCTGCCATTACTGGTTTCTGGCGCCGTGGTTGTGTTGAGCATAAAAGGGGTCTAAAAGTTGAGGCCGAAACTTATGAACGAGATTTCCTGTTCCCGTGCAGAGTTCTACAACGATATATTTAAATAAATAAATTAAAAAAGAAGAAAAAAAAAGTCAATGAAGACGAAATTCCCTGACTTTTTTCGACACCTCAAATTCCCTGACTTTTCCAGGTTTTCCAGGTCTGTCGCCACCCTGATTAGTATAGAATTGCAATCCACAACACTGGGAACTGATCAGATATATTAACTGTTACACCATCCAGCAAGAGTAGAATTTTTCAGAATATAGTATCTTAGATAATTTAATCATTTGTCCCGCACTGTGGTTGTGCGGTCATGCTTTGGGCTCCAGCTATCGGACGTGTGCAGGTTTGAGTCTCCTTGGGGAAACGTAACAGCTTTTCTCCTGAGATTTCAACCTGTGTATGAGACTGGTGAACACTCACCATCATGATTAAATTGGAGAGCTACGAATGAGTAGCGTAAATTGGTCATGAAAATCTACGACGACGACTGGGGGTTTGTCGTGCTGACCACACACCACCCTGTTTGATGATCTCTCACCTCAGAGTAGGATCAAGTGGGAGTGCGGCCGGATGTCTGTAGGTAGGCCTGGGCGCTCAATGGTCTGTTGCAGCATGGGTTATGTATGTTTTTAGTTTAATCATTTCAAGGTTTGAGACCTTGATTGTCAATTCTTCACTATGTTAACAGAAAATATTAAATAGTTTTTGATTCAGTGAACTAAAACAATACAAATTGAATGTTCCAATATATTACTATCAGGGTAAAATGTATTTCATTTATAAAATACATATATTTATAAACATAACCTTAAAAAAACCAAAAACCGAATTTTGCCCGTTTTTTCCTGGGTTTTATCTGAAAAGACAAAAAACAACCCGCCAACAACAAAATGCCAACTCTAGGGTGCAGGAAAAGATGACAAAATGCAGGCTGACAACCAAAAAAGTATATATAGTCCCCCCCTCCCTTTCGAAAACCCTGGACACGCCACTGTATACATTGCTTGATCCCACAAAAAGAAGGGGATCAAATGGCAGGAAATTAAAGGACTATAAATTCCAAACTAGAGTGAATATTCCACATATAAAAAAATATGGGTTCTTATATATATCTAACAATATCATGTAACACATTTCATCCTAATCTGACATGGTGGAGTGGACACTCATGGACAATCTTATGTGTAACCCTGCAGCACTGGTGGCACAATACAGAAATTACATGAATCATATATCTTAAGCAATAAGGTCCAATCTTGAACCTTTGTACTCTCATGCTCATTTTCAATCCATGTACTAAAATTTACTTCACCTACCTTTCTCCAGGCTCTGCCACTTCACTTTCTACTTGGTCAGGATTCTCTACACTATACTTCATGTCTTTATCTTCACTTAAAATTAATTCACCATTGTCACAATCTTCAGCTGGCATTTTTTCAACAAATTGTCCATGATCACATGGATAAAATCCTTCATTTTTAGGAACATTTTGTCCACTAGGAACTTCCGAAGTTTTGCCTTCAAAGTGCATCCAACTATCACCACTCACACTTTCCACTTTACAAACTGACATTTCTTTCATGTACTCACTAGATAGTTTGATGTCAAGAGAAGCATCTTGTATGCACTGCTTAGATGGTTTGATGTCAACAGAAGCATCCTGTATGCACTGATTAGATAGTTTGATGTCAACAGAAGCATCCTGTATGCACTGATTAAGTAGTTTGATGTCAACAGAAGCATCCTGTATGCACTGATTAGATGGTTTGATGTCAACAGAGATATCAACATCAGGAGGTTCCTCAAATAACTCTGTTTCAGTCTTGACACATGGCTCATCCGGAAGCCACACCTTCTCCAGAGATGTTTGTTCACAAACTAATGGATCAGCACCTTCTGTTTCAGACTCAATGAGCACTTCCACAGAGGAGAAACCCGTATCAGACATTAGAGCAGCCAAATTTTCTTGATTATCATGAGACCAGCACCACTTCTGAAATACAATCACAAAGAGGGTGGATTAAAATCACGACTTTAATTTTTTTTAAAAAAATATTTAATCAGATTTTCTTTGTCAGTTCATGAATTTAAAAAAAAAAATCCCACACAAACTTCTGCACACCTTATGGCTTTGACTTTCTAAAAAAAAATTGATGTCAGGTTTCATACACCCTAGTGCATCGTTTCTCAACCTATGGGGCATGACTCACTGGTGGGTCCTGAGAGGGCATTTGGTGGGTCGCGAAGTAGGGCTCGAAAAATGATTTACTGTGTCTTAAAAACCTTTTTGTTTTAACAATTTAAATTCAACTCATGTTGCACGTAGTCACATGCATGTTGAGTTAAGGTGTCACTTGATATTTCCGACCACCTTTGTGTGTGTGTATGTGGTTGCCAAGAGGTTGCTATCGAGACTGCTTGGATTACAAAGCTAGCTGCATAAAAAAATGTTTTCAATTTCAGCATGTGCATGAGGGGAAAATCAAAAATTATCTATACTTTTAACATAACCCTCCTTACGTTGGCCACATTGCTTTCTGCCCTCGGATGTTATAATGTTGTACCCTTGTGGTTATGTCATAAAAGTTTGATCTTAATTGCTCCATTTCTCTTTCTTCTGTTACAGATGGATCATGGCTGCTCTACAGTAAGTATCCACCAAGGAGGAAGAGAGAGCAGTGATCCGATTTCTCTGGTCGGAGGGTGTGAAAGGGGAAAAAATTCATCGTAGACTGTTATCACAATATGGGGACAATGCTTTATCATGTAAAAGTGTTTTTTCGTGGATCGAGAAGTTTAAAAGTGGCCAGAAGAGTGTAATGTACAAAGAGGGAGCAGGACGCCCGTCAACCTCCACCATGGACGACAAGATTCAGCAAGCTCAAGAGATGGTTCTGGCAAATAGGCGAGTTACCATGAATGAGGTAGCATCTTCTTTAAACATCAGTCATGGTTCTGCCTATCAAATCATCCACAATGAGCTCGGCTTCCGTAAAGTCTGTGTGTGATGGGTACAGCTTACTGCAGAACACAAGCGTGAACGTGTTCGCATCTCCCAATGCTTACTCAATTGCTTCAACAGAGAAGCAGACACATTTTTTAGTAGGATAGCCACCGGTGATGAAACATGGGTACATAACCATGAGCCAGAATCGAAACTACAGAGTATGGAGTGGAAACACCTGGGATCTCCGACGAAGACAAAATTCAGGACTGAGCCATTGGTGGGAAAGGTTTTGCTAACTGTCCTTTGGGACGCCCAAGGGCCTATACTGGAAGACTACATGGCAAAAGGGGACTACGATCAACAGTGCGAGTTACAGTGAAACCTTGGAGAAGAAGCTGAAGATAGTAATTCCCAACAAACGCAGAGGTCTCTTGTCTAAGACAGTCTTGTTGTTGCATGACAATGCCCACCCACACTCGGCTCGGCACACCTTTAACACCATCAACAAGTTGAATTTTGAGGTACTGGAACACCCTCCCTACAGCCCAGATCTTGCTCCCTC